>NC_135987.1:16254254-16601391 GCF_053455715.1 Rhinoraja longicauda | reverse complement strand
GTCATAGATGGATCCCTCACCTGCACCTCCTCTGCGTCCCGTAGTTATGCTTTCGCTCCCCTCCCCCCATCCAGTCGGAACAAGGACAGAGTTCCCCTGGTCCTCACCTTTCACCCCATCAGCATCCGCATCCAACAGATCATTCTCTGGCATTTCCGTCACCTCCAACATGGTCCCACCATCCAAAACATCCTCCCAGGAGATGTAACAGCTGTCCCTATACCTCCTCCCTCGCCCCCATCCAGGGACCCCAGCAGTCCTTCCAGGTGAGGCACAGGTTCACATGCACCTCATCTACTGTTCGCAATGTGGCCTCCTGTACATCAGCAAGACCAAGCGTAGACTCGCTGACCCTTGCACTGAACACTTTGCTCGGTCCGCCAGGGTCTATGGGATCTCTTGGTTTCTAACCGTTATAAACTCTTTCCCATTCCCATGCTGACCGTTTTACGCCCCCTCACCCCACTCCCCCAGATTAATCAATCTGCAGAAGGATCCTGAGCGGAAACATCACCTATCTACGGTCTCCAGGAATGCTGTCTGACCTGCTGCGTTACTCCAGCACTTTGTGTCTCTCTTTTTAAACCAGCATCTGCAGTGCCATCTTTCTACTGGTCCCAAATATCCACTACCAGCCTTTATCCCACCCCTTGCCTGCTGTTATACACTGGCACTCCTTCCTGTCTCCTCTCAGTCCTGATGCAGGGACTTGATATAAAATATCGACATCCACTTCTGCCTGCACAGATGCTGCTTGTCCTGCTGAGTTGCTCCAAAGTTCTGTTTTTTGGGTGAGATTCCAGCGTCCCTTTTTGTCACCTGGGACTCTGGTTTAATGTCTCATCCATAAGGCACTCTCTCTCTCTCTCTCTCCATGAAGCAGCAGGTGAGGATTGTACAATCTAGCTTCTGGAGTAGGTCTTGAACTTATTCCAAGGTGAGAATGCAACCCTCTGAGCCAAGATTGGCAAGCCAACCAAGATGCCCATTGGCACTCCAATCAAGACGCCCATTTAGACGCCAGCCAAGATGCCCATTTGGACCCTGGCCAAAATGCCAATTGTCACTCAGCACCCACAAGCTGTTTAATGACAGAATTAAGGTGAGGTAAGGATTTTGGCACAATTCCATGCTTCGATACCACTCGGGAGAGTGGGGCAGAACTCATATCAAACACAATATCCACCCCACAGACTCAGATGTTGCAGCTAATGGTGCGCACAAGCCCCTCGCAATGAGTTGTACAGGGCCCCTTTTTGTGTGTTTGGATGAAGGGATTTTGACCTGTAATTGATTGAGCAATGGTTTTGAATGTGGTTGCAGGGCATTCCTGAAGGAGTTTGCACTCATGGGGGAGACTCAGGAGAGGGAGCGCGTGCTGATCCACTTTTCGCACAGATACCACCAGTGCAATCCGGACACCATCTCCGCAGAGGGTAGGTGGAGTCTGCTGAGATAGCAGTGAGGGTCTGTGCTGAGGAATCTGCCTTCCTACCCCTCTGTAAAGCCCTGTGGAAAAGTTCAAAGGCACAGTGCCTTCCCAATAAATGAAAGCTTTCTCTAAAGCAGCAGTAACATTTGAAGCAGAATTGATCAGAAAGATTTTACTCTGGCTTTGAGGCTGAATTATTTGTTAGCATGTCCTTGCGCTGTAAGTAGCACAATTTACTGAACAGAACACTCAAGAGTGTTGACTTGTCATATCTATTGGAAATGGAATAATGAAATTCTCACTTGCTGCCACTTTACAGGCACATTAACACAATAAATACCACTGGGGAGTCCAGAACCAGGGGCCACAGTTTAAGAATAAGGGGTAGGCCATTTAGAACAGAGATGAGGAAAAACTTTTTTAGTCAGAGTTGTGAATCTGTGGAATTCTCTGCCTCAGAGGGCAGTGGAGGCCAATTCTCTGAATACATTCAAGAGAGAGCTAGATAGAGCTCTTAAGGATAGCGGAGTCAGGGGGTATGGGGAGAAGGCAGGAACGGGGTACTGATTGAGAATGATCAGCCATGATCACATAGAATGGCGGTGCTGGCTCGAAGGGCCGAATGGCCTACTCCTGCACCTATCGTCTATTGTCTAAATAAATAGAAAATAATTAATAATACAATAAATTCTCAGTAATACTGGGTAATCAGACAATAATGATGTACTAGGTTACCAGATCAAAATAGTGCACTGTATGCATAACAACACTCTTCAAAGTCTTGAACAAGCCCAAATGCTTCATCAGAAATCCCAACTCAAACACAACACATTGTGTCAGGTTCTGTTTAGCTCAGGGTGTCTATTCAGACTCTGTTTACTTCAAGTTTATGGGTGCTTATTCAACCAACTATCTTTCAAACATTGTATACACCTATCTCTGCTCCTTCCCCTGGTAACTCATTCCAAATATCCACCACCCTAAATGAAAGAACTTGCCCCTTAGATCCCCTTTAAATCTTTTCCCATTCTCCTTGAAACTATATGCCCTCTATGGATAAATGTTGCCCTCGCATGTGCTTAAAGAGTTGATGCCTTGCAGATTGTTTAACAGAATTTCAACTCGATAACAAAAGAGGCTCATAACAAAACTCATGAGGTTTAGTAACTTCACACATCGAGCTGTGAATTGCAGAAACACATCCTTCTGTTCAGCATATCTTGTGATTATGCCGTAGTGAAACTGTACTCCTAATTCTGTAACTTTTCTCTGTTCTCAATTCATCTTATTCTCCCCACCCCTCCACTAAACTCAGGAACAGCATCTTCCCCTCTGTTGTCAGGCTTTGGAACGATCCTTCCGTAATGCAGGGTACTGTCTGATTCAATATTGATCTATGAAACTGATGCGCTACAATGTAGAGAACTATATTCTGCACCCTGTATCTTCTCCTTTGTTCTGTCTATTAAACTTGAGTTTGACCTCACTGGATTTATGTATAGTATTATCTGATCTGATTGAATAGCATACCAAACAAAGCTTTGCGCTCTACCTCAATAAACGTGACAATAATGAACCTAAGCTAACCTACCCCCACCCCTCTGCCCTGAAGCATTTTCTTCACCAAACTTATTAAATATTGACATGTGGGTTTAGGTGATTTTGTTTTATGCAGGAATATTAAAATTTCAGAATAAACTAGGGACGTGTGGTGTTAATATACAATCTGTCATGGGCTAATTGAATGCTGGCCGAGCTTTCATAGATGAGGACGAATTAACCTCCTTACTAGACCAGAGACTTGTTAAAGGTTGGGTCCTTAATATAGAGGTTGCCAGATTTACCTCTTCATTGTAAGAACTGAATTTAAAATTTGGAAATTTTGATATATGAGCTTGTTTTATTTATTTATTTTGTAAACAAAGTCTTGCCATAGGAAGTTGGAATAACTCAGCCGGTCAGGCAGCATCTCTGGAGAAAAGGAATAAGTGACGTTTCGGGTTGAGACCCTTCCCGAAATATCACCTATTTCTTTTCTCCAGATATGCTGCTTGATCTGCTGAGTTACTCCAGCTTTTTGTGTGTATCTTTGGTTTAAACCAACATCTGCAGTTCCTTCCTAGACTTACAATAGGAGGTCTGCTTGGATATGAGTGAAAATCGGACTCAAATTCAACCCAACCCTGTGTACTCTAGAAGTCTCCCCCGTGCCCTGTTTAAAGCATGGAGTGATGTTGATCTGATTGCCCTTCTCTGGTACCGAGATGGTTGGCACGCCTTGACCCAAGGTGAATACATGCCTCGATCTATTCCCAATGCCCATTTCTTGGCCAGGTGGCAAGCGGACTACCCATTGCCGTGATCCTGAATAACTTGGAGGCAAAGTCAGTGGATGTATTTAAGACGGAGATAGATAGATTCTTAATTAGCACGGGTGTCAGATGTTATGGGGAGAAGACAGGAGATTGGGGTTATCATATCATATCATATCATATATCTACAGCCGGAAACAGGCCTTTTCGGCCCTCCAAGTCCGTGCCGCCCAGTGATCCCCGTACATTAACACTATCCTACACCCACTAGGGACAATTTTTACATTTACCCAGCCAATTAACCTACATACCTGTACGTCTTTGGAGTGTGGGAGGAAACCGAAGATCTCGGAGAAAACCCACGCAGGTCACGGGGAGAACGTACAAACTCCTTACAGTGCAGCACCCGTAGTCAGGATCGAACTTGAGTCTCCGGCGCTGCATTCGCTGTAAAGCAGCAACTCTACCGCTGCGCTACCGTGCCGCCCTAGGAGGAAGAGATAGATCAGCCATGATTGAATGGCGGAGTGGACTTGATGGGCCGAATGGCCTAATTCTTCTCTTATCTCTTATGAACTCTGGTGGTGATATTCATGTAATGCCCAGTTCAAAAATGAAAAGCAGAAGTATGTTCCATGCTCTTCAAATCGAATCCCATCCTCATTAATAGATTTTATAATTAGTGGAGACTGTCTCACCGAGAGACAGTGTCGCCTCGAGTGCTTAAGATGATGTATGGTGGCATCATGGTGTTGACATTGCGTGTCTGAAATTCATTACACTGAAGTTAATGGAATGAAATTCGAGGCAATGCCATCGTTACGATGCAGCACATTTAATGATACCACACAGGGATGGATTTCTAGACATCTATTTTCATCTTTGGTGACTCATCTCATTATAACGTTTACAAATCTGCACCATTTCTTAACCTTCATCTAAAGAAGACAGGCAGCATGCCCGGACTGTAAGGTAGAGGAATGTTGGCATATTTAATGGGCATCCTAAAACCATATGAACACCAGAAATGAATATAGAGGTAATAATTGATTCTCATGTCAAATTTCTTTAGGATTAACCAAATGGGTGATGACCAAATGGTCATATATACTTGAGCCATAAAATGCTGAAGTACCTCAGTGGGTCAAGCTGCATCTCTGGAGAACATGGGCAGGTGACATTTTGGTTTGGGACCTTTCTTCAAAATTAGAGATGATTCTGAAGAAGAGTCCTGCCCTGAAGCATCACCTATCCACTTTCTCCAGGAATGCTGCCTGACCTGCTGAGTTGCTCCAGCGCTTTGTCTTTTTTTGTTAACCGGCATCTGCAGTTCCTTGTTCCTACATTATCTACTCTCTTTATTTTTGCAGATGGCATACACACACTTACTTGTGCACTAATGCTGCTAAACACAGACCTTCACGGACATGTGAGTACGAAAGCAAGTCTGCTAATTATACATCTCCTGCCACCGTGTCTCAAAGAGCTTTGTAGACTATGAACTATCATCATCATCGTAATGTGACTGCCAATTTAAGCACAACAAGCTTCCACAGAAATGCGATTGTGACAGAATGCTGCTAGTTTTTAAATCACTGAAGGATAGATATTGAGCAGAACAGGCAGACAATAGGTGCAGGAGTAGGCCATTCGGCCCTTCAAGCCAGCACCACCATTCAATGTGATCATGGCTGATCATTCTCAATCAGTACCCCGTTCCTGCCTTTTGCCCATACCCACTGACTCCGCTATCCTTAATAGCTCCATCTAGCTCCCTCTTGAATGCATTCAGAAAACTGGCCTCCACTGCCTTCTGAGGCAGAGAATTCCACAAATCTACAACTCTCTGACTGAAAAAGTTTTTCCTCATCTCAGTTCCAAATGGCCTACCCCTTATTCTTAAATTGTGGCCCCTTGTTCAGGACTCCCCCAACATTGGGAACATGTTTCCTGCCTCTAACGTGTCCAACCCCTTAATAATCTTATATGTTTCGATAAGATCCCCTCTCATTCTTCTAAATTCCAGTGTATACAAGCCTAGTCGCTCCAATCTTTCAACATACGACAGTCCCGCCATTCCGGGAATTAACCTAGTAAACCTACGCTGCACGCCCTCAATAGCAAGAATATCCTTCCTCAAATTTGGAGACCAAAACTGCACACTACTCCAGGTGCGGTCTCACTAGGGCCCTGTACATCTGCAGAAGGACCTCTTTGCTCCTATAGGCAGCGAACTGTTGACCTACCAAAGGTATCACACAGTAACCTCTCTTCCCAATGGTGACACTGCATAGACTATTATTGTTATTATTGCAGTAAGAATGTCATTGTTCTATCTGGGACACATGACAATAAAACATTCTTGACTCTTGGCTTCTGATGGTGCAACTCTCCTGCAGTACAGCAGGTGGTATCAGGCTGCAGGTTTATGCTGAAGTCCTGATTCGGAAGCGAGGGAGCTGTTTTAAGCCAATAGAGCAAATGTTTAAATCTACATAAAATGAAAAGGTGATTATTCAGAGAAAAGGGAGAGAGTTGCAGGGTTTTTAGTGGGTTTTTGAAGGGATGATATTGTTGTCAGATTTCTGAGTGGGGTTTCAGAGAGAGATTTATTTTTCTGATGTCATTAAAGCACATTCTTTCCCTCTAACTACAATAGTTCTTTAGTCAGAGGGTGATGAATCTGTGGAATTCTTTGCCACAGAAGGCCGTGGAGGCCGTCAGTGGATATTTTTAAGGCACAGATAGATCTATTCTTCATTAGTACAGGTGTCAGTGGTTATGGGGAGAAGGCAGGAGAATGGGGTTAGGAGGGAGAGATAGATCAGTCATGATAGAATGGCAGACTTGATGGGCAGAATGGCCTAATTCTGCTCCTATCACTTATGATCTGATGAAAGGCCTGTTTCCATGCTGTGTCTCCCAACTAAACTAAAAGCTCATGCTTTGAAAGTTACTTTTTGCATAAATCATGTGTTGATGATGAAATTTGCCACCGACTTCAATTATCCTGCAAAGCTTTTAAGTGAGCATGGAAAAGGATGCTTAAGGATCTTCAGTCTAGAACAAAACTCAGCAGTGACTCCTGCTGCCTTGCATTCTACAGAGCCATGGACTCCAGACAGCATGAACCTCATGAAACTGGAAAGATGCATCCGTACTCCACAAAATTCTCCTAATGCATTGGAGAGCAAACTAGAGTCACAGCACGGAAAAAGCCTTTTGTTCCAACTTATCCACGCCGACCAAGATGCCCCATCTAATGTCCGTACCCATTCCAAAGTCCCAAGCCATTGAAGCCACATGATTGGCAACATTGACAGGTTATATTATTTGCATGCCCAGTAACAAATGCAATCTTTGTCGGAAGGAATTGCCAATTGGACAGAGGAAAATATTTGAGATTGTTTACAAGCGCCCTTGAACAAAATTGATTTTGGGAAACCCTGGGTTCCTGATCATTCAAAATGGAGAAGCAGCAATGGAGATAGCATTGGGAACTTCTAGTTGATGCATTGAGACCAGACAAAAACCAGCGTAAATAGCAGAAAGAACACGCCAGCTCACACCCTGTACACCTACTCCATCAGGCATCTGCCCCATTGATGGAAGGGTCTGAGGTGCCCTCATCACTCACCTCAGAATCTATTATAGCGAAGGGGAAGTAATTCACCCTCCATTCTGACAGATTGCCTAATTCCTTTTTCACCACTCATTTGTTATTCACCTTGATTCTCTACACATCAGTGTCCTTGTCTAACAAAATCTATCATGATTGGGCAGTCATGGTGGAGCAGCAGTAGAGTTGCTGCCGTACAGCAAATGCAGCGCCAGAGACCCGGGTTTAATCCCGACTACGGGTGCTGTCTGTACGGAGATTGTATATTCTCCCCGTGACCTGCGTGGGTTTTCTCCGAGATCTTCGGTTTCCTCCCACACTCCAAAGACGTACAGGTTTGTAGGTTTATTGGCCTGGTACATGTAAAAAAATTGTCCCTAGTGGGTGTAGGATAGTGTTAATGTGCGGGGATCGCTGGTCGGCGCGGACCCGGTGGGCCGAAGTGCCTGTTTCTGCGCTGTATCGCTAAACTAAAATCTTTTAAGATTAGATGTGCAATCTTTATCTTCTTCTTATCCCCTCCACCTCAACTCCTTGTGTGAGGAGAGGGTTCAAAATTTTGAATAAGTGATTGGTGGCACCAAGCCCAAGGTCTGGTTTTGAACATGCCCATTTGTTCTGGACTCCCACACTGAGGATATGATTAAAGAAAATCTAAAAAAAGTGCAAATGTTGGAAATCTGAAATAAAAACAGAAAATTATTCCTTTTAGCTCCAGGTTGCGCAAATGGTCACAAACAGACAAATAAAAGCAAAGTGAATACAAAGTGCAGGAGAAAATGTTCCCGATGTTGGGGGAGTCCAGAACCAGGGATCACAGTTTAAGAATAAGGGGTAGGCCATTTAGGACTGAGATGAGGAAAATCTTTTTCACCCAGAGAATTGTAAATCTGTAGAATTCTCTGCCACAGAAGGCAGTGGAGGCCAATTCACTGGATGTTTTCCAAGTGAGAGTTAGATTTAGCTCCTTGGGCTAATAGAATCAAGGGATATGGGGAAAAAGCAGGAAAGGGGTACTGATTTTGGATGATCAGCCATGATCATATTGAATGGACGGTGCTGGCTCGAAGGGTTGAATGGCCTACTCCTGCTCCTATTTTTGGTGTTTTTATGTTTCTACCCCATCTGTGCTCCATCTCCCCACAGTAGATGGTTCAATGGTTCTTTATTATCGCATGTACCGATGTACAATGAAATTCTTTTTTTTCCATACAGTTCAAATTATTATTATACATCAGCACAATCACAGATTAAGTACAAAATGTATAGAAATAGCCCACTGAGAACATATACAAGAGTCACCAGTTTTTGGCACCATTTTCAAAGTCTCCATTTGACCTTATTTTCAAAAGAAGATAGTTTTCTATAAATATAAGAAAATAACTGCAGATGCTGGTACAAATCGAAGGTATTTATTCACAAAATGCTGGAGTAACTCAGCAGGTCAGGCAGCATCTCGGGAGAGAAGGAATGGGCGACGTTTCGGGTCGAGACCCTTCTTCAGTTTTCTATAAAGCACAGTAGACGTTGTGTGGTGCTTTGTACATGAACCTTTTTTCTTTACTGATTGCAGAATATTGGCAAAAGGATGTCTTGCTCCGACTTCATTGCAAACCTAGAAGGACTGAATGATGGTAAAGACTTCCCTAAAGATTTGCTCAAGGTAAAATGATTCATTGAAATGATCACAGCATCAGGAGGAGACCATTTACCTCCCGAGGTCTCGTCTCCCATTCAGTCAGAGTGCTGCTGACCTGTACTACTTCATTTATGTCTGATCGGTGGAATGAATTTCAGAGACAGAGTACAAGAAAATGAAGCAACTATGCTGCATGGAGACACAAGAGACTGTTGATGCTAGGATCTGGAGCAAAAAGCAAGCTGCTGGAGGAATTCATCAGGTCAGGCAGTATCTGTGGGAGGCAAAGGGATGGTCAAAATCTTGGGTACAGCATCAGGTCAGTCCAGAAACCACCAACTACCTCAGATGCTGCCTGATTTGCAGAGTTCCTTCAGCAGTTTATTTTGTTGCAGCTACGTAAAGCCATTAACACTCTTGGCTAATGATAATTTTCTATTAGTCTTGGGGCACCATATTCTTCAGCAAAAATCTATCAATCTTAGATTTAAAATGAGTGACCTGGCTTTGCCTGGTGTTTGTGAAAGAGAGTTCTACTGCCTTTGGCAAGATAGATGATCCCATTTTTCTTCATTGAAATCCAATTGCCGCAGCTTTGTCTGTTCATTATCTTCACTATCTCTTTGTAATTTAATGCTGTCACCACATTGTTTACAATGCCACTTTTCTTTGAGTTAGTGGCAAATAGACATGTGTTTTCTAGTCTCAGAGTTTTATTGTGACTTCTGTGTGGATTGAGTGCAGCAGGTTTTATTTTAATCATATCATTTTTGCTTCTTCTAAATATAACAATTCTGACTACTTGTCAACAGTAACAAAGATCAGGACAGTAAAGTAACTCGAGTTTATTCGGCAGATTTGCTGCAGCTGTAGACATGCTTGTTTTCCTTCTGAACATGCTGTTGGATAGTTCTTGTGTAATAACTGAGTGGACTGGTATTGCATTAATGAACCAAGCATGGACACAAATTAAATTCATGCTCAAACAGACCAGCTACGATTACATCAATGCACTAGAAACTGTCTGATGCTTCAACATCGATGTGGCTGTGGGTGGTCTAGTTTTCACCCACATTCTAAAGATGAGCTTCTGATACAATAATTAGCTTCTTGCTCCTCGATATCCTGGCCAATTTGTGAATCCATTGCTTATCTGAATTTGGGTCCAATTGATACAATACAATACAATACAATACAATATATCTTTATTGTCATTGTACAGGGGTACAACGAGATTGGGAATGCGTCTCCAATACGATACAATAAATTAATTAGTTAGTCAGTATTAATTTAAGCAACCCAATGAAACAAATGAGACCAGTTTTAAAACAGAATAAAGTGCAAGTAGATCTGTGCCGGATCACTGTGCGATGTGACCATCCGGCTCAGCAGCACCGGTTCATAGCTGCTATGGCCCTGGGGATGAAGCTGTTCCTGAGTCTGGAGGTGCGGGCGTATAATGTCATAGAATCATGGAGATACAACACATGAACAGCTCCTACGACCCACTCAGTCTGCACTCATTTATCATACAAGTCCTATCCTCAACCTATCTTATTTTCCCCACATTCCCATCACCTGCCACCTACATTCCAACACTCGCTCATTATCATGGGACAATTTCATAAGTTCATAAGTAATAGGCCATTTGGCCCATCAAGTCTACTCCGCCATTCAATCATGGCTGAGCTATCTCTTCCTCCTAACCCCATTCTCTTGCCTTCTCTCCATAACCCCTGGCACCCGTCTAATCTCCGTACTAATTTACAGTGACGAATTGAATAACAAACCCTCCACAGTTTTTAGCATGTAGGAGGGAACCAAAGCACCAGGAGGAAATGTATGTTGTCAAAAAAAATTTGAGCAAGCACCACACACAGCAACATAGGTCAGGATTGAACCTAGGTCTGTCAAATTGTGAGGCAGCAACTCAACGACACATGTTATTGTGATGCTTCTGGTCATCAAAGACTTGTAATTCTCAGATAAGTGAAACGCCTTTTATATTGTTCTCCTGCAGAGAATATGGCAGATAAAATGAAGGGCTTACGAGATGCTGATGTAGCAAAGTTCTCTTCTTGCAAGATTATTAGCCTTAAATATGAAAGCCACTAATAATTCCAGCAAGGAATGAAAGAGAGAATTATTTAAAGGAGTGCTGTGCATGTAGAACTAATTGATGCATTTAGAGGAACACGAGAAACAAAGACAACATCTTGCAACCAAGCATGCACAGTGGACAGTTGGATTATGTCAGGCGAACACAAATTGATTTTACAGTCCGTTTAGTCACACTGATGTGCCTTCTGATAAGTTAATAGGCTTCTGTAAATCTTCCTAGCTCAGGTGGGTTGCAGGATCTGATGTGGTGGGTGAGAGTTGTGGAGAGATGAGGAAGGTTCCACATTCTCATTCTCCAAAAAGTGTTCTAAAGCCTATGAAAAATGTTTAAACCTTTGAAGGATTCTGGAGAGATTATTTGCACTGTAACACATTATTACATTATATTCTGAAGAAGGGTCCCAATCTGCAATGCCACCTGTCCATTTGCTCCAGAGATTCTTCCTGACCCACTGAGTTACTCCCACACTTTGTGTGTTTTGTCTTGTAAACCAGTATCAGCATTTCCTTGTGTCTGCACTACATTCAGCTTTCTGCTTATTTTCTCTTGTGCAGTACTTGTCTCTTGTCTGGTTCCATTGTGTCTGGATATCACACTAAGTCAAAGCTTTTAGCTATATCTTCGGTACATATGACCAGGGTAAAACAGCACCAATACCAATGCTCCAGATCTAGACAGCATCTCTGGCAATGTAGTGCTCTCCAGCTTAACGCAGCAGTAGCAGCAGCAAGGCTCTGATGCTCTAATCTGGAGAAGAACTGATACTCCCCAATCTTCCAGCTCAGGCTTGAACATCACCCACTGAGCCTGGCTGACACCACTTGCCACCTGTCCTCAGCCATTCAATCCTTCCCCCCTGGGGATTTGTGCTGGAGCTCCTCCAAGGACGATGTTATGTCCATGAGTTGTGGTTGCTGAATACAGAAAACAGTGTAGAGTTGAAGCAGAGACACAAGGAATTGCGGATGCTGAAATCTTGAGCAAAACGCAAAGTGCTGAGGAACTCAATAGGTTGGGACCCAATGTTTTGGTTCGGGTCCCTTCTTCAGACTGATGTTGAAGCAGAGTTTTACATGACCATAAAGTAACTTTTATTCTCTTTGAAAAATTGAAAATAAAACCGGCAGATACTGGAAGTCTGAAGTGAAAGCAGAAAATTCTTAGCAGGTCGTGGATGTTGTGATATTGCAGGTACTACTTTGTTTGCCTGTGTAGTAATGTCTATATAAGAGAATTAGGTGATTAGGTGGCCACTCTGGTTCCAGGTGGCCATGGAATAAACAGCCTGGATTTAAGCTCCAGCATGATAACCTTTTAAACACGTGTACTTGTGGTCCGTCCAGAGTCTCAACAAAGGTACAACAGATACCGGACCACGAAGTACAACAGTGGAGACCCTGTGGAAGGCAAATCAGAATTATGTTGAAGTCCATTTGTCAGACTCTGTTCCCTTATGTCTGTCAAAGAGTCTTCAAACTCAAAACCATAGCAATAAATGTGTAGGAAAGAACTACAAATGCTGGTTTAAATCGAAGGTAGACACAAAATGCTGGAGTAACTCAGCGGGGCAGGCAGCATCTCTGGAGAGAAGGAATGAGTGATGTTTTGGGTCGAGACTCTTCTTCAGACTGAAGTCTGTAGAAGGGTCTCAACCCGAAACGTCACCCATTCCTTCTCTCCAGAGATGCTGCCTGTCCCGCTGAGTTACTCCAGCATTTTGTGTCTACCAAAACAAAATGCTGTACCAAAACCTGCCTGTTCTGCTGAGATTTGCTCTTGTTTTCTGTGTTTATAACGAACTTTGTTGTTTGAGATAAAGGCTACCATCTTATTAGCATATAAATTGTTTCTCCAACTTGTATTCTTGCCTCTAGAGGTCGTTTAACTGAGCTCAAAGAAAAGCTGTCATTTTTGCTTAGCTGTTGTTCGACTTGCAGATGATGTAATGTGGCTGTTGTGAGATTTATAGATCAGGAGCCAGAATTCTGAACATTTGATGGAAAGATACTTTCAAATCTCACGATGGAGACTGCAGAATTTAAATTCAATAATTGAATGAGTGGGGAATTAAAGCTAATTTCAGTAAGAGTAACCAAGATATCACCAGGTTGATGTAAAAACTCATATAGATAACAAATGTCCTCCAGGGAAGAAGGTATGTTGACCTTTTCTGGCCTGTCCTGCATGCAACTCCAAACCCACCATTGTGGTTAACTCAAAGTACAAGGAACTGTAGATCCTATCACCCACTGGTTTACAAAAAATAAACATAATTTGCTGGAGCAATTCAGTTGGTCAGACAGCAGTCCTGGAGAACATGGATAGATACCAGTGGTCCATTGGAGACCTATTTTGGGGATTGAGATATAGTGATAAATGCCTTGATCTGAGATCGAGATATATTATAATATAACCTCGTGAAACAGCTGTCACTCTTTTCGGGTATGACTGGTTTGCTTACTGTTACCAGGTCTGGCTGTGTCCCTGTGCAAATTTTGACACCCTGTACAGGATCCCAGGGAATATTGGCACCCTACCCAGAATTGCCCTTAAATAGACACATCATCCTGCATTCCCTAAAAACTCTGTCCATTTTTGCCGAAACATTGACGCACTCCTTGAAAATATTGAAATGCAGGGAATCCATGACTATTGTTATTGATACATTGCCCAAATGCCCAAATGCCCTGTGGACATTGGCACTCTTCCCAAGATTCCACAAAGTGGAGTCATACAGTCATACAGTCATTGAATTGCAGAGTTGTACAATACAGAAACAGGGCCTTCAGTCCATCATGTCTGTGCTGACCTTTTTGCCCATTAATCTACAAAGATATGACACACTTCTGCTAATATTGATGTTTGTGAATTCCCAAGAAGTATATACACTGCTCAGTATCCCCTGGTTTTGCAGGTACTTTAACATATCAACAGGATATCTGGAAACATTGACAGAATGACCACGAACTGTGAAAATAATGGCATTTTACGCAGGGTGCGCTGGGAAAAATCAAGAGACATTCTGAGACTAAAGAACATTTGTTCTAGGACCATATCAGTGGCCCAGTTAGCGCAGACCCCACATTGCAAAATGGAGGCATAAGAAACTGCAGATGGTGGAGTCTTGAACAAAACACAAAATGCTTGAGTAACTCAGGAGGTCAGGATAGGCGATGTTTTGGTTTGGGACCTTCTTCAGTCATTGTGGTAGGGGGAGAAAGCTGGAAAAGGGAGGTGGGAGTGGGACAAAGCCTGGCAAGGGAGAGGTGGATACAAGTGAGGGTGGGGAGGGATGTGTTATTGGCTGATGGGTTGACCAAGTGACAAGAGGCTAGAGGACCAATGTCCAGATTTTGAATCAGTCAGACGAAAGGTTTTGACATGAAATGTCGCCGATCCAGTTCCTCCACAGATGCTGCCTGACCCACTGAGTAAATCCAGCATTTTGTGTTCTCCTCATTGCAAATATGCTTCTTCAGTAATCTACAGCAAGTGAAACAGTTGGATAAAAATGTGAGAGGAGAACCCAGAATAAAGCATAGATGCAGAATGGTATTCTGTAGTCAGCTGACGGTACCTTAGCACAATTCCATGATTGCAGCTCAGACTCCTGAATTTACCGAGGCCTCTCAGGAAACTTGCAGATTATATACCGTGATAACCATCTGGCAGCTTTCATCAGATGTAATGAGCTTCCATTTCACACCTGAATTCACGGAGCCAGTTCCGACGCAGTGATCAGCAGATGGCAACAGGATACTTGATTATTTTCTGATACACTAAACCCTGATTCAACTCGGTTAACCAATGCATCTGTGGCGCATCTGTGGCGCATGCTATTATGCACGGCTTATAACAAAGCATTCTTGAAGTTTGAGGATGAGCCTCTATCCATATCTGAACAAAACAAAATAGCCTGCTCATCCTCCAACAGGTACATTCCTTTAAGAAAATCCAATCCTGCGTTAAAAAAACAGAGCAAATATTTCCCCAGATGCCAATGAACAGGAGATTTTAAATTACCAAAATAATTAAGCTTACATTTTAAAGCCCTTACTTTTAATTTGTTGCTCTGTCGCTTATTCCCGGAGTCCTCGCAAAGTCCTCGCTTGGGACAACAGCAGGAATTAAATTTAAAATGAAGTCTTTCTATCCAATATTCTGTGATGGTTCGCTGTCCCAGATCTTCATGGTGAAATGTTGTTTCCATGACTGCACTTCCAATGGTCCTGAAGTGTGCCGGCACCATGGGACTGGTTAAGATTTCTTTGTAAGCTTAGAGAGCTGGGTCGCCAAGAGGTGAGACAGTTGGAGCAGCATTTTGACTGCCTCTAGATCAGGAACGTCTTAACCCTGGCATTAAAAAGATATAAGGCCAATTATTCCATCAAATCCACTATCTTCAGTGCCAAACCTGGATCCTTGATCATGGGCTGCCTAATTTGCACTTGATTAAACTTTGGAGAAGAGTTTGGTTTTTGGAGAAGACTCCCCAGTTGGGAGCCTCAAGGAAAGAACCTGAGTGGCATGTTATTTCTGCTCCCCGTTCCAACAGTAACGTTATTTCCTTTGAGAATAGGTTGCGGGGTTCAAGTTGAAATATCTGTGTAGTTCTGCATTGTCAGAGATACTGTCTTTTGAATGAACCAATGAACCACAATCTCCCGAATGGAGACACAAGAAACTGCAGATGCTGGAATCTTGAGCAAAACACAAAGTGCTGGATGAACTCAGCAGTTGGGGCAGCATCTTTGGAGAGAATGTCTCGGGTTGGGAGAAGGGTCCATCCATTCCCTCCACAGGTGCTGCTAAACCAGCTGCATTCCTTCAGCTCTTTGTATTTTGCTCGTCATCCTGAAAATGTCAATAATTCCAAGGAATTGTATGAAGATCGGAGAGGTGGCCTTTCCTGGCCAAATTTCTTATTGTACAGATAATGGTGTTTCCCAGAAATATCAGCTGGGTCTGTGCATTACTTCAGCGGCACATTCAAGACTTTTGTATCCTAAGATGTTTCATTACATTCTTGGAGCTGTACTAGGGATTGTAATGTGTGAAAAACAATGTACTGTAGTGATTTGCAAAGTGCTATGACAATAGACAATAGGTGCAGGAGGAGGCCATTCGGCCCTTCGAGCCAGCACTGCCATTCAATGTGATCATGGCTGATCATTCTCAATCAGTACCCTGTTCCTGCCTTCTCCCCTTACCTCCTTAAGAGCTCTATCTAGCTCTCTCTTGAATGCATTCAGAGAATTGGCCTTCTGAGGCAGAGAATTCCACAGATTCACAACTCTGCTGAATCTTGTATGCAGATGATAGATGATCTAAAATACATGGTGTCCGTACTGAAACAACGTGTGCTTGCTCCAGTGTACAGTATTCATTGTTCACTATATTATGTGATGGAATCTCCAGTGCATGGTTGACTATTGTGAGAGTATTTTAAGGGATAGTTTCCATTTTGTGCTATACAAAAACTTCTTGTTATAGTGTTCATGGTTTCATACACAATCTGGCCAAGAGTACAGAAAATATGATTTGAAGTGTGCTAATGCAGACCAATATAGATTATACTTGAGATAGTAAATAAATGCTGGAAATACTCCAGCATTTTGCGTCTATATTTGGCATAAACCAGCATCTGCGTTTCATTATTATTACAGACTATACTTGATTCACTGTACACCAAGTGGTCTGTTGTAATAAGCAATGTATGGTCCGTGTTTTTATTTAATTCGTTTTCAGGCATGGTTGATAAGGTTAGCATTTATTGGCCATCCTGATTACAGTGATGAGCCACCTTCTGGAACCTTTGCAGTTCTTCTGATACAGATCCTCCCATTGTGCCTTTGGGCAGTGAGCTCCAGTGCTTGACTTTAGCAGTGACGAAGGAATAAAACCATATTTCCAAGTGAATATGTTACCTAATTCTGAGGGGAACCTGTGAGGGGTAGTGCTGCCCTGGCCCAACTCCCCTTGGTCTTTTTTTGTCAGTAGTGGTTGAGGGTTTGGAAAGTGCTGTTGGAGTAATCTGGAAAGTACCAGTCTTAACATATTGTATATAGTACACAGGGCAGCCACTGTGTGCCAGTGTTGGAGAGAATGACTATTCAGGGTGCTGGCTAGGTGGCAATCAATCATTCATGGATGGTCATAAATGTTGCACCCAAATAGACATGAGGAAAATATTTTATCTGCTATTCACATGTGATGTACATAGTGGATAGGCTCTGGGCAACAAGTTGAGAAGGTGGGGAGTCATTTGTTACAGGATACCCAGCTAAAGAGTTGTTCCGGTTGCCACAGTATTTATTTGACTCAGCCAGATCAGTTTCTGGACAGAGTGATTCCCAGGATGTTGTTGATGACAATTCGACAATGGTAACAGCATTGAATATCAAGGATAGCTGATTAGATTATCTCTTGTTCAAGTGATCATTGTGGTAATTTTGTGGTACAAATCTTTTTTGTTGTTTATCAGCCTATGCCTGTACCTTGTCTCGTTTTGTACACCAGCTTTGTACACCAGCTTTGTACACCAGCTTTGTACACCAGCTTTGTACACCAGCTTTGTACACCAGCTTTGTACACCAGCTTTGCTGTGCATGGTTAAGGTCCACTGTGATAATTTAATAAGCACTGTTTATGATCCAGCATGTCCTGTGCTGGTTTAACATGCACTGTGTGTGCAGTATACATGGTGCTAGATTGTGCTTGCTGTGTGTTCTGATCTATAATATGCTATTGTGCATAGTCCGGTATGCATTGTGTTGGTGCAATGGATACTGTGCATTGTCCAATATATTGTGCCCTTCATTTAACATATAGCAAATGGTTCAAGCTACATTGAGCTTGGTTTTAATATGTACAACGTGGTCTAGTTTAATGTGTAGGTAGTTCAGTTTACATCCTTAGTCTAAAATCCACGGTTAAGATGCAGTGTACCGTAAGAAATTTAACATGTGCTGTGAATGGTCCAGTGTACAAAAGCATGTATAGCATAGACTACTATACAATGTGCTTTGTTTAATATGCACTGTGTGATGTGTTATACATTGGCCTGGTTTACTATATCCTGCGTGGTTTGGTATACTATATACTGTATGCTAAATTAGTATCCACTGCATTGTGCAATGTACAGAGTATGTGGTTCAATACGTACGGTAGAATGCAGAATACAATGTTCTGGTTTAATAAGTCCCGATGCAGGGAGAAGTATGCTTTGTACTTGGTTTAATGAGCACTTTGGAGTTTGATATACAGAATGCACTGTGTGGACTAATGTGCAACATACTATTATTTTGCACTGCATAATCCAGTAAAGAGTGTGCTTAGTTTAATATGAACTATAAAGACCAGTATATAAAGTACTAGTTCAAATGCACTGCATTGTCTTGTTATATACTTTGTGAAGGTACGGTATGGCCCAGAATACAGTGGGTTTGTTTAAAATATGTTTTATAGAATGATATATAAGAAAATAACTGCAAATCCTGGTACAAATCGAAGGTATTTATTCACAAAATGCTGGAGTAACTCAGCAGGTTATAGAATGATACTGGATTAATATTCACTGAATGGTCTAATGTAATGTGTTCTTGGATTAATATGTACTGTGCATGGTACAATGTGCAGTGGGCTTGAATAAAATGTGCTACATGAACCAGCATTTGGAGTTGCACAGTTCAATGTGCAATTATAGACCTATTAGTTTGACGTCTGTGGTGGGAAAATTAATGGAAAAGATACTTAGGGACAATATATATAATTATTTGGATAATCAAGGCCTGATTAGAAACAGTCAACATGGATTTGTGCCTGGAAGGTCATGTTTGACTAATCTTCTTGAATTTTTTGAAGAGGTTACCAGGGAAATTGATAAGGGCAAGGCTGTGGATGTTGTCTATATGGACTTCAGTAAGGCATTTGACAAGGTTCCACATGGAAGGTTGATTAAGAAGGTTAAATCGTTGGGTATTAATAGTGAGGTTGCAAGATGGATTCAACAATGGCTGAATGGGAGATACCAGAGGGTAACGGTTGACAATTGTATGTCAGGTTGGAGGCCAGTGTCTAGTGGAGTGCCCCAAGGATCTGTGTTGGGTCCACTGTTGTTTGTCATTTACATTAATGATCTGGATGATGGTGTGGCAAATTGGATTAGTAAATATGCAGATGATACTAAGATAGGTGGAGTAGTTGATAGTGAGGTAGATTTTCAAAGTCTACAGAGAGACTTGGGCCTTTTGGAAGGGTGGGCTGAAAGATGGCAGATGGAGTTTAATGCTGATAAGTGTGAGGTGCTGCATTTTGGTAGGACAAATCAAAATAGGACGTACAGGGTAAATGGTAGGGAATTGAGGAATGCAGTGGAACAGAGGGATCTGGGAATAACTGTGCATTGTTCCCTGAAGGTGGAATCTCATGTGGATAGGGTGGTGAAGAAGGCGTTTGGTATGCTTGCCTTTATAAATCAGAGCATCGAGTATAGAAGTTGGGATGTAATGTTGAAATTGTACAGGGCATTGGTGAGGCCGAATCTGGAGTATGGTGTGCAGTTCTGGTCGCCAAATTATAGGAAGGATGTCGACAAAATGGAGAGGGTACAGAGGAGATTTACTAGAATGTTGCCTGGGTTTCAGCACTTAGGCTACAGAGAGAGGTTGAACAGGTTGGGTCTTTATTCTTTGGAGCGTAGAAGGTTGAGGGGGGACATGATAGAGGTTTTTAAAATTTTGAGAGGGACGGACAGAGTTGACGTGGGTAGGCTTTTCCCTTTGAGAGTGGGGAAGATTCCAACAAGGGGACATAGCTTCAGAATTGAGGGACAAAGGTTTAGGGGTAACATGAGGGGGAATTTCTTTACTCAGAGGGTTGTGGCTGTATGGAATGGACTTCCGGTGGAAGTGGTGGAGGCTGGCTCGATTTTATTATTTAAGAGTAAATTGGATAGGTATATGGATAGGAGGGGATTGGAGGGTTATGGTCTGAGTGCAGGTAGATGAGACTAGGTCAGGGAGAATGGTCGGCGTGGACTGGTAGGGCCGGACAGGCCTGTTTCCATGTTGTAGTTGTTATATGTTAGTACACATGCATAGTCCAGCATAGTGTCTACTAAGCTGTACTAAGATGTACTAAGCTGTACTAAGATCACAATATACTTTATACATATCCCTGTGTAGTAAGAAATTTGCCGGTTCAATATACATTGTACATATTCCTGTGTAATAAGAAACTGCAGATGCTCGTTTAAACCGAAGATAGACACAAAATCCTGGAGTAACTCAGCAGGACAGGCAGCATGGGTGACGTTTTGGGCTGAGACACTTCTTCGGAATTTTGTGTCTTTCTTGTGCATAATCCTGTATACAATGGGGTTGGTTTAATATATTTTGTACAGAGTTTAGTTCACAGTGAGTTTGGATTAAGATGCATTATGTATAGTCCAGTATAGAGCACAAGGGTTTGAAATGCATCATATGGTGCAGTGTACAGGAGGCTGATTAATATGCACAGTGCATAGTCTGGTGTATGGCGCTTTGTTTAATATGTACTGTCCATGGTTCAGCATACAGCGGGCTGGTTTAATAAATGTACTGCAAATGGTATAGCATAAAGTGGCTTGGTCCAGTATACAGTGTATTCTCGCAAGGATATTTTGATCATAGTCTACCGAAAGAATGTGTTATGGACTGTGGAGAATATGGAGAATTAATTGCAAGCACTGGCCAATGTTATTTGCATCTCAGCCGTGTTTCTGATCCACACTGGTTCCCATTAAATCAGGCTTTATACAACATTCTCATCCTTGTTTTCAATACGTTTTGTACTTGGATTGGCTCCTTGGTGCCTTATTCCTTTCTACCTCAATAATGTCCAAAATGATGAAAGATTCAAGGAAATGGGCACTTAGTGTTTCCCTGGATTTGGTGGGCTGAAGTTCCTTCTACTCTTTTTATCCTCGATGACTCTATGATTCCACGTCTCCGATCCCAGTCTCCTGATTATCCAGGAATAGAATAATCCCAAGTAAAGGTCCTGCCTTCACCCACTTGCAGAATCCCTTCCCTCTGCCTCTTTAACCTGCCCCTGCAAACCCGGCCTCTTTAACAAAGCCTTTTTTGGCTCTGTAAACCGCTAGTCGATAACCCTCCATGAGACATTTCTAAAAACATAAAAAATGGTTTCAAAAAAAGATTTAAAAAATTACGTAAGATACACACAAAAAGCTGGAGCAACTCAGTGGGACAGACAGCATCTCTGGAGAGAAGGAATGGATTCAATAACCTGAGATAAAAGCAGAAATAACCTGAGATAATAGCAGTCTGAAGAAGGGTCTCGACCCAAAACGTCACAAAATCCTTCTCTCCTGAGATGCTGCCTGACCTGCTGAGTTACTCCAGCATTTTGTGAATAAATACCTTTGATTTGTACCAGCATCTGCAGTTATTTTCTTATACTGGATATATATATATATATGTATATTAATATATTATATTTTAATTGTGGATGCCAGAAATCTGAAATAAAACTGAAATTGCTGGAAATACTCGTCAGGTCAGGCAGCATCTGTGGAAAAAGGAACTGCTCTGCTGAAGGGTCCCACGCCAGGAACTTCAGATGCTGGCCATCCTGATGAGTGTTTCGAGGATTTACTTAATGGGTTTTAAATTAAAATATCTTTTGATGTTGTAACTCTGGAGGTGGGTTTGTGAGGGGGAGAGGAGGATGGGTTGCTGGAGCTGGCATTTAAATGTTAGGGGGGTGGGGGGAGGATGCAGAACACTCGGCACTTAGAGTGTGGGTGGCACTTAGAGTGTGGGTGTTCGTTCCAAGGAAAACACATCAACATCACTTGTAAATCAGCCTGTGAATGTTTTTTTTCCTCTTAAAATTTCCAACCTACGTACGAAGGCAGATGTTTCTGTATTAAACCCACAGCATTGGGCACAGTGCTAATTAAGTGCTGACACTTGCCTGTGGCAATGCAAACACTCTGTGCCTACTAAACAAGCCTGTCGTGTGGGAGTTAGCAGCCTCCCTTGGGATGACTTGCCTCTGCAGAGAGAGGTAGGGAGTCAGTTTGTCGGGCAAGGGGCCAAAACCCGCCACTACATGCTAATCCCAAACACAGGCAACTGCCACGGGAGATAAAGGGGTGTGAATCACACAGCACCGCCTGCAATTAGAAGGCATATCCAGAGAGAGAGACAGAGACAGAGACAGACAGACCTCGGCGCTCGGTGCACTTGCAGAGATGATCGGGCTCAACAGCGTGCACACAAGCGGCAGTCTACAGCTCCGGTCGGGGGGAGCTCGCTACAAACGTGATTACTATGGGGCTGACACCTTTCGTTACCGACCCCCGCAACGCTCCAAGTCGCTGGGACCACAGGGAATGGCCAAGATTCATGGCAAGCAGAAGGTAAACAGATCTGTAGATGCTGCATGAAAACAGCGAGAGCGGGAGGATGGAGAGGAATTCGCTCTGTGTGTGTGTGTGGTGTGTGTTTGTATGGTTGTATGTGTGTGTGTGTGTGTGTGTGTGTGTGTGTGTGGGGTGTGTGGGGTGTGTGTTTGTATGTGTGTGGGGTGTGTGTTTGTATGTTTGTATGTGTGTGTGTGTTTGTGTGGGTGTGTGTGGGTGTGTTTGTGTGTGTGTGTGTGTCTGTATGTGTGTGTGTGTGTGTGTGTGTGTGTGTGTTTGTATGTGTGTGTGGGGTGTGTGTGTGGTTGTATGGTTGTATGTGTGTGTGTGTGGGTGTGTGTGTCTGTGTGTGTGTGTGGGGTGTGGGGTGTGTGTTTGTATGTGTGTGTGTTTGTGTGGGTGTGTTTGTGTGTGTGTGTCTGTCTGTATGTGTGTGTGTGTGTGTGTTTGTATGTATGTGTGTGTGGGGTGTGTGTGTGTGTGTGTGTGGTGTGTGTGTGTGTGGGGTGTGTGTGTGTGTGGGGGGGGGGGGGGGGGGTGTGGGGTGTGTGTGTGTGGGGTGTGTTTGTATGTGCATTATTTTATTTTCTCCCGGTGGATTGCAACGTCTGTTATTGGCGAGGATTTGAGGAGGGGGGTGGGGGGGGGGGGGGGGGGGGAGGCAAAAGCGCCAGCTATTTATCCCTTTTCCCCCCTCGTAAATAATTGCAAGTCTCTCGGCTTCAAAAATAAAACAAAATCAGATTCCAGTTGTCAACCAGCGCTTTTTTGCGCCTGTTTCCCTGCGCCGGCGATAAAAATTCCCCAGGCTTTCGCCCCTGGGTCCTTCCAGGGGGAGGGGGGTTGGGGGTGTTGGTGTGGGGGAGAAGGTGAATCACTTTGCTGCAATGCAGCATTTATTGGGAAGTGCAGGGGCTAGAGTGTCTGGAGCCGGGAGCAGTCACTAGTTGGGATACAGCACTCCAGGTTACAACCCCCCAATGAATATTATGTTTCATTTGCCCCCGTGAGCACCATTGCACGCAACAGCACCCACCATTGCGGGGTCCAGCGATTGATAACAGTGCCATTGCCAATCCTGGGGTTTATAATGTCGTGCAGTCTTCGGAACCAGATGTGGTGACTGTGAACACCAGGCTTCCAACTCACTGCACCAGCGTTAAACACAGAGCAGCTAAGACATGTTGGTGGTGTGGCAGTGGTGAATGGACTCAGTTCATGTTGTGGAGTGCGAGAACTAATGTCGTTCTCTCTCACGGGGCGATGTGGGCACCACACAAGGTGCAGGCATGAAGGCAGTCACACTGAATTACCCACAAAATGCTGGAGTAACTCAGCAGGTCAGGCAGCATCTCGGGAGAGAAGGAATGGGTGACGTTTCGGGTCGAGACCCTTCTTCAGACGCTGCCTGACCTGCTGAGTTAAATCGATTTGTACCAGCATCTGCAGTTATTTTCTTATACACACTGAATTACCAATCTCTTTCTGTTGGATTGTGTTATTCCGAAACCTCATTCATTCCACACGTTGCCTTTATTTAATCTCCAAGCAGCTCTTGCCCATTGCACAGCACGACACAACGTGCGAGAGGAACTCAGCGGGTCAGGCAGCATCTGGATGAATAACATGGTGCAAATAGGACGCTGCTCAGGTCCAGGAGTGCAACGTTATTGGGCGCTTTGGTCCAGGGGTTGGTTCAGTCACGGAGATTTGCCATGAATTATTTGTGCACAGCGAGCCGTGTGTTTGGTCACCCAGAAGTTCCTTCCAATTTCACGTATCAGCATAGTGTTGTTTACAGCTCTCTGGTGCTAAAAATACTAGAGGTGATGTGATCGATGCCTCTGGTTGAGACCGTTCAAACTCCTGGCTATTATGGAATGACTCATGCAGAGTTGTCAATGCAGACTTTACAATGAAATGTTACCCCAATCCCATTGACAATGTCCGTGGTAACATCCTGCGCTCATTCATTTGGACGTGACTGTTATTTTGCATGCTCATTGAATTGTCCATTAATTCCATGAAGCCCTGCAGATGGTGTGTGATATACATGGAATAAAATCAGAAAATGCTGGAAATGCTCAGCAGGTCAGGCAGTGTGATTGGAAAGAGAAAGTGAGTTAATGTTTCAGGTCAGCAAATCTCTTGTCAAAACTAACATGATGGCATGTGTAGGAAGGAATTGCAGGTGCTGGTTTAAACCGAAGATAGATACAAAATGCTGGAGTAACTCAGCGGGACAGGCAGCATCCCTGGAGAGAAGGAATGGGTGATGTTTCGGGTCTGAAGAAGGGTCTCGACCCAAAACATCACCCATTCCTTCTCTCCAGAGATGCTGCCTGTCCCGCTGAGTTACTCCAGCATTTTGTGTTTACCTTCTCTCCAGAGATGCTGCCTGTCCCACTGAGTTATTCCAGCATTTTGTGTCTATCTCATATGATAGCATGTAGTTTTCAAAGGGATAGACCATTGGATCCTAGCATATTTGGATTTATGTTCGAGTAAATCAAGTGGGTGGCGCAGCGGTAGTGTTGCTGCCTTACAGCAAATGCAGCGCCTGAGACTCAGGTTCGATCCTGACTACGGGCGCCATCTGTACGGAGTTTGTACGTTCTCCCCGCGACCTGCGTGGGTTTTCTCCGAGATCTTCGGTTTCCTCCCACACTCCAAAGACGTACAGGTTTGTAGGTTAATTCACTGGATCAAATGTAAAAATTGCCCCTAGAGTGTGTAGGATAGTGTTAATGTGTGGGGATCGCTGGGCGGCGCGGATTCGGTGGGCTGAAGGGCCTGTTTCCGCGCTGTATCTCTAAATCTAAATCTAAAAATCTAAATCCATATTCAAGAATTCTGAATGAGCAATAAATGTCACTGGAGCCACAAGGAAACTCAGATGATGCAATCTTGAGCAAAACACAAAGTGCGGGAATAACTCAGCGGACCAGGCAGATCGGTAGACGGAATGGATGGGCGACATTTTGGGTCAATCGGTAGACAGAATGGATGGGTGACATTTTGGGTCACGATCCCTCAGAATCAGTCTGAAGAAGGGTCTAAACCTGAAACGTCGCCTCTCCATTTGTGTGTTTCGCTCAATAAATATCACTGGCATTGGCAGAATGTCCACAAGGTATGAACAAATAAAAGAAATGGCGGAAGGCACCACGGCTACGTTTAGCCAGGCCAACCCTGCAATGATGACAGGACAATAGTCCTGGACATGGTTAGGTCAAGATCCCGGCACTTACAACAATTGAGACTTGAAAATGGAGCCAAATCTGGCGACTGCGTATACTGTCTCAGTGTACTGCTACTATACTCTTACACTGTATCTGAGATGCTTATCTAAGATATATTTAAGTGTTTATGTACAGTAAATACTTGTACTGAACTGTATACAGAAATGAATTTCACTGTACCTCATTACATGAGACAATAACAAAATAACTGCAGATGCTGGTACAAATCGAAGGTATTTAAGAAGAACCTGATCTCCTGGTGGCTGAGCACTTCAACTCCCCTCCCACTCCCAGTCTGACCTTTTTGTCATGGGCCTCCTCCATTACCATAGTGAGGCCCACCGGAAATTGGAGGAACAGCACCTCGTATTTCGTTTGGGCAGCTTGCAGCCCAGCGGTATGAACATTGACTTCTCCAACTTTAGATAGTTCCTCTGTCCTTCTCTTCCCCTCCCCATTCCCAGTTCTCCCTCTATCTTCCTGTCTCCACCTATATCCTTCCTTTGTCCCACCCCCCTGACATCAGTCTGAAGAAGGGTCTCGACCCGAAACGTCACCCATTCCTTCTCTCCTGAGATGCTGCCTGACCTGCTGAGTGAAATAAATACCTTTTACTTCATTTTGTGAAATAAATACCTTCGACATGAGACAATAAAGTACCTTTAAACCATTGAATAAAATATTACAAAATCTGCAATGATCTGCTTCATGGCAACTTACCTTTAGAAAGAGTGTTGGGAATGCGGAGCAAGGAATCCTTGAATCAGTTTAAGTATTAACTTAATGGATTAGTGGCAGCCAAAAAATATCGCCCAATACTGTCCAAGACCTTTCACCTTTTCTCACTTTGGGTAAACCTTGTTGCATTGCCTGCTATTCTAGCAGTCTGACCCATTATTTAGATCTCAGACAGAGGTGAAAGTCAATCTGCAAACCAACTCTGTCATCAGGTTAGACACAAAATACTGGAGTAGCTCAGTGGGACAGGCAGCATCTCTGGAGAGAAGGAATGGGTGACGTTTAGGGTCCAGACCCTTCTTCAGACTGAGTGTCGGGGAGAGGGAAACTAGAGATATGGAAGGGTACAAAGAGCAAGTAAGATGTGAAAAGGACAGGTCAAAGAAGATGAAGAGCTGTGAAGCAGGAGGAATCACAGGAGGGGGAGCAGTGAGAGAGGGTGTTGCATAACTCACCGGAGAAAGGAGGAGAACTTCAAGGTAGGCATACCTTGAGGGGATTTTGCAGTGGAGCAGACGGAATGTGTAAGGAAGGAAGGAACTGCAGATGCTGGTTTACGTCGAAGATGGACACAAAGTGCTGGAGTAACTCAGCAGGATGCTGCTTGCCTGCTGAGTAATACCAGCATTTTGTGTCTATCTATGGTGTAAACCAGCATCTGCAGTTCCTTCCCACACATTCTGTCATCAAGTACTTTGTGTGGGACCTAGCACCACAAACCAAAATCAAAGTGCTCCCAGTTGGCCACCAAATGACTGCACTTTGGGCATTGGTATTCTCTGAGGGAATCTCCTTTACTGAAGTCCCTGGAGCTTATTTTGAGGTGAATTATTTTGAGATGTCTGGACTCATTCAGGAAGCACTTAAAGAAATCAGTTTTAGACTAAATATGACAAAGTAAACATTGTACCTAGCAGTGGAGAAGGGTTGAGTACCCCTTGCATTTCACCATGTGACAGCTTGCGCACGGATTGTGTTATATTTAACACAATCCATACGCAAGGATTGTGTTATATTTTTTTCCTTTGGCTTGTCAATGATGGAAAAATGTCATTCAGCTCATTAGGATGCCCCATCTCATTCAGCTCATTAGGGTGCCTCGTCAGAGCCCTGGTCTTCAGCCAAATCCCTGGAAGACTTTGACCGCAAGACTGAGTGGTGCAGAACCTGGAAAGATGCCAACACCAACAACGGAGAGGTCATCACTGAGACCCCACAGTGAAACCACAGGGATTTGACTTCCATCGCAAGCAATGGCTAACCCTGAACAGGATCCGCACCCTCCACGCAAGAACAGCCCGTCACCTGCACAAGTGGAGGATGACAGACAGCCCTGCTTGCGACTGCGGATATCCAGACTAGACCAGCCCACACATCGTGAATGACTGCCCACTGAGGTTTTTCCCTGGTGGCATCAAGGCCATCCACCCAACAACTGCTGCTGCCCTGGCCTGGATGTCTACCCTTGACCTACAACTTTAGGCTGTGCACGCCATACGCAAGAAGAAGAAGCTCATTATGATTAATCAATATCAAACTCGCTCAAACATCTAATTGATCTCATCAAACTTTTGACTCACTCAATAAGAAAAACATCCAATCCATTTGATCAAGCCCCTGACAAACTTTGCAAATAAAATCCAATTCACTCAAAATGTCCATCTCAATTCATTGTCCAACTCCCTCCCCCAAATCCGTCTCAAACAGTTGGGTCATCCAATTCATTCATTCAGATAGATACAAAGTGCTGGAGTTGCTCAGCGGGTCAAGCATCATCTCTGGAGAAAAGGAATGGGTAAGGTTTCAGGCTGGGTCCGAAGAAGGGTCATTGCAAAATCATTTAAAAGGACATTTCTCTTTGGGTAAATGATCAGATTTATAAGTCAGGGATGGAATTATATTCCTGTTTCAAAATTTACCAATGGAAAATAGACAAAATAAACATCACTTTGGGTGGCCAGTGCACATTTGGTGGAGCTGCTGCCTCACAGCACCAGAGTCCCAGGTTCGATTCTGGCCTCTGGCACTGTCTGTGTGGAATTTGCACGTCCTCCCTTGATTTCCTCTGGCCGATCCGGTTTCCTCCCACATCCCAAAGATGTGTGGGTTTGTAGGTTGATTGTAAATTGCCTGTAAATTATGCAGGGAATGGATGGGAAAGTGGGATAACATGGACCTAGTGTGGATGGGCAATCAATGTTTGGCGTGGACTCGATGGGCTGAAGGGGTTGTTTTCACGCTGTACCTTTACTGTTTCTAAGATAACTGGATGATAAATGTCCAACAGGTTTTTTACCTTATTTTATTGGGATAATCTGCAAGCCAGCTCCCCAGTATATGCTGGTTTATTGGATATATCTCTAGTTTAACATCTCACTTAGAAGGTAATGTGTCCAAAGACATGATCCTCCTCAGCATCGTGCTCCTAGGTAGCTCATCTCTTGCAGTGAACTCACAACCTCTGAAGCCACTGCAAGAACAATTAGCCAAACAGATTAAAAAATTGTATAATTTTATTCTTGCAAGAACCTCCTTTGCTGATTGTGACTCTTATTCTGATCTTTATCCATCTTTTGTGTCTCTGCAGGTCTTGTACAGTTCTATAAAAAATGACAAATTACAATGGACAATGTAAGTATAAAACATATGCCTTGCTTGCTTGATGGTATACAAATTGATTTGTTAAAGCTCGAGCTCCATCTTGATAACCTGTGACTTTCACCAACTGGAAGACAAGCATTGGAGACACTTAAGAGGACCACATCCTACACATACCCCACCGTTCCTGAGCAGGGCCCAATTCATTGTCATTGGGTCAATGCACTGGAGGTATTCATACAGTGTCACTGGGAGCGTCACCAGGTAGATGGCAGTGATTCAGGAAGGTAGTTCACCACCACTTTCTAAGGAACATATAACATAGAAACATAGAAAATAGGTGCAGGAGTAGGCCATTCGGCCCTTCGAGCCTGCACCGCCATTCAATATGATCATGGCTGATCATCCAGCTCAGTAGCCTGTACCTGCCTTCTCTCCATACCCCCTGATCCCTTTAGCAAAAAGGGCCACATCTAACTCCCTCTTAAATATAGCCAATGAACTGGCCTCAACTACCTTTTGTGGCAGAGAATTCCACAGACTCACCACTCTCTGTGTGAAGAAATGTTTTCTCATCTCGGTCCTAAAAGACTTCCCCCTTATCCTTAAGCTGTGACCCCTGGTTCTGGACTCCCCCAACATCGGGAACAATCTTCCCGCATCTAGCCTCTCCAACCCCTTAAGAATTTTATATGTTTCTATAAGATCCCCCCTCAGTCTTCTAAATTCCAGCGAGTACAAGCCCAGATAACAATAGGCAATTAATTCTGGGCTTTCCAACATCATCCATATGTAAGATTTTTCTTTAAAATCAGTAATTCACTGTTACGAGCAATTAAGTGATTTGTAGATATAACTGCAGCTTGTTCTTGTGCATTTGGAGTGTATTATCTGTTTTGGTAAAGGTGAAGTTTAATCTGAAGCAGTCTGTACTTTACACTGCCAATGCTGACATGGTCCCTGGAGAACTGCTGTGAATAATCCATCCCCTGAGAACCCGTGTGGATATAGACACTTTACTCCAGGTCCCCCTATGAACCTCGTCACAATCCCAAGGATCCACTGTAAAATCACACACCCAGAGAACCCCTGTGATTTTTTGCACATCTCCACACATCCCTATCAACATGTACAATGCATGGACATTTTGTAAATATTGGCACATTACAGTGACTTCCTGCTAATATTGAACATACCCCGGTACCCCCTCGGATACCTACAAAGTCCTAGGGACCTCCTGTAATACTGACACACTGACATCCTCTGCTAATACTCCCATTCTCTACGGGGCTTCCTATTCACCCACTCCCTGTGTGCCCTGCCTGACTGGGTCCCCTGTGTAAATACTACCCAGGAGATAATCTCCCAACCGCTGAAATAACATTAAAATGAATTATTTAACACCAGCCAATTTTATCCAATACAAAAATCAGTGTAAAGAAGGGTACCAAACGGAAACTTCACCAATCCATGTTCTCCAGGGACACTGCATAACCCGCTGAGTTACGCCAGCACTTTGTGTCTTTTAAAAAATTGAATACAAGTTGAATTACATCCTGATATTCCTAACACCCTGCCATGGAGTCCCAACCAGTTGCATTAATTTTCACCACTCTTCACGACTATTTGCTGGAGTTTGGCAGAAAGACGCAGTCAATTTGTGATCCACACTGGAGAACATAGTTCTTGTTAATTGCATTTATTCACAAAATGCTGGAGTAACTCAGCAGGTCAGGCAGCATCTCAGGAGAGAAGGAATGGGCGACATTTCGGGTCGAGACCCTTCTTCAGACTGATGTCAGGGGGGCGGGACAAAGGAAGGATATAGGTGGAGACAGGAAGATAGAGGGAGATCTGGGAAGGGGGAGGGGAAGAGAAGGACAGAGGAACTATCTAAAGTTGGAGAAGTCAATGTTCATACCACTGGGCTGCAAGCTGCCCAGGTGAAATATGAGGTGCTGTTCCTCCAATTTCCAGTGGGACTCACTGTGGCACTGGAGGAGGCCCATGACAGAAAGGTCAGACTGGGAGTGGGAGGGGGAGTTGAAGTGCTCAGCCACCGGGATCTCTCCCTTATACTCTTGCTATTGGTTTCAAATTACAGTTTCGAATTAGCATTTGCATACTAATTAGATGCATTACTGCCTTTGCAAATTGATGCATACAGTCAAACCATGTTGTACATAATGTTACCTGCTCTGGACATCTAGATGTGTGTTGTAAGGTATGTATTCACCATCACATCTCCCATGGGATAGTTAATGGAAATTGGAAGCGATGTAGAACCTCCAGCTATGAAGCATGGAAAGACATTGTGCTGAAGGACAGAATTTGACCCATCTTGCACATGGCTAAGAAATCCTTGGAATTAAGCATTTTCTGAGTAAAGATTCCTGTGATCAGCCATGATCGTATTGAATGGCGGTGCTGGCTCGAAGGGCTGAATGGCCTACTCCTGCACCTATTGTCTATTGTCTATTGAAACATCTTGTTATGTTTTCTTTTTTGGGGATCTGGACAAGTCAGGCAAGGCCATCATTTAGTTTAATTTAGAGATAGACAGCATGGAAACAGGCCCTTCTGCCCACCGAGTTCATGCAGATCAGCGATCACCCATTCACAATAGATCTATGTTATCCCACTTTCCCATCCACTGGGGATATTTTAGTGTACTTACATCGGCCAATTAACCTACAAACCCATGTAAGAAGAACCCGGAGCACCTAGAGCAGTGGTTCCCAACCTTTCAAATATAGCGACCCATTTTAGAACAAGCAATCATGAAGCGACCCCAACCCTTAAAATATCTTATATATACATTCGGTTTTTGTACAACAAACTGCCATATATTGCGATTATTGAATTATAGATTATTTATTCATAAAAAATTCCAAAGCTCCTACAAACATTAATTAATTGCAAATCAATTCAAAATTGTTCGAACACACAAATTTCCACCGTTATGTAAAATATGTTTATGAACTGACTTTAATGAGACGGCTGGTATTGCAGTTTTTTAGCTAGCAATTCTATCCTGGGCTCCGTTGTCGATATGGCACACCTCAAGTCGTCTTCCAGATTTAATTTATTTCGGTATTTGTTTTTAAGGATGAGAAGTTGGGAGAATGCTGCTTCACATAAGTAAGTTGTTGGGAAGGGCAATAAATTCCTTATCGCGATTTCTGATATTACTGGGAATTTTTGGAAACTTTTTGCCCAAAATTCTTGTAGTTGCAATTCACCAAACCATGATTTAGCTTCAAAATTGTTTTTTAAGTCGATGAACTCTTCTTCTGCTGCTTCAGGGATATTAGATACATTGGCATTGAATGGGTTGATTGTAAGGGAGAAAGATTTGCAACATTCATCAGGAAAATAACTTCTTAATCGAACAGTAAGAATTTCCAAATGCTCTTGTATCAAGCTATATAAGTCATCGATGTTAATTTCATTTGCCGCTTCTTCAACAAATTGGACAAGTGTTGGGAACATGTATAATTTCTTATGGTAAATTTTGGTGATCCAGAGTTCCAATTTCATTTTGAAAGACGATATGTTTTCAGACAAAGATATTATCGTACTTTCCTTACCCTGTAATCCTGTATTAACACTATTAAATATCTCAAAAATGTCGACCAGGTATGCCAATTTGCACAACGTAAATTCATCCGTCAACAATGATTCATATTCGCTTGCATTTTGAGAATCGAGAAATATTTGAAGCTCTCCTCTTAATTCAAAAAATCTCTTCAACGCCTTTCCTTTCGAGAGCCATCTTACCTCTGTGTGAAACAATAGTGCTTCATGCGTTGATCCCAAATCCTCACATAAAACTTTGAAGAGCCGTGTTGCAAGTGGCCTTGATTTAACGACATTTACTGCTTTAATCACTCGGTTAAGCACTTCTTTCAATGGTTCAGGTAACGTCTTGGTAGCTAATACTTGTCGATGAATCATGCAGTGAGTCCCAATTACTTCTGGAGTCACTTTTTTAACCAACGATTGGAAGCCAGACTTACAGCCGAGCATTGCAGGTGCCCCGTCAGTACAAACTCCGCATAATTTCTTCCATTCAATTGAATGTTCATTAAAGAAATCATCAATTAAATCAAAAATATCAGCAGCAGTAGTTGAAGTTTGCAGAGGCTTACAACACAAGAATTCTTCTTTAATTTTTTCATTTTTATAATAACGAACATACACAAGAAGTTGTGCAAAGTTTGTCACATCAGTAGTTTCATCAAGCTGTATGCTGAACAGCCCAGTTGGAGTTTCTTTTAATTCTTGAATAATTTGGCATAAAATATCCTCGGACATATCTGTTATCCTTCGTTTTACCGTATTGTTTGACACGGATAGAAGCGATAATTTATTTACCGCTTCAGGACCGATCATGAGACGTACAATATCTTTGGTGCATGGAAAAATAAGATTCTCAGCTATTGTGTGTGGCTTTTTAGCACGTGCTATTCTTAATGCAACCGTGTATGAAGCTTCAATGGCGGCTACATTTTTGTTTTGAAATAATCCACTGCTATCAAGCCGGCGGCTTTTGACACCAACAACTTTTGCTTTAAAAAAGTCAATACTTTTATCTTTCAAATCAGGGTGCTTAGTTTCGAGATGTCTTTGAAGTTTAGCTGGTTTCATAGACTCATGAGCAAGAACTTCCAAACATACTACACACTGTGGTCTTTCCACACCTGCATTAACTATGTCAGTGAATCCCCATTTCAAGAAATCATCACTGTACTTTCTCTTTCTTACACTCATTTTTAAAGGGTTAAGAATCACTCGAACAAAACTAACTACGTGTCACTGCAAGCGCGCGTACAACACTAGGTAAGTGGGAGGAGCGACAGCGGTGGCGCGACCAAGACAAAACAGAAACCAAACATGTTCAATACTGGCTTGAGTGACAACACGTTGTGTTGAGTGACTTAGGGAACTGTTACATTTAGTTTCATAGTATGAATTTATATAACTATCTTAATATGCATTTCACCGTGTTTTATATAATATTCATATAAGCTCAAAATCATTTAACGACCCCATGGCATTGGTGTCGCGACCCCGTTTGGGGTCGCGACCCACAGGTTGGGAACCACTGACCTAGAGGAAGCCCAGATGCAAGGTTATCCACAGCAAAAGCGTGTAAACTTCACACAGACAGCAGCCGAGGTCAAGATCTGACCTGTGCCTGTGGCACCATGAGGTATCAAGTTCACCAGCTGTGGAACCCTAGTTATTGCCCATCCTTGAGCACCCTTGAGAAGGGAGTGGTGAGCTGTCTTCTTAAAACCACTGCAGGGCTGCTGGTGAAGCCAAAAATAAAACAATCAAATTGCATAAACACAAAACGTGAACAGTTTTTGTTATTCAGCAGACTTGTCTCAGCTCATTAGTGTAAGTTTGATGGGAGGCTAGCAGTTTCCACATAAGCATCTGAAGGTGTCGTATAATATTGGATGCTTCAGACCGCTGGGAATCAGCAACTGTGCCCTCAGAGGAGAATCAAGTCTTTAAAAAGCCAATGTGGTGCAGAGGGGCCTGGCATTTCCTTGACACTAGCATAAATATTGTTGTTGGCTTCAGCTGCTGTTGAGGTCAGGTGTGGCTATTGATTGAAGGCAATGACGTCAATGTGAACAATTAAGGCTCATTCTGCTCCCAGCGAGGTGGGCAGTTCAGCTCGGATCTCTGCTCCAGTTACAGGTTCAATGAGAGCTGCATCAATCACTCAACTGGGTCTATCAGCTGCTGTGTGGAGATGCTAGTTTGCAACTCAGTTAAACAAAGCTCTATCCTTCTTCTCCTGTTCGAAAATCTGGGAGTCAGGCAAGGCGAGTGGAGTGGTGCTGGGCTATGGGGAAAGAGATACAGCGTGGAAACAGGCCCTTCGGCCCACCGGGTCTGCACCGACCAGCGATCCCCGCACATTAACACTACCTTATGCACGAGGGACAATTTTTACATTTACAGCCAATTAACCTACAATTCAAGCCAATTACCCTACAGACTGGTACGTCTTTGGAGTGTGGGAAGAAACTGAAGATCTCGGTGAAAACCCAAGCAGGTCACGGGGAAAACGTACAAACTCCATCTAGACAGCACCTGTTGTCAGGATTGTACCCAGATCTCTGGTGCTGTAAGGCAGTAGCTCTACCCTTGTGCCAACTTGCCTCTCCATTCTGTCAAACTGCCAATATGTATGCAGTAAGTCATTACTCAGTCTATCTCGAGACCAAATAAGAGCAAATCTCTCTCATGCCTAATGTAATTCAGACATCGCAGTACTAAAGATTGAAAGTACACATTTTTTTTAAAGTTCACATTTGCTAGTTTTTGTTTTCTCTGGATGATTCTCCACAAAGTCAGGAACCAATAGTTAAAAACGCAAGAAGGTATTGGTCTTTACTTATACTGAACCTCAGACACATTTAGTTCCACAATAGATCAAATTGTAATGGAATGGTGACCAACATGGAGATGTCTGTTCTTGCATGTATTTGGAATGAGCGACTGAGGACACCATTGGCTCCACAGGTTTTACATCCATCTTGCAAGGTATAGAGAGTTCCCTTTAACAACTAAAGGGATCTGTGTGTCCTTGTACATGAATTACTAAATGTTAATGTGCAGGTACACTGGCAATTAAGAATGCAAATATTATGTTGCCTCTAAGTACAAGAAGATTTGAATATATGACTAAAGATATCTTACTGGAATTATAGAGGGTCTTTGTGATACTACACCTGGAATATTGAGTATAGATCTGGTCTCCCTCTGTAAGGGAGAGTATACTTGCAATAGAGGGAATGCAGTGAATGTTCATCAAATTGATTCCTGTGATGTGGTCGGAGAGTACGTTTTTGTGAGGAGAGAATAAGCTGGCTGGAACAGTACTCTGAGTTTAGAAGAATGATGTGGGTATTTGTTTATTACTTTTACATACCGAGATACAGTGACAAGCTGTGTTTGCATGCTATCTAATCAAATCATACAATACATGATAAGTACAACAAGTAATGCAAAGAGAAAAATACCAAAGTGCAGAATATAATGTTACAAAGATATAGCATTGCGCTTACAGAGAAAAGGTGTAAAGGCTGCAGTGAAGTAAATTGGAAGATTGGAATTACACCCTAACTTATTGGAGGAGTGTTCAGTAGTCTGGTATCAAGAGGGAAGACCCTGTTATAGAATCTGATGGTGCAAGGTTTTAAGCTTTTGCATCTTCTGCCTGATGGGAGGGATGAGAAGTGGGAATGACCAGGGTATAAATGGTCCCTGATTACATTGGTTGCTTTTCCAAGGCGGCATGAGGTATAGATGGCATCAATGGGGGGGGGGGGGGGGGGGTGGTTAGTGGGTGCTGGTCTGTGTGATTGATTGGGCTACATCCACAATGGTCTGTAATTTTGTGCAGACTGGGGCAGAGTCATTGTCAAAGCGAGCCATGATACATCCCGATGGATGTGCTTTCTTGACCACATTCTCTTGGAAACATACAAAAATGTTGCAGGTCACAACAGCATGGACCCAGGAATAATGTTTCTTCTGGCTGGCTTGTCTAGAACCAGTGGTCACAGTCTCAAAACACGAGGTTGCCCATTCCGAACTGAGATGAGAAAGATTTCATCATCCAGAGGTAATTAATCTTTGGAGTTCTGTATTCAAGAAGGCCGTGGAAGCTCAGATGTTGCAGACAAAAGAGATTTTTAGGTATTAAGGGATATGTGGTTAATGTAGGAAAATGGCAGAGGTCAACTATGATGTTATTGAAAGGGAGAACTGATGTGGAAGGTGAATACTCTGCTGCTGTTTGTAGTTCTTATGTTCCACACACTCCCAATATGTGAAGAATATTAATACAAAGAGATAATGTTTTACAGCCTCTCACCTGCTTCCAATGGAAAGGAAAGTTACATTTATTATTTGAATAAGCAACAAAGTCATGGAAACCGGGCCGTTGGCCGCCACGTCACTGCCAACAATCAACCACTAATTTGTGCACTCTCCCTCCTATCTTGTGTCAAGGTTCTGCAAAATGTGCATCAGGGACCCAATTTAAAATTGAAACTACCATGCATTGGTTCACTGTCTCAGATATCATGTTGACTGGTATTGTCCTCTCTACACTTCTAGTCGCCCTACACTTGAAATCCCTTTAGGCTCCCTCAACACCTTTATGTATTGCAACCCTCTTGCATCCCCAATAATATGCTCACACTATCACAGGTGTTCCCATTGTCGTATCCATCCCACCCCCATCTTCTCCTGCAACTTAATACTACCATTTCCCCTTTTTCCCCAGTGCTGAACCATTAACTCTTTTGTTCCTTCCACAGATGCTGCCTGACCTGCTAAGTGTTCCCGGCATTTTCTCATTTTATTTTGGATTGCCAGCAAGTGTATTTGTTTTGATCCTCATGACCTGTGTGTAGACCTACAGGGAACTAGTCCAACAGCACACCAGTCATTGATACTGACAATGGTACGTTGACTGCAGGCACAATAAATTGTCAGTTGATCTGAGCTGCTCAATAAATGTAAAAGGAAAAGCCATTAAGTCTTTTGAGCCAACTTTTTTCATTGATCGATGTTCATGTCTTGCATCATCATCAACAAAGTTTCTCATTACGCTCTATGATCACTGCATAACTTTTGTCAACACAACAATGTCGATAGCATCGTTTTCCACCAATTTTGCTTGAGGCTGACTTCTCATCTTACACCCATTATAAACTCTCCTGGAAGTGGAGTCTTGGTCAGCCGCGCAATTATGGGTGGGCTTGTTGTTTCTGAGTTAGAGGATCGCAAGTTCAAATATGTCTCTGGGAAACATCACCCAGTCAGACACTAGAGGGCATCAGTGAGGGAGTGATGCACCATCTTGGATGTGATACTGGAACGGCCAGGGAGATGTGGGATGTCCCAGGTTATTATTTGAAGAACGGAGAAACTTCACTCAGCTCTAACATGCCTCTCAACTGAAATTACTGACAAAGAGTTACCGTTACGTTGTTGGTTGTGCAAATTGGTTCACAAGATTCCAAGGCTCCAACACAATGTTTAATTTGCTCTTAAGTGCCATGGGAACTTCTGAGGCCAAAATGGTGCTCTCTAAATCCAAGTTTTTCTTTCCTTTGCTTCGACCCAGTATCACCTGCCCAATCAACATTGGGTATTGACAGTGTACAAGTGTACCAATTATTGAGGAGGGGAAGGGGGGGGGGGGGGGGTGCTCCCTGGGTTTGACAACCACAGGGGCATCATCGGAGAAGTAGAGCTGTTTCCTCACAGCCCCAGTTGCCCCAAGTTCAATCCTGACCTCTGATGCTGCCTGTATGGAATTTGTACGTTCTCCTTGTGATCTTATGGATTTCCTCGGTTTACTCCCTTATCCTAAATATATTCAGGATGGTAGATTAATTGGCCATTGCAAATTACCCTTGACTATAGTGAGTGGAAAAATCTGGAGAGGAGTTGATGGGAATATGGGGAGAATAAAATGGAATTGATTTAAATGGGTGCTTGATGGTCATCACAGACTCGGTCGTCCAAACGTAACTCTGTTTCCCCCCCCGCGTTAACTCTGTTACTCTCTCCACAGATGCTGTCTGACCTTCTGAGAATCTCCAGCATTTTCCTTGCTGTATGACCCTCTGATTCAAACAATGGTGACAATTAAAGTCCTTAAAAGACCAGCCAACTTTTCCAAAGCAATCCGAACACTCAGTCACCGTAATGTTCTCTACATAATAAAACCTTCCCCTTCGTTCAATCAACATTAATGCGACAATCCCTAGTGTAATTATCCAATTCACTTTCACACCTCTGTACTTTAGTTTTAACCTCTGAAATTTTAATAAACCTCCAGTTATCAAGAACGTGGCCTGCCAGGATATTCTGGAGCCCATATTGTCAAGGTTACCGGGACCTGCAAGCTGTGATGAATGATTAGTGTCTGTTAGTGTCTGAATACTAATACAGCAAAATAATTTTTTACTGAATAACAAATGCTGCTGGAACACTAGCCACCAGTCTGTCTGTTTATTAATCAATAAGTTACTCAACCAGTTCTGTTGTCCTTGAATTATGGAGAAAGAATTGATATCATCTCAGTCTGAAGCTCTTCATTTACATAAGAATAAGACAGAAAATACTCTTTCAATGCTGTGAGACGCCACCTGGACCCTAGTTCTCCTGCCAGCAATTTGCTCTCGGTTGACCTTCACTTTGCGTTACCTTCATAGAACATTGAACAGTGCAGCACAGGAACAGGTCCATCAGCCCACAATGTCTGTCTGTGCCGAACATAATGCCAACTCTATCTGCCTGCATATAATATATATCCCTCCATTCCCTGCATATCTACAGTGCCCTCTGTAATGTTTTGGACAAAGACCCATCATTTGTTTTTTTGCCTCTGTACTCCACAATTTGAGATTTATAATTTTTTAAAAAATCACATGTGGTTAAAGTGCACATTGTCAGATTTTAATAAAGGCCATTTTTATACATTTTGGTTTCAACATGCATCCTACCAAGCTTAAAGTTATTAGCTTCACACTGGTGTGCAAATTACGCTGGTACACAACTGGCTTCTACCCTCTTCTTCTAATCCCCTTTCCAAAAAACCTCAAAAAATCGATTTCCACACTGGTTTTTGCATTGTTTATCCAATTCCCTTTCTAAAGGGACAATTTAATCTGTGTCCACCACCCTTTAAGAGAGTGAATTCCTGATCATGACACTCACTGCATGAAAAAGCCTTGTATAATCCTACTGCGTAGGAAGGAACTGCGGATGCTGGTTTAAATTGAAGATAGACACAAAATGCTGGAGTAACTCAGCGGGACAGGCAGCATCTCTGGAGAGAAGGAATGAGAGACGTTTTGAAACGTCACCCATTCCTTCTCTCCAGAGATATTGCCTGTCCCGCTGAGTTACTCCAGCATTTTGAGTCTACCTTTGGTATAATCCTACTGCGTTTGCCTTTATCTGTGACTTTGGGCCCCTGGTTCATAGCTCATCTCAGATAGTGAAAATAGCTTATCTACTTTGTCATGTCTGACCACTCTATCGAATTATTCTTAACCTCTTTGTAAAGAGAAAGATTACACTTTTGCCATGTCATATTGGTTACTTTAACTCCTTCATTCTGGGACCCTTCTGTTATTTACTCAACCATTTTTGGGGCTTACACATCCTCCCTAAAGAGCAGTGATGGAACCAGATGCTATACCTTAGTTGCAATTTGCGATGTTCCATTGCTCGGATGTAACCACTTTGCTTTTGTACTCTGTGTTACTGTTTATAGATTGGAGATCCCAAGCGATGTGCTCTATTGACTGTGTGTTCAGTATTAGGTAACCTGATAACCTCTAGCAGAGCCAAGGGACACTTGGTGAGGTTGAAATTGAGGTTATAATTAGTAGTTCATCAAATGAGGAATGCTCTGGAGAATTGTGTTGATGGGTGAGATAGTGGCGTGGGTGCCTGTCCATGTACTGGATGGAACTTGTTTGTTCCATGCTTTCTGCTTGGGTTGTTTTGGAATTGTATCAGATTTTCCCCTGATTCCAATTCTTCTGTCTTGGGAACTATCATTGCCCTTGATGTGAGTTGTTATTATTTATGTTGTCCTGTACTGAAATGAATACTGGTGTATGACGTTTCAGAGACACCTAGCTAACTCCCTGGAGATGGACTCGGTTCAGTTTTGTAAACCACATTGCCCAATGTTTACAGATTGGTTCAACTGACTGGTTGTAGGTTACCACCAGTCTTGCCTCAACGTTAACACTTCCACTTCTGCGTTAAAAGGTAGCGGGTTCAAACTCACCCCCAAGACTTGCACAAATAACATAGGTGGACATTCCACTGTCGGAATGTCACCTACAGGCAAAATGTTGCACCAATACAGCATAGTGGGGCAGCTGTTAGTGCTGCTGCCTCACAGTGCTAGATATCCTGCTTCGATCCGGACGAATATATATCCTCAGGTGCTGTCTGTGTGGAGTTTGCATGCTCTCCCTGCGATGCCGTGGGTACCTCCAAGTGCCCCGGTTTCCTCCCACATCCTAAAGACATATAGGTTTGGAGGTTAATTGGCCTCTGTAAATGTCCCCTAACATGTAGGTAGTGGATACGAGAGTGGGATATGGAATTGCAACTACATGAAGATTAAGCATGGATGTTTTATGGAATTGACTGGGAAAGATGATAAATCTATAGGGCAAATGGGAAACAGTCCATCTTGTGTCCACTGATCTCTGTAGAAAGCATATGTTACCTGTATCAAAGCACACTTGGAGATGGAGCTCCAGGTCATCGTGGACTCGTTTGAGGGAAATAAGGTTTGAAATAAACAATCATAAAGCTAGACACGCAACGCTGGAGTAACTCAGCAGGACAGGCAGTATCTCTGGAGAGAAGGAATGGGTGATGTTTCGGGTCGAGACCCTTCTTCAGACTGAGAGTCAGGGGAGCGGAAGTCTAGAGATATAGGTAAGGTGTGAAAATGACAGATCAAAGCAGACGATGATATGGAAATGTAGAATGGTTCATTGATAGCTGTCTGGACCCGGTTGCACATTTTTGCTTCAAACAATAAATGTCTGCAGCATGTCCCTCGGAAACATGAGACAACATTCCACACCTCAGGAGCTGCTATCAACAAAGTCCGATGTCAGTGGGGAAATTTACTGTGTCCTGCGCACTATTCACAACCTTTGGCCATCTCAGCAAAAGATGGGTTTTCAAAGGTCAAACCCTCCCATCCACATCTGGGTTCTTTGTCGACCAGGGAGCCTTCTAGGGTTTGGATACGTATTCTACCCTCAGTAGGCATCTCAAAGCACTGGAGAATTAACAACAACCCTGTCCCCATACGTTCCTCCAAATCTACTGGTAGGACATGTAGCAAATCAGCTAACATGCCCTCAGCTAACATGCCAGTGTAGAGCTCTAAAGACACAGCCACCTCTGATGGAGGTGATCACATCATTCATTCCTTCCCCCAACCAGACTCTAAAAACATTACTCTCTCATGGGGGATAAAATCTGGAGGACACGGAAAATGGATCAAAGGATATTCCCAAGTCCTCCATGAGAAAGTATAACATCCCCAGTGACTTATGTGAATCTCTGCCATTCTCAAATTGGTGCTCAGGATGACACGAAGAACCTGGAGCAAGAAGACGTCCATTGTTGATGATGGGAGATGGGCCGGCTCCTGAACCAAATCCACACCATCAAGCACGACCTGCCTCACCTGGAGAAGAGTCTGCCAGTCCCACTCGGTCCTCATCTGCCACCCCATAACCCACAGACCCTGAATGAGAGAACGTCATCCTTGGCCAAGGACTGCCTGGGAAGACGATGATAAAGCTGGCAACTCTTTTCCATCCTACCGTTAAGTTTTTAATTACAGAAGGAGAGGCAATACAATTATTGAAATCAAAATGCCAGGCCATGTCCCCATTTATATATGTGTTAATTAGGAAGTTAATCAACCATGAGCTAGATTGATGAAAGCTTTTGTTGGAGATCGAGGGACAAATGTGTGCATTACAAAGGTTCAGTAAGCTAATCTTTTCAATTATATTTTCTTATTTTAGCCGCATTCGGTTAATTGCATTTTGTTTTTAGTCAGTACCTGCGCAATAGTTCTTTCCACATCCCTTATTAACTACTGCGAGGCTTATTGCACTTGTGAGCTCTCTACAAGGTTCTCAGCCAGAAGTAAGGAAGAACAAACTCTCGTGTGTACCAGTGGGACTGAACACTGTGATGGGTACACATGGTTTGTCCAGGAACGCCAAACTAGACCTTAGTTCTTGGTTTCACAACTCCCCACATGATATGACTGTCTGCACTCAAGGTCATTGTTTGTCCTATGGTATGCAAGGTGAGAAAAGGTTGAGATATTGGCAAATGAACAAAACGACGGAGAACAAGATGTTTTGTGGCCACGTTGCAGTACTTGTAGGTTACTTGTAGTGGTGTGTCTGCTGCTAATCTTGTGAACGTGGGCATTGGAAGTAATGTGGTCGAGGCTAGTGACGAAACTGCTGCTGCTTGCAAGATGTTTCATTCCCTTTTTCATCCATAACACCCAGATGTTAGAGTAACACTACAGAGAGATTACAAAAAAAGAAGCTCATCTGGTTTCTTGTGTCAACACCATCAATTAGCAGGATCATAGCCAATCTTTTATCCCAGCACCACTTTCTTGCTTAAGTTATATTCCTTGCTTCCATTAATATGGACAAATCTGTCCCATTGGGCGCCACAGTGGTGCAACTGGTAGAACTACTGCCTCACAGTGCCAGTGACCCAGATTTGATCCCGACCTCGGGTGCTGTCTGTGTGAAGTTTGCACTTTCTCCCCATGACCACGTGCGTTTCCTTCGGGCGCTCTGGTTTCCTCCCCCATCTCAAAGACGTGCAAGTTTGTAGGTTAATTGTCCTCTGTAAATTGCCCTTAGTATGTAGGGAGTGGATGAGAAAGTGGGATAACATCAAACTAGTATGAACAAGTGATCAATGGTTAACATAAACTCGGCGTGTACTTGATGGGCCTGTTTCCATGCTGTATCTTTCAATTAAATTTAATTTAATTTAATTCGGTTCAATTCAATCAATAATTAAATTAGAATTAGGGCCTCTCACACCTACATATTTGCTCTGCCACTTAATACCTCACAAGCACCTGCATTAACCTCCTTGCCCTCATTTACTTTAATATGTAAAATTACATTTGACATACATCTCAACTCAGCAACAGACTCAACACAAAACTGTCGGGTAGAGAAATCCAAAGGTTCACACCCTTTTGAGTGAAGAAATTTCTTCCACATCGGCTAACTCCTTATTTTGAGATGCTGCTTCTAGACATCCCATCCAAAACATGGTGCTGAATGACACCATTCATGTCCTTGTTAGCAAAAGCTCTTTAAGTTAACCCGAGTTCTCAGTTTACTGTCCTGTACATTTTAACCCTTTAATAGTTTATGAAGGTACTTCTTAAATGTGGAGAGCATTTCTGCTTCCAAAACCCTTTTAGCCACTGAGTTCCAGACACGCATCATTATATGCATGATTTTTATTGTCCTGAATTCTCTTCTACTCCTATCAATTAACTCCAGTCTCTGTTACCAAATTATTGACTTCTCTGTTGGGGAAAATAGGCTCTTTTGATTCACTCTATCCAGGTATCCCTTAATTTTATTCATCTCCATGTTCCAAAGGAAGCAGCATCAGCTATCTTGATTCCTCCTCCTCTAAGATTTATCAATCCTGGCCACAACTTTATAAAGCTCCTTGGCATCCTCTTGCATACTCTTGTGTCATTCCTTTCACTAGCTGGACTGAGTTGTATGCACATTTCCTGATCTTGTAATCTATGCTTATGACTGTGAGGGCAAGTTTCTTATAAGGCTTCTTTTTACCAAACTTTTAGGTTCAAGTTTAAAGATAAATCATGGAAACTAGATCTTTGACTCTCCGAGTCCACGCCAAACATTGATAACCCATTGACATTAGTTCTTTGTTATCCCACATTTGCATCCGTTCCCTACACACAAGTGGCAAGTTACAGTGGCGGAATAACCTTCAATCCCGCATGTCCTTGGGATGTGGGAGGAAACCCACGCCTTTGGCACCTGGAGGAAACCTACAAGGTCACAGGGAGAAAGTGCAAACTTCACACAGGCAGCACCTGAGGTGAGAATTAAATAGGGGTCTTTGGCGCTGTGAGGCTGCAGCTCTACCAGCTGTGCCCATATGCTGCCCGGCCCTGTAATCATTAGGAATGTGTGGACACTCGAAGATCCTTCTATTCCTTAACTGTCCTCGGTGTAATCTGGTTCTTATTTCTGCCATCCCAGTCTACTGCAGCAGTTCGTGCAGAGACATGTGAAGATGCTGATGACTTGGCTAGCACTGCAGTAATCAGATAATGTGTGGGAGAACTACAATGCCAAATTGGCTCTTAGTGTGATTGGGAACGGGCTTTGATTATGCTTACAATGTGTACTTCTTCTCCTGACAGTAATGAAGAGGAACTCCGCAAGTCCTTGTCCGAGCTGGCTGATGAAAGGACGAATCCGAGCTTGAAGACCATGAAGCGCATCAGCAGTGGTAGTAACCCCTTCCTAGATATCATGCAGGATACCAATGCAGCCACCTACAAGCATGGCTTCCTGGTACGCAAGGTGCACGCGGACTCTGACGGAAAGAAAAGTGAGTGTCACCCCCTCAAAAAAAATCACAGAAGGTACATTGTTTGAACCTGGGCAAGGGGACGGAGCGATTAACATGCTGTGCAGCCTTGCCATAATCTCCAGGAATTAGTAACCACTCTCCTGCATTCAGTGAGGGTGGGACATGCATTTAACAAAAGTGCCGTGTTTCAGCCCAAGAATACCTTCACACAGTCTGCTGATGACTCGCCATTGAGCGTTAAGTCTCTTTATCCATTTATGAGATGTGGATGTTGTTGGTAACACCAGCGTTTCCTGACCATCTCTGATTCCCCCTGAACTGAGAAGGCGGCTAAAAATCAAATTTAAAACAAAAAGGGCACAAAGTGCTGGAGTAACTCAGTGGGTCAAGCAGCATCTCTGGTGAACATGGATCGGTGACATTTCAGGTCCCGACCCAAAATATAATCTTCTTCATCCTAAAAGGAATCTTTTGGGCCAGATATTTGGGTATCCTGATATCTCCCGTGAATCGATGTTTACCTTTCCTTCTACAACTCAGTCAACCACTGGGGTCCATTTATTTGTGTTACGTGAGGGTCGATGCCATTGTTCTTTTGAAGGAGAATGTGAATGGACAATGAAAGATTTTCCTGCACAGTAGGCTTCATTCTTAAACCTCCCACAGCAAAATCACACCCAGAATAAGGCCCTTAGCAATGAAAGTGTGTTAGTTTAGGGGATTAGTCTTAATCAACGCAAAAATGAGCCAGCACAGTGATGAAAGACACAGACGTTTCCAATCATTATCTCACAACAATGTTTTTGCTCCATTCACCATGGTTGGTCAGAATGTAGAAGATGTCTCTCATGATGTCTTTAGTTGAGTTTTATAACATATTTTATTTCATTCTTCACATGTTTAAATTATAATATTTTATTTTTAATTGTTTACTGTATATCGTGTTATTACTTGCAAGCAAAGCACCAGGGCAAATTCCTTGCATGTATACATATTTGGCTAATAAAATTTATGCAATTCAATTCAATTCAAACATTCCTCAGTTTAGTTTAGTTTAGTTTAGAGATACAGCGCAGAAACAGGCTCTTCGGCCCACCGGGTCTGCGCCGACCAGCGATCCCTGCACACTAACGCTATCCTACGCCCACTAGGGACAATTTTTACATTTACCAAGCCAACTAACCTACAAACCTGTATGTCTTTGGAGTGTGGGAGGAAATCGAAGATCTCGGAGAAAACCCAGAGAGAGAAAGTACAAACTCCGTACAGGCAGCACCCGAGGTCGGGATCGAACCCGGGTCTCTGGCGCTGCATTCGCTGTAAGGCAGCAACTCTACCGCTGCGCCACTGTGACCGCCCTGTCCAATTCTTGGACGATGGTAGGAGCTGAGAATATTGGGGTGATTAGTGCAGGGTACAAATCATCGGTATAACTATTTTCCACAGCTCCCCGAGGCAGGCGTGGCTGGAAGACCTTCTATGGAGTGCTGAAGGGGATGATCCTTTACCTACAGAAGGTTGGTTTCCTTGCTAATATTTTAACATAAGAGGCAGTTTTACATGCAGATACACTTCCTGTGTATCTTAGAAAAGGAACAAAAAGCAGGGGAAAACTGATGCACAAGTATCACATATGAAGTAGTATGTTTGTCTAATAAAATTAGGCTAGGTGGAATTAAAAATGGGATTTTAAAAATATTTATTGCTGAAATCAATATTTTCATATTTCCCCTTATTTCACTAAATGTAACACAATACAATTGTAAAACATAACAATACATTATCATGGCATAAATAATGTTAAATTCGAATTTATTTTCATTATTAACCTAAAATTTACATGGGTTCAAGAACTAGCAGCCAGCAATCACCAAATGAGTGACCAGTCCATGATGTACAGGGAGAAAGTTAAACAAGGTCAAGTTTATTGTCAAATGCATGATTATGGTGAGGTACAGGAACAACGAAAAACAAAAGCAACAGCAGTGCTCCCTCCTCCACAACATAGGAAGACGGTCTTGAATATTTTAAAATTTGTTTTGACAGGATGCATACAAGTCTGATAAGCAGTTATCGGAAGAGGATTTAAAGAACGCCATCAGCATTCACCACTCACTAGCAGTGCGAGCGTCTGACTACAGCAAGAAGCCCAATGTCTTCTACCTAAAGACTGCTGACTGGAGAATGTTCCTACTCCAAGCCCCGTGAGTGACCAAACTTGCATGGTTAAGTAGATGGCTGGTGCTGCTAACACTGGCAACGCTGACACAAGCTGGGACCACACAAGTAGCTCCTTATCTGGGCAAAATGTAATCTTGCTCCCTGGTTTCACTCTCTCCAAACTTGAGCAAACAATTGACTATTTCCAAACTAGGTCATGAAAAGTAACAAGTAAACCAATGTTCTAAATTAAACTGCGCTGTGAGAGAGGGTAAGGCATCTGTAAAGTGAGAGATGGAAAGGAATGGGGCCAATTCATTCAGAGACAGAAAGGTTTCCATTTATAAACTGCTTTTTATCATTGGAAACATCCCAAAGCATTTCACGGCCAATTCAATAATTTTGGTGCGTGGTTATTGTAATGTAGGCATTTTGAAAGAGGAGTGAGCCAAGAGCAGGATTAAATGGATTGGGGAGAGGGAGGGAGTGTGGAGTTACACCAGGGGCTGGCGTGGGGTAAACTGTGGAATCGGTAAGTTGCTCCTGTGCCCCAAGGTCTAGGGATGTCGTTTTTGTTTGAAGAACTCTGAATGGTTTTATCCGCTAAGGAAATGCGAGAAAATTTCATCAGCAAGTTCAGTGTAGCTGCTTCTAATGAAGGAACCTTTACTAACTGTGGCAAACTCAGCTACAGGGAAATCCTTCACAATGGAAGATAGATACAAAATGCTGGAGTAACTCAGCGGGTCAGGCAGCATCTCTGGAGAAAAGGAATAGGTGAAGATTTGTGTTGCAACCCTTCTTCAGACTGAGAATCAGGGGAGAAAGGATTCACACAACCACGACACTCTAGGACGCACAGAAATCCTCCTTAGACTAATGTTATTTCTCCGTCAGCCTGATGATCTAGTTGTCAGAGTTATAGAATCCTACACTCAGAAACAGGCCCTTCAGCCTGCTGTGTCCGTACTGACCAGAGTCCCTGTTGTATTGAGGTCCTTGTCCTCCACAAAGCTTTGATTTTGAGCTTGGATCTGTGCGCCTCTCATAGACACGATTGTCTTTTGCTTCCAGGAGCTCGGACCTGATGCAGTCCTGGATCACCCGCATTAACCTGGTGTCGGCCATGTTTTCAGCTCCTCCGTTTCCCGCGGCCATTGGCTCCCAGAAGAAGTTCAGCCGGCCCCTGCTGCCCACCACCGTAACCAGGCTGTCTCTGGTGAGTGACCCGTGTAACCAGCGAAAACACCCAGGCAAAAGATCACAGCCACGCCACCACTTCCATCGTTATAGCTTCAACCTTAACTAAAGCCCTACCTCAGTACCAAAATACTATGGACTTTGCATAAGGTTGCACTCCAACTTTGACTTGCACTGTTATAGTCTGGTACCTGGTATAACTGATAATTGATTTTATTATTGTTTATTGTGTGTTTAGTTGTGTTAATTTGCCTGCAAACTTGCAGCAATTGTTCCAGTCCAGGAGCATATAACAATTTTGCTATTAACACTCTTGACTATTAGTGTATTTAAAACGTATAGGGTGCTTCATAACAGAGACTGCCCAAGCTATGTGAAAGAATACTAGATAAAAATCAAAAAGACTGCAGATAATGGTTAGCTGAAATAAAATCAGAAACACTCAGTAGGTCAGGCAGCATCTGTGGAGAGAGAAACAGATAACATTTAATGTCAAAGTCCCTTCATTGGAACTGAGGATCATTGATTGATTAAAAGATGCAGCATTGAAACGTACCCTTCAGCCCACTGAGTCCAATTTCACCATCAAATTACACACCAGTTCCATGTTATCCCACTTTCTCATCCCTATGCATTGGGGGTAACTTACAGAGACCAATTGACCTACAAATCTGTATGTCTTTGGGATGTGGAAAGGAACCAGAGGACCCAGAGGAAACCCACACAGTCACAGGGAAAACATGCAAACTCCACACAGACAGCACCCGAGTTCAGGATCACACTCATGTCTCTGGCGCTGTGAGGTAGCAACTGTGCCATTGTGCAAGAGAATAAACCAAATTAGACTAAAAGGATACTAGAACAGAGGATCAAGTCAAAGATTGTAATAATATTGAAAGTGGTTATTTATCATGCGCACCGCATATAAACTGGAACGGTAAGATTCTTACTTGCTGCAGCTTTACAGGAGTGTTAGGACTACTTTGTAAGAGGAAAGAGAGACAGATAAGTTTAGAGAAAGACTTTTATAGACTTACGATCTTGGACTACAAGGGTGGAGCCATTAAAATAGGAGATGGGTCAAGAGACCAGATTTGGAGAGACATCAACAACAAGACCTCAGATAAAGTTGCAGCCAAGAGGATAGAATACCAATGTGTTACCAACCTGCTAACATTTGCATAGTGTAGCGCTGCTGCAGATCTGTGAAGGATTTTAGAAGTCTTTGTGTCTGTGTTCTTGTGTGAGGAATGGCCAACCAGACACCTGGACTTCTGCTCCATTGGAAGCAGGTGGTAAGTGTGTTGCTCTGTGTGGCATCATCAAAATCGCCACATATCCCACACGCAAAGTGCTGGAGTAACTCAGCGGGAGTTGAGGACATCACTGGAGGACATCAATATATAAAGTTTCTGTTCAAGATCCCTCTTCATGCAGGCTCTGAAGAAGGGTCCCGACCTGAAATATCACCTATTCACATCCTCCAAAGATTCTGCCATGACTCACTGAGTTACTCCAGCACTTTGTGTTTTGCTCAAGATTCCGGCATCTGCAGTTCCTTGTTTCTCCAAAAGCACAGGTCAAACATAGCCAAAGGGCACAATGAGCCTCGACAGTGAGCCTCGGCAAGGAGATGAGATGCCCAAACCACGTGAACCCACAGAGGTGTCCCGTCGCGTGGTGGCACTGGCGGCCTCTGCTGGCCGATGCAAGGAATGGCAAGGATTTACCAGCCAGTGGGCTGCAGGACAGCTTTGAGTGCATCATACGTGTGGGGGGACTGGATTGAGAGCTTGTTCTTTGTTCACTGTCTGGCAGGAGGAGCAGATAAAGGCCCACGATGCCCGGCTGAAAGCAATGACCACGGACCTGGCCGAGCATCTCTCATTCCCTCCGGACAAGAAGGCGAAGGGCAAAGAACTGGAGGAGTACAAGCAGAAGGAGGAATACTTGGAGTTTGAGGTGGGTATAGAAACATAGATGCAGGAGTAGGCCATTCAGCCCTTTGAGCCAACGCCGCCATTCAATATGTTCATCTAAAATCAGTATCCTCTTCTTGCTTTTTCCCGATATCCCTTGATTCCTTTTGCCCTAAAAGCTAAATCTCTCTCTTGAAAATATCCAGTGAATTGGCCTCCACTGCCTTCTGTGGCAGAGTATTCCACAGATTCACAACTCTCTAGGTGAAAAGGTTTTTCCTCTTCTCAGTCCTAAATGACTTAACCCTAATTCTTAAACTGTGACCCCTGGTTCTGGACTCCCCCAACATCGGGAACATTTTCCCTGCATCTAGTCTGTCCAGTCCTTTGAGCATGGAGCGATTTCATAGCCAAGGCCATGACTTGAAAAGCGTTGATACAAAATGCTGGAGCAGCTCAACTGGACAGGCAGCATCTATCTCTGGACACTTCCGATCGAGAAGAAGAGTCTTGACCTAACGCGTCACCCATTCCTTCTATCCAGAGATGCTGCCTGCCCCGCTGAGTTACTCCAGCATTTTGTGTCTTATCATTGTTGTAAACCAGCATCTGCAGTTCCTTCCTATACTTGAAAAGCTTTGCTGTTTATGAGAGAAAGGCTTAGTTTTCCAAAGCACCTCTCAAGGTATCAGAACATCCCACAGCTCTCTGGTTGATCATTCTTGTCAGTCGCATTCCCCTCATGGTTATTCATTATGAGGTGCTTGTCCATTTCCCTTCTGAAGCCAATGACTGCCTCAGCTCCCATCACTCTTAAAGGCAGTGAGTTCCCGATCAAATCAGCCATGATCTCATTGACAGAGATGCCACAGGTTGGGGCCAGTGGTGAACAAATGGCTGACTCCTGCTGTCGTGTTCTTATGTTTGCCACGTACTCGCACAGCATCACCCCTCAGTTGCATCTTTACACTTCATGTCAATCATTCCATGTAGATTTCCACATCTCCGCAGACGTCTGTAGGTTAATTGGGTTCTGGAAATTTGTCCCTATCTGTGTAGGATAGAGATGATCGCTAGTCGACATGGACTGAAGGGCCTATTTCCAAGTTGTATCTCTAAACTAAACTAAATTAAACACAGACCCGAAACATCATCCATTCCTTTTCTCCAGAGATGCTGCCTGACCCGTTGAATTACTCCAGCATTTTGTGTCTATCTTTACAGGAAAAGTCTCACATGAATTCCTTGGATTTGTTATTGACTATCTTACATCTACACTCCCCAAATGCAGGGAGTGCAGATCTCCCCCCTCTGCGGTTCCACCAATCCCCAGTCGGTTCCTCTTGCCCTTCTCCTCCTCTCATGCCCCTGCTGTTGGGTTCAGCTCTGATGAAACACGCCTCTTGTGCCCGCTCTTTTCCCACAGGAGATGCGGTTCTGTACCTACGTCTCGCTGCTTCGGGCCAAGCTGAAGGCCGGCACCAATGACCTGGACAAATTAGACGCCGCCTTGTTCGACACTGCCGAGAATGAAGGAAACGGCTTGAAGAAGTCGCACTCCAGCCCCTCCCTCAACCTGGAGCAGCCGGTGGTGGCCATCAGGGTCAAACGGAATACCTCGGAGCGCAGGAATAATCGGCACCCTGCGAGCGCCAAGCACAAACTGTAACGCACGGTTGGTCCAACCTTGCACTGAGACTGCCTCGTGTGTTGTACGTTCAGCGGCAGCGTAAGGACAGTAGTGTAGAGCCATTGGTAGATCCTCGTGCTGGTTGGTGAATGTCTGGCTCAAGGACAGAATGATGTAGATACGATTCCCATTGCCAAGTGCAGACACTGGGACTTTGAGGATGGTAAGGACAGTGCCTCAGTGCAACACCATTGAGAAGGGCAGTAGCCAGCTGGCCAGGCCTTGCACCTCTGCCAAACAGCGAGGCCAAGCCCAACTTGTACTCTGAATCTGAACTGGGAGCCGCTTCTTCCTGCAAAGGCCGCCGTACTTCCCCCTTGAGTGATGGGGAAGGAAGGACTGCCCTTTGCAGCGTCCGAAGTTCAGATGTCATTGTGTTCCCACTGCTGTGGCTGAACAAACACGTTCCTGTTGGATAGGGCGGCACGGAGGCCGGGAGGGGCGGAGGTGAGAGGTGGTGCACTTTGGGTTGAGCTTCCCATATTTGGCGGGACCAACTGTAGAAGGCTTCCCCCAATGTGAACTAATGGACATGTTCTCCTGACTTGGCGTTGTGCCGATAGCCTTGTCAACACAGCAGTCTTCAAACCTTTTATTTATGCTGTGTTTCTCTTCTCCACTCCTTACCTCTCAGCTGTTTGTATCTGCTTCCCACCCTCCTCCCTCGTGAATGTTAAATTATTTCCACAGTTAATGTCAGTTGAATGTGTGTTTCATAAAACAGGACCTCAGTATGGAGAGGGGACTGGTTTTATCAACTCTGTTAGTGCACATGATCATGACACATTGCTTGCACCAGACTCCCATCTGTCCAAACAGTTCAGTCCTGCTTCTCTTGGATATATTTTGTAGATGTTCCCAGACCTTGTCGGTGCTGGTTAATTCTAAAGGCAGAAACTCAATAACTATCCAAAAGTTTCAAAAGGCGTAAGAGGGTCAGTGGGGGCCGATGCGCTCTCTGCGAGATGGCACAACAGTGGTGACAGATGTGCAGTCATTGTGAGTGTGACGGTGGGCAGATGTGCGCTATGTGAGACAGTGGTGTACTGTAACAAAGCAGCAGTGAGGGCAGGTGTGTGCCGTGCAACAATGTGGGCAGGTGTGCACTCTGATACAGTGTGGGCAGATGTGCACTCTCTCAGCGTGGCCAGATGTGTGGTCTGCATGACAATCTGTGCAGATGTGTGCTCTGTTGACATTGGATGATGGGCAGATGTGTGCTTTGTGCACCAGTGTTTCCAGATGTGTGCTCTGTGTAACTGGCAGCAAATATGCGCTCTGTGACTGAGTGGATGTGTGCACTGTGATCCTGTTGGGCAGATATGGGTTATTTATATTTGCCCATCAGCAGTGATGTGTAAAGTGTGCTGGAATGATTGCCTTGATGATCCTCGAGGACCAGTAGACTGGCTTGGCATTGAGTCTTCCTCATTGGTGCAAGAGGACCACAGACCTGCTGGTCATGTCTCCCGCACTGTGACATACGCTTGGACCTTGCGTCAGTGAGGAACAAGTGGTTTGGTGCATGTCTTATGCACGCAAAAAGACAGGGATAAGGACTGAACCTCAGTGAGTGTAGCCGGGTGCAGGAGCGCTCAATGAAGCATGCTGAATTTTAATATTTTTTCTCCAGCATTTGGGCAACGTTTGGCCCGCTCACAGCAAGACACCCCTGTCTTCAAATGCCTAATGTGCATGTTTTAAATTTTCTATTTTGATTGAAGGTAACCCACATAAAATGTGAAAAATGAGTTGGTAAATCCTTCAAAGCAAAGAGGTGGACTGGATCTGTGACCCACAGTGGAATTTGATGGGTTTTGGTGTTTGATCTGCTCAACATCCCACAGCGAAGAATCCAAGCCAAGAAGTGGGTGAGCACCAAGATCTCACTCAAGATCAGTTGAGCTGGAGACATGGGATAGGAAGATTTGAAGACTTTAAGACATGGGAGCAATATTTGGCCATTTGGCCCATCAAGTCTGCTCCACCATTTAATCATGGCTGATTTATTTATCCCTTTCAACCCCATTCTCTTGCCTTCTCCCCGTAACTTTTGATGCCCTTACTAATCAAGGACTTATCAATCTCCACTTTAAGAATACCCAATGAGGGTAGGAAGGGCAGCAAAAATGTGGGTCTCTGCAGCCTTGAAACCAAAGTCTAGTTCATATCTGTCGGCTTGTTCCTAAAAGCAGAGGCTATATTTATTCATCAGTCATAGCTATCTGTTGGGAGGAGAGAGGATGTAATTCAGCCACTGGGAAGATTGAGAGCAGAGGGAAATGGTGAGTGTTGGTGGTAGCAGCTTGTCCATTTATCTCAAGGCGAGCAAAAGACAAGGGAGTTGACATTATACACCGACCAGCCAAAACATTATGACCACTGACAGGCGAAGTGAAGAACATTGATTATCTTCTTACAATGGCACCTGTCAAGGGGTGGGATATATTAAGCAGCAAGTGAACAGTCAGTTCTTGAAGTTGATGTGTTGGATGCAGGAGAAACGGGCAGGAGTAAAGACCTGAGCGACTTTGACAAGGGGTAAATTGTTATGGCCAGATGACTGGGTCAGAGCATCTCTGAAACGGCAAGGCTTGTGGGGTGCTCCCAGTCAGCAGTGGTGATTATCTACCAACAGTGGTTCGAGGCGGGACAAACTACAAACCGGCGACAGGGTGTTGGGCGCCCAAGGCTCATCGAGGACAACAAAGGCTATCCCGTCTGGTCCGAACCGACAGAAGGTCGACGGTGGCACAAATCACAGAAAAATTGTGATATTGGTCATGGGAGGAATGTGTCACAATACACAGTGCATCGCACCCTGCTGCATATGGGGCTGCACACGGAGGACCAACAGCATATTAGGCAGGTGGTCATAATGTTTTGGTTCATCAGATCATAATGTTTTGGCTGATCGGTGTGGTCGGGCGTTTGTGTTCAATGTGCTTGCCGCCATGTTGTTCTACGTTGTTTCCAGCACGGGTCCCGTGTCTCCCATATTGGTCCCAGCCGGTATCTCAGGTACGTTCAATCCAATCATCAATTGGCCCAAAGGTTCTCCACCAATGTCCTATGATCCACCCTTAACACCGTGTGTCAGTGCCGTTGCTTCCCTCTCTCTCCCTCAAAGCTTTGCTCGCTGCTGTTCGACATTTGCAGCAGTCAGCAGTTCTCCTTTGTTCTCCACCCCATCCACTACCGCACCCAAAGGTTCTTTGCATCCCTGACACCCACCAAAGATCACCACCTCACCTGACCTTAACCCCCCCAACGCCATTTTGTACAGCGACCTCCGTGACCCAGTGCCCGACCTCAGCCCCCCCCTGCCCGATGGAGCCCTCAGTGCTCTCCCACGCAATGTTCTTACACCCACTCCAATAGCCCCTCTCTTCCCTCCTCTGACCCTACGGCTTGACCCCAGCCTTTTATTTACCCTCCCTCCTGACCTCACCCCTCTCTGATGCCAAGCCGTCACTCCTCAGTAGAAGTTTCACCTTTGCACCCAAACCATAGGGAGTTGGGAGGCCAACATGTTTGAGTTAGACAATAGACAATAGGTGCAGGAGGAGGCCATTCGGCCCTTCGAGCCAGCACCACCATTCAATGTGATCATGGCTGATCATTCTCAATCAGTACCCCGATCCTGCCTTCTCCCCATACCCCCTGACTCCGCTATCCTTAAGAGCTCTATCTATCTCTCTCTTGAATGAATCTGAGGCAGAGAATTCCACAGATTTACAACTCTGAGTGAAAAAGTTTTTCCTCATCTCCATTCTAAATGGCCTATCCCTTATTCTTAAACTGTGGCCCCTGGTTCTGGACTCCCCCAACATTGGGAACATTTTTCCTGCCTCTAACGTGTCCAACCCTTTAATAATCTTATATGTTTCGATAAGATCCCCTCTCATCCTTCTAAATTCCAGTGTATACAAGCCTAGTCGTTCCAGTCTTTCAACATACGACAGTCCCGCCATTCCGGGAATTAACCTAGTAAACCTACGCTGCACGCCCTCAATAGCAAGAATATCCTTCCTCAAATTTGGAGACCAAAACTGCACACAGTACTCCAGGTGCGGTCTCACTAGGGCCCTGTACAACTGCAGAAGGACCTCTTTGCGCCTATACCCAACTCCTCTTGCTATGAAGGCCAACATTCCATTGGCTTTCTTCACTGCCTGCTGTACCTGCATGCTTCCTTTCAGTCCTCTTCCTCCACCCCCACATCTAGTTCTTCAGTAAGGATTATTTACTCCATATTCTCCTGCCTCCAACCCTCGTCGCCCTTCTGAACTTTCACCCTCTCTTGATCTTTTTATTTCCAGGAGCTGGCACGACATTAACCACTTTGACTTCTTCACTTCCCTCACCCAGTCCAACCTTACCCCGTCTAAACATGCGTTACTTTGGTCACTTCATACCATCGCCAACAAACCCACAGGCAAGGAGTTGCTGTTGTAGTCTGAATATCTCCGGAACTGTTTGCGTAGGTAAGAACCCAGTGGTAAGAATATCAAATTCTCCAACTTCAGATAAATCCCAACACCTGGTGCTCTCGTTCCACACCCACTCATCTGTCCATCTGGCTATCATCTCTCTCTGTCGATCCATCCTGTCATCTGGTTTAATCTTTTCATCACCCCTTCGCTGGGTAGTTCCACTTATCCCATTCTGACATACTGCTAAATGCTAGCAATCTTTCTTTTTCCCCCTCAGTCCTGATGCAGGTCTTGACCTGAAATGTTGGCTCACAGCTTTTTGCCTCCACAGATGCTGCTGAGTTTCTACCAATATTCAGATTTTGTTTCATCTCCAGGACCTGGCCATGAATGTATTCCAGAGGAATCTTTAAAAATCAATTTAAAAGTGCTGGGCGGGTGACCATGTGAGGAAAGAGAAACAGTTAATGGATCATCTGAGCATTAACAATTTATTTTTCCACAGATGCTGCCTGACCTGCTGGGCGATTCTGGCATTCTGTGCTTTTTATGTCAGTCTTTCAGCATCTTCAGTAATTTTAAATTTTCTTTTGCAGTGTTGAAAATGCATAAGTAAAATAGCTGAAACAGCATCTGCAGGATCTGCAGGGGAGCAGACGTTAGTTGACATTTCTGGTCACTGACTATTCTCTGGGCTTGCCCCAGGAAAGAGTCTTAAGATAAACACCAAATGCTGGAGTAACTCAGCGGGACAGGCAGCATCTCAGGAGAGGAATGGGTGACGTTTTGGGTCGAGACTATGAAGAAGGGTAATCTGTATCTGTATCCGTCCCGCTGAGTTACTCCAACTTTTTGTGTTTGTCTTCAGTTAATACCAGCATCTGCGGTTCTTTCCCACACAAAGATTCTTAAGAGTTCACTGAGTCCTGTGTCGTTGTTGATGCCGACGTCAGTGAAGTGACTCGGAGATATTCTCATCCCCGTTTCTTTATCTTCAGTCATGTCCATTTGAGAGTAAACAGGTGGCCTTAATGAGAGGACTGCAGTGAGGTTGCAGCAGGTACAGAGCATGTATATGTGGTGAAGAGATAGGTGCTGCTGGAGGGGTGAGAGTAAGTAGCTTGGTGAGGAGATCAAACGAGAGGAGGAGGGAGGTCTTAGTGTAAGATAGGAATGAGACTAGAGCTTTGGGGATTGAGGTGAAAATCTGTTGCATCCTGGAGCACCAAAACCCCCTTTTATTATTACGATGAAAAAGTGACCCAGATCCTCAAAAATCAATTGAAGGAATGAATAGGCTGATTCATAATAATGTCAGTGAACCTGGTGACCTCATGTTTTGCCGCAAGAGGAGCTGTCACCATTTTACGTCTCCAACAAAGCAAGGAACCTCTTTGTAAATGTTGAGAGTTATTCAATGATGACAACCAATGTAAAACTGAAGGGATACAATTCAATAAAGAAATGCTACATTTAAAGTAAAGAGCCTGCTTCATTCTTTGGGAGTGGTCCCCTAAAAGTGGGCCAGTGTTTCCACATTTGTGGCCAGTTGGGAAGATGTCAGCCAGTGTGGTGTTTCTTTGATATTTAGGGTGCAGGTTGCACATTCACAACTGATACATTGATAAACCATCACAGTGGGACAGCATAATTGAACATAAATAATGGTTATGCAAATATTCCTGTCTGTATCTGAGAGTTATAACTTGGTCTGGTTTGGGTAATACAACAGTCTAGTTTAGTTTAGAGAAACAGCTCGGAAACAGGCTCTTTGGCCCACCGGGTCCACGCCGACCAGCGATCCTTGTGCACGAACAGCATCCTACACATGCTAGGGACAATTTACAAACCAATTAAACTACAAACTTGTACGTCTTTGGAGTATGGGAGGAAACTGGAGATCCTGAAGAAAACCCAAGCAGGTCACGGGGCCAAACTTCGTACAGACAAGTACTCCCTACTCAGGTTTGAACCCAGATCTCTGGCCGTATAAGGCAGCAACTCTACCACTGTGCCGCCCCTACATGTTTCTATTCCAACAGGGTTTGTTATTTCAGTTGTGATGTACCATAGTTTTCCAGCATGACGTTCACCCAACCAGTGGTAAAAGTAGCAGGCTCCTAAAATTGGTTTCCACCCCCAATGAGGGGCATGGTCATAGTTTCTATGAGATACTCAACCCACTTTTGTACGTTTTTAGTCTCAGGAGTTTCCAACCAAAGCAACTATTGAGCAACGGGTGCTCCCATCTCCTATTGCACGAAACTCATTCAAGCATACTAGCTGGGGAGAGAAACAGATCAATGTTTTATCATCATATCATATCATATATATACAGCCGGAAACAGGCCTTTTCGGCCCACTAAGTCTGCGCCGCCCAGCGATCCCCGTACATTAACACTATCCTACACCCACTAAGGACAATTTTTACATTTTACCCAGCCAATTAACCTACATACATTAGAGAAAGGATCTTTCACCAGGTTGACCTGTACGGATTTGGTTCCCAACTAATACAATAGTTTTGTTTGCCTTTACATCGGCAGAGTATTTCTAGCAGCTTGTGCATTCACATATATTGCTTTTATCAAATCAAGTCAAGTTGGGTTTATCGTCAGGTTAACAGGTACGGTGAGGTGCAGGTACAATAAAAATATTGCTTGTAGCAGCATCACAGGCACATAGACACAGGCAGCACACAAAAACATAGATTATACATAAACTCAGCAAGACAGTGTAAAGAAAAAGACTGCAAAGAACAAGAAACAAGACATTAGTGGAATCTATCTGGAAGATTTGCCTGAGATTTTATTCACTATCACGACCACAGAAAGTTTCCTTGTCAAATGGTTTATGTTGATATCAAAGAGCTATTGCTTATAAAATCATTCCTTTTATTTTTGGGCTGAAAGAAAAGCAGAGATGATTCTCTTTTCAGAAGAGCAACAAAGTGAACTCTGGAGAGAAGGAATGGGTGACGTTTCGGGTCGAGACCCTTCTTCAGACTGATGTCAGGGGAGTGGGCGGGACAGAGATAGAATGTAGTTGGAGACAGTAAGACTGGTGGGAGAACTGGGAAGGGGAGGGGATAGAGAGGGAAAGCAAGGGCTATTTGAAGTTGGAGAAGTCAATGTTCATGCTGCTGGGGTGTAAATTACCCAAGCTAAATATGAGGTGCTGTTCCTCCAATTTGCGCTGAGCCTCACTCTGACAATGGAGGAGGCCCAGGACAGAAAAGTCAGATTGGGAATGGGAGTTGAAGTGCTGAGTAACTGGAAGATCAGGTAAGTTAAGACAGACTGAGCGGAGGTGTTCAGCGAAACGATCGCCGAGCCCGCGCTTGGTTTTGCCGATGTAGAGAAGTTGACACCTGGAAAAGGGGATACAGTAACTGAGTTTGGAGGAGGTGCAAGTGAACCTCTGCCTCACCTGGAAAGACAGTTTGGGTCCTTGGATGGAGTCGAGGGGGGAGGTAAAGGGACAGTTGTTGCATCTCCTGCAGTTGCAGGGGAAAGTACCTAGGGAGGGGGTGGTTAAGGTGGGAAGGGACGAGTGGACCAGGGAGTTAACTCTGATATCAGTAGTCCAAGCTCCTTGTTACTCTCCTGAATCTGTTAATCAATTTAGCATAGAAAGCCCTCGTGTTGCAGGTATGTAGTTCCTTGAAAGTGGAGATGCAGGTAGACCGGGTGGTGAAGAAGGTATTTGGCACGCTTGCCTATATGAGTCAGGGCCGTGAGTACATGAGTTGAGACATCTTGTTATAGCTATGCAAGATGTTGGTACGGCCACATTTGAATTACTGTGTGCAGTTCAGGTCGCCTGCCACAGGAAGGAAAGGGTGGGAAGAAGATAAACGAGGATGATACTGGGATTAGAGAATTTGGGTTATCATGAGAGGCTGGATGGGCTGTCTTTTTCCCTTGGGATTTATAAGATGAATAGCAATAGGGAATATTGTCAACATCTGTTCATGTTGGGACTCACATCTGGGCACTGCAACCTAGAACTAAGGGACAACAAGGTGGCGCAGTGGTAGAGCAGGTGCCTCACAGCGCCAGAGACCCTGACTACGAGTGCCGATTGTTCAGAGTTTGTACATTCTCCCCTGTGACCATGTGGGTTTTCTCCTGGTCCTCTGGTTTCTTCCCACATTCGAAAGACTTGCAGGTTTGTAGGTTCATTGGCATCTGTAAATTGCCGCTCGTGCGTGGGATGAAACAATGTGATAACATAGAACTAGTGTATGGGTGATCGATGGTGGGCATGGACCTGTTTCCACACTGTATCTCTGAACTGAACTAGACCTGCGCAGCTCAAGCTCAATATCTGTACACATTGAGAACAACAGGTACCGTCTTTGGAACAAACACCTGCACACATTGGTCGTGACACAGTGTGTCCATCGAGACCATGCAGACGATCAACTAGCGTTGTTGGTACACCATACCAGCGCACACCACAACAGAAAAAGGCCTGGACAATATTTATCCTCCACTCAATACACCAAAAGATATTGGGAGCTTTCTGTGTTCAACCACGCTCCGTACAATACATCAAAAGTCCTTTACGGTATGTTTAGTTCCTGTGAGATGTTCTGAAAATAGATTTGCCTTGTAAAGAAAATCAAATTGCTAATTCAATCACTCTCTTTTCCTCTTGCAGAGGTTAGGAAAAGATCGAGGCAGGAGGGAGTACAGAACTACAGGAAGGTGTTGGGGGTGGTGGCTAATGAAATATTATTTGAAGGCTGCCACTAGTAGCTCTGTGTTTGGTTAGTTAAATTATGCTCAGTTAAATCATTGTGAGGAAATTCGTTCCGCTGGTTAGATGGCTTGTTCAATTTGCATTAGATAATTGGATCTCTGAGTGAATTTTTTCCCATTTACTTCCCGTGTTGATTTTCAGCACTGAGGTGGTACAATCTCGGACTGTTAATTATACAGCAGGCACCATGGGTCCAAAGTGTACCTCATAAACTGAGTACGTTTCAGCTTGTGTGAAATAATGCAGTGAGATTTTGTGTAATAGCACGTCCTCGGTACAAAAATGACAGAGATAGGCCATTCAATCTCCACTGGCAAGAAAGTCGTTGCAATCAGATTTGCTCAGCCCATGACTGCTTTCGTTTTTTTCAGTATTTGGTAGAGGACGTGGCCAGGTGTGTGGGCAAAGGGATTGGCATGCTACTGGGCATGCATACCACTACCTCCTTCCTCAATCAGTATTAAGAAAAAATAAGCACCATGTCACTTCATAGCACCCAACTTGTCCATGCCGACAAAGGTGCCACATCTAAGCTAGTCCCATTTGCCTGCTTTTGGCTCATATCAACTAACCTTTTCCTATCCATACACCTGCCAAGAGTCTTTCACATGCTGTTATAATACCTGCCTTAACTACCGCCTCTGGCAGCTTGTTCCATATACCCACCACTCACTGAGCGAAAAAGTTGCCCCTCACGTAATAGACTTATGCAACTGCACTGCAAGCCTTGCACTCAAAGATACAAAGACTGAGAGACACTTACTGAACTACTAAGCTCCTACAACAGTGGATGTGTAAAGGACAAAAAGCAAACTTTGCTCTTTCTCCCACTCCCCTGTCTTTCAATGGTAGAAACAATGAACAAATTTGTTTGAATAAACAAACAGATGCTGGTTTACACAATAGGACACAAAGTGCTGGAGAAACTCAATGGGTCAGGCAGCATCTCAAGAGAACATGGATAGGTCACGTTTCATGTTCCGACCTGAAACATCACCTATCCATGTTCTCCAGAGATGCTGCCTGACCCGTTGAGTTTCCCCAGCACTTTGTGTCCCCAGCCAAAATCTTTGGCCACCAGATGGTGCAAGTGTGTTAAAGGTGAACAGAACACTGCTTGTCATATTCCATTCAATTCCATTCAGTGGGGTCTGGTGATGAGTCTCATCACTTGCTGCACCCAGCTTCCTGAACAACACAGACTTTCCCAATGGTTCCAGTCTCCAGTTTCTCGGGGATGAATCTTTGGTCAGGGAATGTCAACTAAAAGAAAAATAATCCAAAAGGAAGCTTTTGTTTCGATCGCACCCTTCATAAGTTCAGGGCCTGCATTAGCTATTGCCATGGTGCAGGAAGTGTAGCAGCAAATCTGTGCGTAGCAAGATCTCATAAACAATATCGTTGCTGGATGATGGGGCGAGAACACCAGGGAATTCATCTCTGCCTTCTTTGAGGCACATGCACACAAGCACACAAGCACACTCACACAATCTCAGACATATATTCTCTCAGACACAGACACAATCTTCCACACAGTCTCTGTTAGACACACACATTTTATGAGATACCCACACACTCATTGACATTTACAGTTGTCGGCACACCTAAACTCAGATACAAACATAATATCTCAGATACCAATACACAGACACTCAGAGATGTACACAATTATACATTCACCCAGCTGTTATCAGGCAACTGAACTATCCTACCGCAACTAGAGAGCAGTCTTGAACTACTATCTACCTCATTGGTGACCCTCAGACTATCCTTGATTGGACTTTACTGCCTTTACCTTGCACTAAACGTTATTCCCTTATCATGTATCTATTACTATAAATGGCTCAATTTTAATTATGTTTTGTCTTTCCGCTGACTGGATAGCACTCAGCAAAAGCTTTTCACTGTACCTCGGTACACGTGACAATAAGCTAAACATAAAATCTCAGCCTCACATCCAACAGGGAACGCATTTTGCCTTGGCTGAGAGTTGCATTTGTACCAGTGAAGCAACCAGTACAGGTGACTGAAGTTTATTGTTTTAAATGTGCCCCGGATACAGATGGGCTTTGATTCGTGCAGTTGTGTCACTCCCCATTATCCACCAGGATTCCACCTTCAGCTGCAACTTCATAAACAATTCACTTGAAGGGTCTAAATGCAGAAGGAGTGCAAATGATCACTCTGTTGTTAATGTGATGTTCATCTGGATTTTTGCCCTGCATTGGAGAAAGTAAAGAACCTTTCTGCCATGAAATAAAGGCTGCAACCACTTTCTCCAGAAGACCGATATTTTACAGGCTGCAATCCCAACCCAGACATCTTCTGTCTTTAAAATACTCTCAAAGTGATTCAGTACAGTAAATCATAGCTTCACCTCTGAAATGAACAGTGGTTTTCTCTTTCTTTAACTGTGTAAAAAAGACACTCACAGGACCTGCTTGTGATGATGGATAGTGAATGCATCTAACATTTATTTTCACAGCATTTCCAAATTTCCTGCAGCACTTCTGTACGCCTGCAGGTGGCAATATCTAACTTAAAGTGATAACCGTGTTGCTATTGGGATGCTGCTGGCACTTCCTCTCTCCAGCCTTGGTACCATCCTGTAAGAATTCCTTTGCTCTTCCAGGATTTGAAGATTGATACCTCAGGATTAATCCAAGGGAACAAAAATGTTGAATTAAAATTTGCTTTGATTTCATTTGGAAACACTCATCCATTAGTGTTTGGATGAGATGTCTACCTGACACTTTGATGAGTTGTCTACCTGAGCCTTTAGATGAAATGTCTACCTGACCCTTGCCCGCTCTCTCAGGTGGACATTAAAGACCCCACGACACTGTTTCAATGAGGAGCTTGTGAATCCCGCTGCTGGCCTTGCCAGTATCTATCCCTCACTCAAAATCATTAAAATATAGTTATATCCCATCAGTAATAGTGGAAGTTACTGTGCACAAATCGGTGATTTCCTCTCTATAGTTTCATGGTGGCTGCATCTTAGTTTAGTTTAGTTTAGAGATACAGTGCGGAAACGGGCCCTTTCGGCCCACTGGGTCCACGTCGACCAGTGATCCCTGCACACTAACACTATCCTATACCCACTAGGGACAATTTTTACATTTACCAAGGGAGGAAACCGAAGATCTCGGAGAAAACCCATGCAGGTCACGGGGAGAACGTACAAACTCCGTACAGACAGCACCCGTAGTCGGGATCGAACCCGGGTCTCCGGCGCTGCATTCGCTGTAAGGCAGCAACTCTACCGCTGCGCCACCATGTCTCAAATGTATTTCACTGGCTAATGCAAATACCTGAAAGGGACGAGATTTGGCTGTGAAAATGTAAGTCTTTCCACCTTTAAATGCCATGGATTTGGTTAGTCAGCCATCATCAGAGCATGTTGTTGTTGTACTGTAATTGTTGATGGGAGACCAGCACAGACTGAATAATCTGTATTCTGTGGTTCGAGCTAAGGGAGGGTGGTGAAGTTTTGTTTTTAATGACTGATAGAGTCATGGGGCATTAGTGAGACCACATCTGGAGTATTGAGTACAGTTTTGGTCTCCTAATCTGAGGAAAGACATTCTTGCCATAGAGGGAGTACAGAGAAGGTTCACCAGATTGATTCCTGGGATGGCAGGACTTTCATATGAAGAAAGACTGGATAGACTCGGCTTGTACTCGCTGGAATTTAGATTGAGGTGGGATCTTATAGAAACGTACAAAATTCTTAAGGGGTTGGACAGGCTAGATGCAGGAAGATTGTTCCCGTTATTGGGGAAGTCCAGAACAAGGGGTCACAGTTTAAGGATAAGGGGGAAGTCTTTTAGGACCGAGATGAGAACGTTTTTTTTCACACAGAGAGTGGTGAATCTGTGGAATTCTTTGCCACAGAAGGTAGTTGAGGCCCGTTCATTGGCTATATTTAAGAGGGAGTTAGATGTGGCCCTTGTGGCTAAAGGGATCAGGGGGTATGGAGAGAAGGCAGGTACGGGATACTGAGTTGGATGATCAGCCATGATCATATTGAATGGCGGTGCAGGCTCGAAGGGCCGAATGGCCTACTCCTGCACCTATTTTCTATGTTTCTATGAGGCACAAGAATGGGCCCTCCTGTCCAACATGCCCATGCTGACCAAAATGCTTATCTACACTCGTCCCACCTGCCTGCATTTGGCCCACATCCCTTGTGATGACACCTCCCCCTAAATGCAACTCTGATCGCTATTCACGGCAGACAGGCCAGGAGAGCAGAAGACCTACACCATGAACCGTGCCTGTCTGCCAGAAAACCCCAGCACCCAGGACCGAGCCCTCGACCCATCGGAAGCCATGGCCAGAGGAGCAACAGCTGCACCCAAATAGCCACGGTGGGATTAACTCAGTCACACCTCATCAACACTACTCCTTAAAACCAACGCAGTTCCAGCCGGCCAAGAAATGACAGGGGGGAGAGCACAGGAAGGGGAGACAAGGGGAAAGGGGGCAGTCTCCTCACCAGCTGTGCTTCCTTTTGCAGACTTGAGGCAAGACTAGGATAAGCCTAAAACTGCCAGCACCTCCTCTTTGAGCCACCCAGACAAGCCTGAGACTGCCAGCTCCACCTGCCCACAGATGATAGGCTCTGTGCCCCCACACAGAGAGAAGTAACAGGATCATTCCGAGTCAGCATGGATTTACGAAGGGGAAATCATGCTTGACAAATCTACGGGAATTTTTTGAGGATGTAACTAGGAAAATTGACGGGGGAGAGTCAGTGGATGTGGCGTACCTCGACTTTCAGAAAGCCTTCGACAAGGTCCCACATAGGAGATTAGTGGGCAAAATTAGGGCATATGGTATTGGGGGTAGGGTACTGACATGGATAGAAAATTGGTTGACAGACAGAAAGCAAAGAGTGGGGATAAATGGGTCCCTTTCGGAATGGGAGGCAGTGACCAGTGGGGTACCGCAAGGTTCGGTGCTGGGACCCCAGCTATTTACGATATACATTAATGATTTAGACGAAGGGATTAAAAGTACCATTAGCAAATTTGCAGATGATACTAAGCGGGCGGCACGGTAGCGCAGCGGTAGAGTTGCTGCTTTACAGCGAATGCAGCGCCGGAGACTCAGGTTCGATCCTGACTACGGGTGCTGCACTGTAAGGAGTTTGTACGTTCTCCCCGTGACCTGCGTGGGTTTTCTCCGAGATCTTCGGTTTCCTCCCACACTCCAAAGACGTACAGGTATGTAGGTTAATTGGCTGGGTAAATGTAAAAATTGTCCCTAGTGGGTGTAGGATAGTGTTAATGTACGGGGATCGCTGGGCGGCACGGACTTGGAGGGCCGAAAAGGCCTGTTTCCGGCTGTATATATATGATATGATATGATAATGGCCTACTCCTGCACCTATTGTCTATTGTCTATTGTCTATAAGAGAACTGAGCTGTTGGGACAAGCTCAAGACTGCTAGCGTTACCTCCCGACCAGGTCTATTGCTGTAGTAATTGTCGGGTCAAGGTCTTCACTGATACTACACCCTCTAAATGACTGTCCAAATGTCTTTTAAATATTGTTATAGTATCTGCCTCAACTACCTCCTCTGGCAGCTCGTTCCATATACCCACTACCCTCTCAGTGAGAAATTTGCCCCCTCAAGTTTTCCCCTTTCACCTTAAACTAGATGGGAAAGGCACTTAAATCTCTGATGCAGAGATATGGGATTAGTTAGATAGGTATCATGGTTGGCACGGACGAGGTGGGAGAAAAGGACCCGTTTCTGAGCTGTTCAACTCCATGATTCTATTTTGTTAATTTACTGGCTTTTGACACATTGGCCTTCATCAGTCAGAATAATTGAGTGTAGAAGTTGAGAGGTCATGTTGCAGTTGTATAAGACGTTAGTGGAGCCGCATTTAGAGTATTCCATTCAGTTCTGAGTGCCATGTTATAGGAAAGATGTTGTTAAGCTGGAAAAGGGTGCGGAGATTTACTAGGATGTTGCCCGGACTCGAGGGTCTGAGCTATCGGGACAGGTTAGGCAGGCTGGGATTTTATTCCGTGGAGCACAGGAGGATGAAGGTGATTTTATGGAAGTGTATAAAATCATGAGAGGAATAGATTGAGTAGATGCAGAGTCTCTCGCCCAGAGCAGGGGAGCAGGAGAACCAGAGGGCATTGGTCTAAGTTAAGGCAGCGGTCTCCAAACTGTGGCCCGCGGGCCACGACCGACCCGCCACGAGATTTTATCAGGCCTGCAGCAAGCACCTTCCATGCTGCGGGTTCTGAGGTAATGTGGGGGCTTTGTTTTTAGACAATAGACAATAGGTGCAGGAGGAGGCCATTCGGCCCTTCGAGCCAGCACCACCATTCAATGTGATCATGGCTGATCATTCTCAATCAGTACCCCGTTCCTGCCTTCTCCCCATACCCCCTGACTCCGCTATCCTTAAGAGCTCTAATAATAATAATAATAATAATAATATTCATTTATTGTCATTGCAACGAGTACAACGAAATTAAAAAAATAGCCAATCCTGACGGTGCGTACAAACATATATGCAATAAATGCAAAAACAAATAAATACATAAATACAATTAAATACAATTATATTAAGTACAAGATTTTTTAACGGTGTTGCCTAGTGCAAAGGTAGTGTTCAGTTCTCGTATGGCCCTGGGGTAAAAACTGTTCTTAAGTCTGTTTGTTCGGGATTTGATCGACCTGAAACGTCGACCAGAGGGCAGATGAACAAACAGACGGTGGCCGGGGTGGGGTGGATCTTTTATTATTTTGCCTGCTCTACTGAGCTCTCTATCCAGCTCTCTCTTGAATGCATTCAGAGAATTGGCCTCCACTGCCTTCTGAGGCAGAGAATTCCACAGATTCACAACTCTCTGACTGAAAAAGTTTTTCCTCATCTCCGTTCTAAATGGCCTACCCCTTATTCTTAAACTGTGGCCCCTGGTTCTGGACTCCCCCAACATTGGGAACATGTTTCCTGCCTCTAACGTGTCCAACCCCTTTTAGCGGCCTATATAAATGGTACGGCACCAGGTCGCTCCGTATGATGGTGAAGTAGATGGAGATGAGTCAGTGCGCCAAGTCCACCTGCTCCTTCTGTGGGAAGACCAAGATGAAGAAGAGAAGAGCTGTTGGATGCCGCATGAAGACCGTGGCTGGAGGAGCCTGGGCGTGCAGCACCGCCACGCCTGTCGCGGTGAAGTCCGCCACCGTCGCCACCGGGAGCTGAAGGATCAGTGAGCACTGACTGGGATTCTCCGTCATGTGTCGGTCGTCAAAGTAGTAAATCAAAGTTTAACAAAACGACAACAACAACAAAAAAAGTAGGAATGGGGTAATGGTAATTGTACCAAAGTACTTAAGTACTTGCTAAGATACAACGCATCATTTTATTGAAGCACTTGCAGCATAGGACCTGCAGTACATTACAGCTCCGAGCTGCTACATCTACTGCCTGAAGTAGGCGAGTTCTTAACATTATAAAGCACATTCTAGGCGGGACTACTACTAACAAGCACTACGATTGGCTAGCATGCAATAGCCCATCTACATCTCTTCTTGGAGAAATAAAGAAACAACGGTAGCTTAAGCAATGAAAAACAAAATGTGAAGAATATACGAGCAAAGTTACACAAAATCTCCATATCTAACGGGTGGCCTACAAACCCATCCGGCCCTCGTGCGGTAAGAGACCGCCTCACCTCCTTTCACGGGAGAACAAGGGGAGGAGAGTGGGGACGCAACAGGCGACTTGACAGGACTAGTGGGAGATGACATGGGCGCGCCAGGCACCGACTGACATGGGGAACTCGCGGCAGGAACAACGGTTGGTGGTGAATCAACTGTGGGAGCGAACACGAGACACGGGGCGTCAGGACTCGGAGTCGCAGGACGCGGTTCTTTCATCGGAAGGATGTGTTGACGGTTGCGTCTGTAGATGACCCCATCCACTTCGACCAGGTATGAACGTGGCTCCTTGGAAGGGCCGTAAATGTGTCCCAGTCGTGTATGGCCCTTGTCGGTTTGCAGACGAACCACTTGTCCACGTGCAAGAGGTGTGAGTGGCTTACTGGACCTGTCGAAGAACCGCTTCTGTGTGTCCAGTTGATGTTGTAGTTGCTTCTGCACCACAGGCGGGGACCGAATGTGTGGCTGGAGTAGCTGCTGGGAGACAGGCAGGGGAGCACGGGTTTGGCGAGATCTTAGTCGCTGGGCTGGCGAGCCTAGGACAGGATCCCGTGCAATGTTCCGTAGATTGAGTAAGTCCATATATACATCAGATTTGGCAAGGTAGGCTCGTTCCATGGGTTGTTTCACACTCCGGACGGCGAGTTCGGTGAGCCCATTGGACTGCGGGAATTCGGGGCTGCTGGTAATGTGTTGGAAGTCCCATCGTTTAGCAAAGTTCTTAAATGCTTGGCTGGTGAATTGCCTGCCGTTGTCAGACTGATACGTGCAAGGGAGCCATGTACGGAGAGGTGCCGTTGCAGCTTCTCGATCACAGCCTCCGAGGAAATGGTCTGCAGAAGGTCTATCTCGAACCAGCCCGAGTAAGAGTCAACCAAAACCAGGCAGTGTTTCCCGTGCCATTCGAAGATGTCGGCAGCCAACTTCGACCAGGTATGAACGTGGCTCCTTGGAAGGTCCGTAAATGTGTCCCAGTCATGTATGGCCCTTGTCGGTTTGCAGACGAACCACTTGTCCACGTGCAAGAGGTGTGAGTGGCTTACTGGACTTGTCGAAGAACCGCTTCTGTGTGTCCCGTTGACGTGGTAGTTGTTTCTGCATCACGGGCGGTCAATAGCCCATCTACAGTAATGCCTCCAGCGCTGGATGTGCCGGAGCGGCTCCCGATCCAGGCGAGCCCCAGGCTGCTGCAGGGCCTCCTCCGTCGCCCTCGACTGGCTCGGCCTGTCAACCGACGTCCCTCTCCTCACCCGACGACCACCAGGCTGTGTGTGTGTGTTCTGGGCCGGGGGGGAAACCCCTTCTGCTGCCGCCCTTGCAGGCGCTGGAGGCCTCACCCCTCTCCTACCGGCCCACTCACCATCCGTGCCCGTCGGTCATCGCCAGTGGCTCCCTCCTCCTCTTCACTTCTCCGGTCTTCAGGGCCGATCTCGGCGGCAGATTCCGAACTTACACGTCAGATAGGCTGTCAAGTTGAGGGTTTTAATGCAGCTGCCGACCGAATAATAATTTTAAATGTTAATGATTCCTGAGCGGAGTGCCCACCCGTGAGTCACTCACTGCGACGGTGGCACACATGTGGCCACTCCGCCATTATATCACATGATATTTCTGGAGACTGATTAAAATGCTGGAGTAACTCAGCGGGACTGGCAGCATCTCTGGAGAGAAGGAATGGGTGACGTTTCGGGTTGAGACCCTTCTTCAGACTGATTGACATCAGTTAGCAAGGCTGGACAATACTTTATCATGTCTGAATCAATGTCAGGTCCAGCTAGTTGTATTCTTCCAGTATTTTTGCATCATGTTTGGTGCAATTGAATGAGATGACAGCCATTTTAGAGTTAGTGTTGTGGTTGGCATCATGCAGAGGACAACAGAAGTCCTTCCCTCGAGGCCATTATGCAACTAGATATGCTTTTAAGTAGTTTAAGTAGTTTTAAATTCACCACTCCTGATTGCACTCTTTACTTCAGATTAGTCTGCCCACTGAATTTAATCCAGGGTGGGATTTGAACATCTTCAGATCATGATGTCAGGGTTCAGGGTTACTAAATAGTGAATTTATTGATTGAATTTACTAATTTCCCTACTGGGATTAGGAGAGAAAGATAGATCAGACATGATTGAATGGCGTAGACTTAATGGGCCGAATGGCCTAATTCTACTGCTATCCCTTATCACCAATATGCCACCACCACATATTCTTGGTTTGCATTATCTTTAATTTTCTAGCTGAATTTTGCTGCCATATCATGATCTATTTTGATACACCAACGGTTAAATTTCTCTCTTTATTTCACATTGCAGCACCTAATAGATTGGGGGGTTTTTTCAGCATTACTTTCATAGTTGGGTGAGGAGAACATTGCACGGTATTGATTCACACTACATGCTCAATTCAGATCCATGTAATACACGGAATAGTAATTGCCTTGCACAAACTTACAATCATTCTGTTGAATGGGGACTTGTCGAATCTCATTTGTGCCACTTCTATTTTTAAAATGTAGCTGCAGGCAAATCTTCCAGGGAGAAGGTGAACATTTTGGATGCAAAAGCATTTTTACAATGGCATTAAATCTGCTGCAATATCCGGTGGTAACTCAGAAGGAGGACAGTTAAGTATTAGTCCCTTTGATGACTTAGGAGGGCTGTTAGCACTGCGCAATAAAACAACAATGTTGCATAAAACCTTTATAAACCACTGATTAGAAGCTTAGCTCATAATATGAGATGTTACATCGTTGGAATGGATATCAAAGACTTTGCAGTGGCCCAGTTATGAAGAAAGGTCATTGGAATAAGGGACTTCATTTTACTTGTTCGTCATGGGGATGACCTTGTTATCAATTCCATTGCCAACATCCATTGTCCATTCCATTGTTGTCCTTTGCTTCGAGAGGCTGGTTATAGCACGCATTGCCTACCTTGCAGCCTTGATCTACCACCACAACAGGTGCATGGCTGATGCCATCTCCCTGGCTCTTCACTCATCCCTGGACCACCTGGAGTTGAAGGACATCCACGTCAGACCCAACATAGACCATATCTCTGCTTCCGATACCATTATCCCAACTAAGCTCATCTCCAAACTCATGGAACTTTGAGTCAGTACTCCGCTCTGCAAATGGATCCTCGACTTCCTGACCTGCAGACCACAATCGGTGAGGATAGGTGGCAAATCATCCTCTGTACACATGACGTTAATAAAGCTATTTACCCCTAAACTGTGGAGGCCATTAGAAGCTAATCATGTTGGTGGGTCGAGAGTCGGAACCAAAGGCCAAACCTGGTAAGGAAACCATAGAATGCGGGAATTCAACAATAAAACAAAAGAAAATGTTGGATACACTCAGCAGGTCAGACAGCATCTATGGAGATACAGTAACAGCTCATGTACCTGAAGCATTAACTACGTTCCTCTTTCCACAGATGCTGGCTGACCTGTTGTGTATTCTTGACATTTCTTTTCTTTATTATCAGACAGGAGAACAATATTTCGTTCCTTGTAGCAAAACAAGACAAAAAATGTTGGAGTAACTCAGCTGGTCAGGCAGCATCTATGGAGAACATGGTTAGATAATGTTTTGAGTTGAGACCTTGAAGGGTCCTGAACTGAAACGTCACCTATCCATGTTCTCCAGAGATGCTGACTGATTGATGGGTACCAACCCAAAACATCATTTATCCATGTTTTCCAGAGATATTGTTGGACCAGCAGAGTTACTCTAGCACTTTATATCTTCTTTTTGTTAATCAGCATCTGCAGTTCCTTGTATTTTTGTTAATCAGCATCTGCATTTTCCTTCCTTGTATGTTGATGTTTCAGATAGATTTTATGGCAATTCAGTATTTGCATGGATACCATTCCTGACATTTTACATAATTTCATTGTAAAGTTCCCAGGTGCCTGAGAAGAAAGGTGCCTCCGCCTGAAGAAAGGTTTCGACCCGAAACGTCATCCATTCCTTCTATCCAGAGATGCTGCCTGTCCTGCTGAGTTACTCCAGCATTTTCTATCTACCTTCAGTGTAAACCCGTATCTGCAGTTCCTTCCTACACAAATAATCACAATATCTGTGTTGTGATATCCTCTTATTCCTTCTGTAAACATTTGTGGCAATCCACTAATTGGGACACTGTTGGAGTTATGAAGAGTTGAGTTAATATAGTCATTATCCAAACTGTTTCAGCTCAGGGTGCACGTGGCCAATCAGCTCCACATTACAATTATATTAACTATAATAGCAATACTTTGAAATATGATTTTAATGGGGAACTGTCATGATAGCAGCCATTAGCATAATAAAGTTAAGAATTCCATTTCAAGTAGATAATAACTTCAGTGCAAAAGCCTTCCAGCTTTGGGACCCAGAAGGAATCTTATGTTCAGTCAGTTGCTTCAATTACCTCCTGTTAATCATATGAGAGGATGTTGTATCAGATTATATTGCCATTCAGGGTCCTTGCTTTCCACATCCATCACAGTTAAGACAATAAATCTATCTGATGTTCTCACCCAACAGATCATCAGTAATAAATCCAAGTCCTCAGCCAGGGTTTTTTTTTCCCAAGAAGGATGGCAGTTAGATTTCCTCTGTTTTTTTTAATCACATGACGTTAATTATCTGAGCAATCGACTGCAACATCTCTGATTTATAAATCTTGTTTTGTATTCTTATTGATTGTCAAAAAATAAATTTCCACCAGGTAGCTTCAATTATGATACAGCAACATTAGTTATGGTATTTATTGCATGCCAATGTCTAACTTAAGCAATAACTTTAACTGAATCAAAGCTGTTTCCAAATGTTGCCATTGTCTATACTCTCAATCAAAATCCTAATAATTATTTCTATTACATTGAATTACTGTGGATTAAATACTTTGAATTTCATTTCCAATAGCCTTAATACCTTGATTTTCCAACAGATTAAATACTTATGATAGACGCAAAATGCTGGAGTAACTCAACGGGACAGGCAGCATCTCTGGAGAGAAGGAATGGGTGACGTTTTAGGTTGAGACCCTTCTTCAGCCTGAATACTTAAATACTTATGCTTTTTGTGCAGATTCCTCAATGGCCCTTTCATCCACATTATATCAACCAAAGAGTCGTGGAGTGACACAGCATGGAAACAGGCCCTTTGGCCCACCAAGTACATGCTGCCATTAAGCATCAATTCACTCTAATCTTATCCGAATGCCATTTTATTCTCACCAAATTCCCATTAACCACCTGCAGATTATAACACTCACCTACACACTAAGACAAATTAGCCCAGCAACCTCATCATCTCTGGGATATGACAGGAAGCCAGAACACGGGGAGGAAACCCTATTGGATCATCCACAAACTAAGAATATCTGACATTTGGTTCTTCCAGTCAAATCACTGATGTAAATTATGAATATTGGGGGCCCAAGTACCAAACAGTATGATACCCTATGTATAGGAAGGAACTGCAGATGCTGGTTTACACTGAAGATAGACACAAAATGCTGGAGTAACTCAGCGGGACAGTCAGCATCTCTGGAGAGAAGGAATGGGTGACGTTTTGGGCTGAAATGTCACCCATTCCTATCCAGAGATGCTGCCTATTGGATCATCCACAAACTTTTTGTGCAGATTCCTCAATGGCCCTTTCATCCACATTATATCAACCAAAGAGTCGTGGAGTGACACAGCATGGAAACAGGCCCTTTGGCCCACCAAGTACATGCTGCCATTAAGCATCAATTCACTCTAGTTTCCCCAGCATTTGTCTATCTTCAGTATGACACCCTATTTGTGATTAGTGACTAGCCTGCCAACATGAAAAATATTTAATTATTTACTATCTTGCTTTCCAGGTATTAATCAGTTCTCCAACTATGATTGTAAAATTCCCCCATTTCCACCCATCTACCTTTGTCCAGACTCTCGCATGGGACCTTATCAAAAACCTTCTGAAAATCTAAATACATTACATCTGCTGGTTATCCTGAACTATTCTAGTCACATCTTATAGTTTGGCGTTGTCTGAGAGTATGTCTGTGGAGTACCATTTGTGATGTTAAAAATGCTGAAGCAATTCAAGGTATTCTTGCTTTTATCAATGTACAGGTATCTGGCTTGCGTTATGATTAAAGGTATCTGGGACCAAGAACAAACCATTTGATCTGGGTTTCTCACAGCTAGATCTTTTAGTGCCACATCTGTAGTAACGAGTTCTTTGGAAATTCATTTTACATCTATGCATAAATGAAACCTTATGAGTATTTTTGATTTCTGTTCTGTGGATTTGATTTATATATTTGCTAAAGGGCAGCTTTTGATCGATTCAGTAACACAGTGCCCCAGTTTGTCAAAGTAATTCAGTGTTATTTGTAACTGGCAGGCAATTAGGCTACACTGAAGACATATAATGTCATAGATTTGACGGGAAATTGCTCTGCAACACCAGAGAAACCAAAGGCAATCTAAAGAAAATTGGTAGTCTTTGCATTCTATGAAATTCAAATGGATTGTGACAAACTGCATAAATGAGGGACTGTCACATCTCCCTTGCAGGTTCTTCCAATCTCTGCTTTTGATGTACAGTAAAATTGAGTAATGTAATATCTGGCAGTCCAGAAATAAACATTACAATAGGTACGGAGGCCATTTGACCCAGTGCTTGACCCTGCAATCAATTCTTTTTTCTCTGCACCTTCCTTGTATCTCAAGGAGGAGAATGAAAGCAGCATAATTAAGGACCATTTTCACCCCTGTCTTTCTCTCTTCTCCCCTCTCCCATCATGCAGAAGGTACAAAAGCGTGAGAACACATACCGCAAAATCTGAAACACCTTCATCTTTGCTGTTATCAGATTACTAAAGGATCCTCCTATAAACTGGGTATAGTCCTGATCTTCCAACCTACCTCATTGCAGAACAGCCATTTTTTTAACTCCACTTTCTCTCTATCAGTAATGATATTACTCTGTAACATTTTTTTCTGCATGCGGGTATTTTTTACTTTGCACTATTCGTATATGACTTGATTGTAGCCAAGTATAGCAGTATTTTACTGGCTAGCACACAGACAAAGCTTTTCACAGTATTTCAGTTTAGAAGAATGAGAGGTGATCTTACTGAAAATATAAGGTTCAGATAATGGTTGATAAAGTTCTTTGAGAGGATTTTTTGAGAGGGCATATGGCCAAAATAAAGCATTTCCTATTTCAGATGGAGATGAGGAAGTATTTCTTTTCTTAGAAGGTCATGAATGTTTGGATCTGTCTATCCCAGAGAGCTGTGAAGACATAGCCATTGATGGGATTCAGGGTATATTGTCAAACATTTGACTTACAAGGAGTCAAGATATATGGAGAGAGAGAGTGGGAAAGTGGTATTGTTAAAATTAGATTGATTGTGATCTTATTTAGGGTTCAATTGGAGTACTTTTTCTCCTGCATCTCACGTTTATTGTGAGGGGAAACTTATCATTGAAGGGACATTTGGATATTTGAATGCTATTTGAAAGATACAGCTTGGAGGCCTAATGAATCTGTGCTGGCCTTCGATCACCCATTCACACTAGTTCTATGTTATCACACTTTCACATCCACACCTTACATACTACAGGCAATGTACAGAGGCCAATTCTCTTACAAACTTTTACGTCTTTGGAATGTGGGAGGAAGCCAGCGCTTCTAGAGGAAACCCATGTGGTCATAGGCAGAACATTCAAAGTCCACACAGACAGTGCCCAAGGTCAAGATGGAACGCGGATCGCTGGTGCTGTGAGGCAGCAACACTACTTTTACTCAGGGGATATGAAGCTCTTTAATTTGTTCACCCCACAGCATTGTGTAGAAGCTCAGTCATTGAATGAGATCATTGGAAACCAAGGGAAATGGGATTGGTTGAAGTACAGAATCAGCCATGACCGTATTGGATAGCATTGCAATCTCCAGCAGACTGCTTCTATTTGGCATTATCTTAAGCATAAATTCAACAAAACTGATTTCTGAAAGGTGAAGAATCTTACAACTGCAGTGACTCTAGTAGAGTGTAGAATGATCCGAGTTGGTAACAACAGCAAGGACATCACTTTGTTCCAAATCCTTTATTGAGCGAGTGCTGCTTCATTCTGTCTCCTGCCCAAAGTGTTCCAGTTACCATAGCAGCCAACCTCCCGTGCATAACCAAATGGAGATGAAATGTGACTATGGCAACAGTTTCAGTTTTGCTGGAGCACCAGATTTTCACCACTCACAGCATAGTGCTTTCTTCTTCTTTATTATTATTATTATTATTATTATTTGGATATGTTCCTTCATCTAAAGGATGCATTGAACATAGAAACTTAGAAAATAGAAAAGTACAACACAGGAAAAGGCACATCATCCTACTATGTCCATGCTGAACATGATGCCAAGATAACCTAATCTCCTCTGCCTGCACATGATCCATCTCCCTCCGTTTTTGCATAACCCTGTGCCTATTTACAAGCATCTTAAATGCCACTATCATATCTGCCTCCACCACCAACACTGACAGTGTTCCCGAGGCATACAACACCCTCTGTGTGTAGTGTGTGTGTGTGGCGTGTGTCATGTGTGTGTTGTGTGTGTCATGTGTGTAGCGTGTGTGTATGTGTGTATGTAGTCTGTGTGTAGTGTGTGTGTGTGCCTGCGTGTGTGCATGTATGGATAACAAAATCTTGCCCTGCACATCTTCTTTAAAGTTTGCCCTCTAAAGTTTGCTCCTTTAAAGTATGTCCTCGCAACTTTGATGTGGGGCTGAGAAAAAGCTTCTGACTGTCTACCCTATCTATGTTTTTCATAATTTTATTTACTTCTATTGGGCCTTCTCTCAATCTCCGGAATTGCTGAGGAAACAATTCAAGTTTGTTCAATATTTCCTTGTAGCTAATGAAGACTGACACAGAAAGCTGGAATAAATCAGTGGGTCAGGCAGCATCTCTCGAGAGAAGGAATGGGTGACGTTTCGGGTCGTGACCCTTCTTCAGACCTGAAGAAGGATCTCGACCATTCTGATCGGAGTCTGAAGAAGGGTCTCGACCCGAAATGTCACCCATTCCTTCTCTCCGGAGATGCTGCCTGTCCAGCTGAGTTACTCCAGCTTTTTGTGTCTATACGGTTTAATCCAGCATCTGCAGTTCTTTCCAACACATTCCTTGTAGCTAATACCTCTGAATCCAGGTGGTATCCTGATAAACCATTTCTGCATTCTCCAAAGCCTTCACATCTTTCCTGTAATGGGATGCAGAACTCATTTTTGCCCGCCCACAATCTTAGACTTTCATTCTAGGCATGATGAGGAATTGTCCATATTCTATCCAGTTTGTACCCATGAAACAAATCCTCAAAACGTTTCCTCACACTGTGTATTTAAACCTGTGTTTTGCAGCAGTGAAAACATCCAACTTCAGAATGGTGTTAAGCATGAGAATAAGGCGCAAAATTGTCAAAACTGTTTAAGCTGAGAAAATTGTTGATAAGACTGCTTAAATGCATTCAGACATTGCCTTATCAGAAGCAGCGTGCAGAACTTCTCACGCATTTAATACATTTCAGGTAGTGACAAGCATAGGCAGCAGTCATTTTCTGCATAAGATTACGAATGATATGTTCTATGTATTGAATACGAATAAATAAGACACTTATTTTCTGGAATTTAGTCGAGTTAGATAAGATCTTATTGAACCATATAAAATTCTTCTGGGGCTTGATAGGGTGATTGCTGGAAGAACGTTTCCACAACCAGTCTAGAGCAAGTCATGACCTCAAAGCAATTGTCATCGATTTAGCATTGAGGAGAATCTTTCATTCTTAAAAGGTAGTAGTACTTTGGAATCTATCTCAGAGGGCAGTAGATGCTGAATATACCCAGATGGTAGCAATCAGCTGATTTTTCCATACCAAAAGATATGGAGATTGGTTTTGAAAATTAAGGAAGTTGATCAGCCAGGATCTTACTGATTGATGGGGAGGCTGGGAGAGGCTGCATAATTTGGAGCTGTATCATTTTATCTGTTCTTGGACTCAACTATCCTAAAGCTTTCCTCTGGTGCGGGCAGCACAGTGGCACAACTGGTAGAGTTGCTGCTTCATCACACCAGGTTCAATCCTGACCTCAGGTGATATCTGTGTGGAGTTTGCACGTTCTTCCTGTGACCCCGTGTGTTTCCTCCAACATCCCAAAGACGTGCGGGTTTGTAGATTAATTGGATTCTATAAAATTGACCCCAGTGTGTAAGGGGCAGTTGAGAAAGTGGGGTAGTAGAACTAGTGTGAATGGCTGGTCCATTGTGGGTGTGGACTCAATGGGCCAAAGGGCCTGTTTCTATTCTCTACCTCTAAACTAAACTAAACTAATACATAGGTAGTGGCAATTTTTTAATGGTGTCTGTGAAACAATGGAATATTATTATGAATCAGTAAGTATATACATTTGTCCCCATTCATTGCAAGTAGCCTAGTTTTGTTCCATAGTGTTAGATTTCTCTATCTCTTCAATAACTGAATGTAGAGCAATTGGTTGCCTTCAAATCAGTTTGAGAAGCCCTGAGGAAGATTTGATGTTTACCAGTAACTTGGTTCAGTGTCATTGAGTTATCCAGGTTGCTGAAGAGGAGAGGGCTGGTGGAAAGACAGCGAGATAAGCCAGGTTGTCACCTTACAATATGCAGGCAGTGTTGCTATAACTTAAGGAAGGGCAACTGTTGAAACATGTAAAGAAACTTGTAATGAAATGCACTGAGTTGCATCATAAAGGTGCTTTGAGTCACGATTAAACCCCACTAAAAAATGAGTGAAACATAAACAGAAAATGCTGAAAAGTTGCTCAGCAGGTCAGGCAGCATCTGTGGAGAAAGGACCAGAGTAGACACTCAAGGTGAAAGATCGATAAGTTCTAACAAAGAGCCTTTGATTTGAAAGGTTAATTGTTTCTCTCACCTGCTAAGTGTTTCGAGCACTTTTCATTTTTTATTTCAGATTTACGATGTCTGCAGGTTCTTTAGTTTTCAAAGATGAGAGATATTGGATGAAGTGGTGAAACAGTCTCACTATTTGTAACAGATACACGATGGAAGGTTCAATCAGCACTGCACCTGAATTGAATTATCATTTGGCAATAGTTTTTAGTGCAGAGTATTATCACACACATTAAGCATTATTGCTCTTGCAGAAGATTAAGGAGTAGAATTGGCTAAATTAGTAATGCCTAGCAATGATTGTTTTCCAGATAAATGTTCCACAGGAAGTATGCCACATTAAAAGGATGAATCATTGAGAGTGTGTAAATTTATCATCTTTATCAACCAATGTCTCGCAGAGCTGGCATTTTTTTCTGTTCCTATAAATATCAACACATTTGACAGAAGCCCTATAAATAGATGTACAGTCCTGAGAGACTCCTGCAAAACTAACATACGTTGGGGATTCATGCAAATACCGACACACTCCAGGAGAACCCATGTAAGCTATAATCCTGGGGGACTCTTATAAAACTTGACATGCCCTTGAGTGACCTTTCCTGATGCTGCCATACTCCTGGAAACCCCCAATAAATTGGATAGATCACAGTTAATACTGACATGACAGGGGGTACATCCTAAACACTGCCATACACTGTAGGACCTATTCTTTGAGGAAGGATATTCTTGCTATTGAGGGCGTGCAGCGTAGGTTTACTAGGTGAATTCCCGGAATGGCGGGACTGTCGTATGTTCAAAGACTGGAGCGACTAGGCTTGTATACACTGGAATTTAGAAGGATGAGAGGGGATCTTATCAAAATGTATAAGATTATTAAGGGGTTGGACCAGGGCCGTCTTAACGCATGGGCCTGATGGGCACTTGCCCGGGGCCCCACGAGCATAGGGGCCCCATGCTGATCTGTGTATGTTAAGTGACTTGCAATAAATAAATACTACTTTAAAAATGTAGGTTCAATAAGTGCTTTTTTCGCAACATTTTCGGTCCCTGTGTTTTTTCGCAACATTTTCCATCCCTAAGTGCTTCTCACAGCGATCTGTTTCGCAACAATTAGCTCCCTAAGTGCTTTGCTTTTCCATCCCTAAGTGCTTCTCACAGCGATCTGTAAGTGTTTATCATGTTGATTACTTGTTGCTGTACAGCATGTTTTTAAAGTTTCAACACTGATTTTGTTGGCAGTGCCAATAAAATAAATATATGTTTAATTTTATCGACCATTTACATTTTTATTCCTGTGAGTAGTTATCGTAGGGGCCCCAGTAGTTGTCATAGGGGCCCCAGTACACTGCTTTGCCCGGGGCCCATAATGCTGAAAAGACGGCCCTGGGTTGGACACGTTAGAGGCAGGAAACATGTTCCCAATGTTGGGGGAGTCCAGAACAAGGGGCCACAGTTTAAGAATAAGGGGTAGGCCATTTAGAACGGAGATGAGGAAAAACTTTTTCAGTCAGAGAGTTGTGAATCTGTGGAATTCTCTGCCTCAGAAGTCAGTGGATGCCAATTCTCTGAATGCATTCAAGAGAGAGCTAAATAGAGCTCTTAAGGATAGCGGAGTCAGGGGGTATGGGGAGAAGGCAGGAACGGGGTACTGATTGAGAATGATCTGCCAAGATCACATTGAATGGTGGTGCTGGCTCGAAGGGCCGTATGGCCTACTCCTGCACCTATTGTCTATTGTCTATTGTCTATTGACCTGCTAAAAACCTAACAAACTCCACTGGACCACCTATCAATACTGCCACACTACCAGAAGTCCTCTATCAATATGGACACATGACAAGGACAAGCTGTGAACACCGACTCACACCTATGAACGATTTGTACATGTTGGCACACCCACGGGAACCATTTGTAATCACGAGCTGACTCCTCTGGAACTCCCTGTAAATCCTAACAAACTCTTTGGAATCCTAAATACCCTGACCAGGATCTCTTGAAGACACCAAGATCCTTCTGGGGTCTCCTAAAGCTATCAACATATAATAAGGGCCTTCAGGAATTGCTAGTGCATGTGTGGAGACTGTTGTAGATGATGGTGAGCACAGTGTCTATTACCACCAGTATATTGCACAGGTATTTTGCCACATTGGCTTTGTGTTAATTATCATTGATCATCTTGTCCTTTCCACCTGTATCGACCTTGAAGCCATCTTTTGCTAACCCCACAAAGAAGGGGTGACGTGTTAGTTTTGATGACCTATCCCTATTGCCGTTATGAGAGATTAAACTTCAATGTAGTATCTCAATCCAAAAAATGCCACTTCTGACAATACAGTGGTCCCTTGGTAATGTGCCAAAGTACCAGCCTGTGTTGGAGTTGAATTGCTGGAAATGGACTTGAATCCACAATGAAGGAAAAGTCCTTGCCTTTAATTTCTTACCATCAATGAAAGCAGAATCTTACAAATTACTAAGTACTAGTACACCAATGAGTTACCGGCAACGGATGGTCTGGCACCTCCTTTAATCCGGACAAAATTATGATACGGAAATGATTCTTCACAGATGCAGTACAAGTGAATGTCCCCCCTACTTCACCAGGTCTGTGGAATGTCTGTGGAATCCTTTTCTTTCATGTTTAAAATCTGATTGGGAGCATGTATGAAGCCTCAGGGTTGTGAGTTGCCTGATTAGAGATCAGGTGAGTCGGCCTGGCTCAGGTACAGATGGAGAGCACAGCAACACAGTCTTCGAAAAGCAGCTGAGCCTAGTGTGTGACTTTAAGTTGTGTGCCAGTGATTGTGGTCTCGTGTCTCCCATCATCTCCCTTGTTCTCTGGATAAATCAACATGTCGATTAGGGACAACAATCAGTATTATTATGACGACGACGACGACGACGACGACGACGACGGCGGCGGCGACTATTATTATTATTATTATTATTATTATTATTATTATTATTATTATTATTATTATTATTATTATTATTATTATTATTATTATTATTATTATTATTATTATTATTATTATTATTATTATTATTATTATTATTATTATTATTATTATTATTATTATTATTATTATTATTATTATTATTATTATTATTATTATTATTATTATTATTATTATTATTATTATTATTATTATTATTATTATTATTATTATTATTATTATTATTATTATTATTATTATTATTATTATTCCTCCTCCTCCTCCTCCTCCTCCTCCTCCTCCTCCTCCTCCTCCTCCTCTGTTGGTCCGACAAAACAGATAATCCAGCATTTGCTCTGGAACCAAGGGTGAAAAATCTGTGGTGGACCTGTATCATATCATTCATCACCACCACTCTGTTGCATAATTATTGGAATAATTTGGTTTGAGATTCCAACTCCACAGGAATAATGCATCAAGAACATTAAAGTACTGGTTGATAATCATCCCACTGAAAACTATGTATGGCAGGGACACATTCCCCTGATTAAAGCATTCTTACTTCACTGTCACTTCACCACAGGTTCACTCAGGGAATGAAGCAACCCATCGAAGGTGCTGTGCACATAGGGATCTGGCCCGACAGTGCGTAATTAGACCGCAGTGTTCGTTTTTACACTGCAGTGTGTTCCAGCGTTGATTTTACCCAGAGTGAATAATGCCACCACTTGTTTAGTTTAGCTTAGTTTAGTTTGGAGATACAGCGCGGAAACAGGTCCTTCGGCCCACCAAGTCCACACCGACCAGCGATTCCCGCACACTAACGCACACCAGGGACAATTTTACATTTACACCAAGCCAATTAACCTACAAACCTGTACGTCTTTGGAGTGTGGGAGGAAACCGAAGATCTCAGAGAAAACCCACGCGGTCACAGGGAGAACGTACAAAGTGCACTTCCCAACAAGTATGCCTCGTATGTATTGGTGAATCCATTTCAGTTTTTGACAAGGCTGCGTCCTTTGCTCGTGGCTTTTTCAGTTTTCAGGGTAATCCAGTCACAAGCAACTTATTTTCCGAGATATATTGCATTAACTGAGTTTGAACTCCCTAGTGAGCTTAATAGCATTTGAACAAGTGACTCAGAATCATCAGTTCACAATTTAAGCACATGTCCCTAATGATCACTCTTCATCACTGTTCTCTGTGATTGCTCTCAGCATCCTGGGAGTCGATCAGTGCTTTCCAAGACTGTCATCAGATCCAACTCCGAATCCAATTGTGACCAAATGTGCTCTCCCAATGGATGTTCCCCTGCTGCAGAGAAATTAGTAGTTTTCACAGGTGAGCAGATGTCTTGACGATACCGGTACAAAGCATTCAATCTTCTTGTGGATTTCCTCATTTCACATGCACTGGCATTGCAGTAGTGTAAGTACTGCCACTCCATCAGTCTGGACCATATCCACCAACATTTACATTTCAATTGGCCATCTTCCAGAGCCATTAATCATTCATTTGGAATGAATGGCTCTAAATATGTGTTCTACTATTAGTTAGCTAAATAAAATATTATTTTTGTCTTAGACAATAAGTGATGATCAAATTTTTTCAGAAAATATCACTGTGTTTGGACAGATTTCATCGAAGGGTTTATTTATAAAGCACTAAATAGCAGTTAATGCAATCACAAACTGTGTACGCACTGCACAGGATGTTAAACACAGATGGGAGCATTTATAGAGGGAAAAAAAGCTGTATATCACCTCTTACAACCATGACTTTGTGTTGATTGGCTGCACAAATCTACACGTTGGGTTGACTGAGAGTGTAATAATCTTGAGTATTCAGCCCAGAATTAACCATTGATGATGAACAGTGTCTAATGCTTATTTGTAAGCATCTCTTGCCTGCAGGGTTAATGCCTCTTGTGTGTACAATCTGGCAGAATGTGAAATATTTCTGAAATGAGATATTTACAAAGGTATGAACATACCAACGAGAATGCGGAGAGGCAGAATAAACCACTCGGCCCTTCGTCTTCTGCATCGTTAAGTAACGTCATGGCCAAATTGTGCGTAACCTCAACTCCACAAGCTTGTCTACCCCAGTAGCATTTCAGCCCATTGCTTAACAAGAATCTATCTCCCTCTGTCTTAAAAAGATTCAAAGATTCTGCATCCACTATACCCCTCCTTTTGAGGACAAGAGATCAAAAGATTCACAGCCCTGAGAGAAAAAATGAGTTTAGAAATACAGCGTGACAGTAGGCCCTTCAGCCCATCGATTACATGCCAACAAGCCAAGTGATAGAATGGGGGAGGGGGAAGTGGACAGTTAATGGAAATATGGGAAGAAACGAAAGTAAAGGATTAGCGTCACCATGGTTGGGTAGACCTGCTGACCTTTCCCTATGCTATATTTCTCTATGACACCGTTTTCTTTGAGATCTTTCATCATTTAGACAAAATGCTTTTTTCTTTTCTGTTCCCTGTCAAACTGGCTGGTATCACATTTTTCCACATTGTAATGTTGTTGTTTGATTTTTGCCCATGCACTTTACCTCTCACTATCTCTTTGAATCCTCCTGATGCTGTATTTTCGCCCACTCACCTTACCCATCCATATCCCCTTTGCAGCCTCCTCATGTACACAATGTTGTTTACCCACCAAGGTTGATTGTCGCAGATTTTTGGTTGCAAAGCAACCTGAGAAGACTGAGAGGAAAGAGTGTGGGATATTTAAATTTATTTTAAAAAGAAGCATGGAATGCATAATCAAGGACATCTTGCCATACTAATCTCTGCTCTGGAGAACTGCAACTGAATGTGAGCAGCACACTTTATAGACAATAGACAATAGACAATAGACAATAGGTGCAGGAGTAGGTCATTCAGCCCTTCGAGCCAGCACCGCCATTCAATGCGATCATGGCTGATCACTCTCAATCAGTACCCCGTTCCTGCCTTCTCCCCATACCCCCTCACTCCGCTATCCTTAAGAGCTCTATCCAGTTCTCTCTTGAAAGCATCCAACGAACTGGCCTCCACTGCCTTCTGAGGCAGAGAATTCCACACCTTCACCACTCTCTGACTGAAAAAGTTCTTCCTCATCTCCGTTCTAAATGGCCTACCCCTTATTCTTAAACTGTGGCCCCTTGTTCTGGACTCCCCCAACATTGGGAACATGTTATCTGCCTCTAATGTGTCCAATCCCCTAATTATCTTATATGTTTCAATAAGATCCCCCCTCATCCTTCTAAATTCCAGTGTATACAAGCCCAATCGCTCCAGCCTTTCAACATACGACAATCCCGACATTCCGGGAATTAACCTAGTGAACCTACGCTGCACGCCCTCCATAGCAAGAATGGATCTTTAGAATGGATCTGGGTGTAGAGAGCAGAACTATTTGTCAAAGATGCAGAAACACATTGCAAGTGCAGAACAGTAGACAGGTAAGATCTCTCTCAGAGCAGAGGAAGTTGGGAGACACTCATTTAAGGTGTTCAACATTACAAAGATGGAACAAATGGGGAGAAACTCTTCAGGTTTTTAAAGTGGTTGGATCGCCAGATGTCGCAGACTTAAAATAATTGGGAAAGGAACCAAAGGGGAAACAAGCAAAAAGGTTCTTACTCAGAGTGTTGTTACATCTGGTACCTGCTGCCAGAAAAATCGGTTGGAGCAGATTCCACTGAAACTCACTAAAAGGCAATTAAGCATCTCCTGAAAATAGAATGGTATTGCAGGGTTGTGGAGCATAAGCAGAGGTGGAGGATTTCATTAGACAGCTCTATTAAAAATGACACAGGCATGATGGGCTGAATAGCCCAAAGCTATGTCACAACATGTTGTGCTTAACGTGGCATGATATGTAAGGTTTCTACATATTTAATGCTCCAGAAAACCCTACTCCCTGTCAATTATTTGTCTCAGGTGTTAACCAACCTACATTTAGTGTGTTATCATCTCACCTGAAGCAACACTCAATGGAATGTACCACAGACTTTAAACATCTTGCCCCTGGGAACATGGGGATATTTTATCTGATTGGTGAATTTAGTGACTGATCTAGGTCAGCAGTAAACAAGAGTTTTTTAAAACCTTTCCAGAAGCAAGCAAAGATTGTCCCTCATTCCTTTTGCCTTTTGCAGTTATTTTTCTTCTCTCACTTAGTCTTTCTTTCCCATTCTGAAATCATCACTACAATTGTAGTATTCTCTCCCAATCAGCTTTCTCCTCCCCCCCCCAATCAGCCTGAAGAAGGGTCCCAACCCAAAATATCGCCGATCCATGTTCTGCCTTACCTGCTGAGTTACTCCACACTATATGTCTTTTTTAACAAAACGATCCTGATGTTAACTGTTTCTCCCGATGAGGAGTATTTATGTTCTCTTATATACGTCTAATACTCTGGCATTCCCTATTTACCCTCGGTCCTGCGCCAATTCTTTTTTTAAGGTTCTTCATCCATCTCTATGACCTTTTCTGAATCCCCTCTCCCCCTCTCCCCCTCTCCCCCTCTCCCCCTCTCCCCAAGATGTGAAACATCTTAGCATGCTTTATTCAACTTTAAAGGTGCTATATAAATGCTAGTTGGTGAAGGGATGTGACACTCACCTAATCCTGTGATTACTTCTGGATAATAATAGCACTAATTAGCCATCTGGTGTCTACCCATACATCACTGCAGCTGTTTCATTGCGATATCAACAGTAGATTAAATTAGATTTTAAGTTTCAAAAACATGGACAAACATAGCATGAACATAAAAAGAGATTTTGCTATTGAATCCACCAAAAACTTTGTTTCTCTTCCACTGATGGCCAGAGTTTCTGCTGAAGCCCAGACTTGCTTTGTGAAAGCAATTTCAAATCTTGCTCTACCAAAGACTTGTTTTCTAATTGTGTTTTGTACCAATGTTTTTTTTTCTGTACAGCCTTTTTCTCTTCACTGTCTTGAAGAATTTATGTATAATTATAATTTGGTACAGGTGTTAGAGGTTATGGGGAGAAGACAGGAAAATGAAGCTAGGGGGGAGAGATAGATCAGCCATGATAGAATGGTGGAGTAGACTTGATGGGCCGAATGGCCTAGTTCTACTCCTATCACTTATGATCTTATAATAATTCATGTTTTTATGTGTTGTCTGGATCCAGTACATGTGATGCTGTCACAAACATGATTTTCATTGTACTTCTTCCTCATCACACTAATGCATAAAGATCAGTGGGGTTTTTTTTTGTGACAGTTCTGACATCGTTGAAAAGTCAAAAACTACATTGACGTAAAGCAGTCCAGAGCTTTGCGTGAACTGTTATATATGTTCTGGCACCTTTTTTGTCTCCAAACTAACTTTACATGTGACAATAAATGAGACTTGAATTGAAGAAACGCAATATTCCCACTGAATCCCAGGACATCTCTGGCCAATGATCGCTCAAAATGAAGGCATCAGAAGGCAGTGGAGGCAAATTCTCTGAATGCATTCAAGAGAGAGCTAGATAGAGCTCTTAAGGAGAGTATGGGCGGTCAGGGGGTATGGGGAGAAGGCAGGAACGGGGTACTCATTGAGAATGATCAGCCATGATCACATTGAATGGCGGTGCTGGCTCGAAGGGCTGAATGGCCTTCTCCTGCACCTATTGTTTATTGAGGCATGATGGGCTGGTAGTGAGTAGTGGGAAGACTAGTAGTGAGAACCTTGAGTACATGCATGAGGAGCATACACATTGCATTAGCAGTGGAGGGGACATACCACCTCACATCCTGTCCCATCTGTGGAAGACTGTGATGTTCCCTCACTAAACTCATTAGCCACCTCAGAAACTACAAGACTGGAGGCACAGCCAACATTTATGGCTCATCCTTAATTGCCCTTGAGAAGATGGCTGTGAGCTGCTTGGATAAGTCAGTTGGGAACTGGCAACAATACACTATTATTCATTGTTTATAATTTATGGAATAAATTTCTGGCCAAACTCAAGTTCTTCCCATGGATGCTTCCAGACCCACTGTAAGAGTTTAAATTTTTTTGTTCTTATTTCCTATTTTTTAAATTATTCCCATGTATTTTTTGGAATCCCCCTTTGTGGGGTTCGAACAGTGCATTAAAACAAACACAGTCACTGTTAATAAAAACTGAGGTTGCTAAGGACTCCAGGAGTCTCATGGAATTATAAGTTCGATATCCCTTCGGGGAGCAAATAGCACAAAAAATTGTATGTCTCCTAATTATCTTGAATTTTCTTGGCTAGTCTGGCATCAGGTATAAAAAAAAATATTTGAACTAAGAAATAGTCCATTTGACTAGGTAGGGCAGGTAAAGAAAAGAGGTTACACAGTGAAAACTCCAAATAGATACAACTGATCACAGTTTGGCCAGTGGGCTGTTCAAGCAAAAAAAACTCACTTGATAAACCCTCCAAAGTTACAACTGTTCACAGTTGGCCAGTTGGGAGTGAAAGGAAAAAGGTCATGTGAAGAAACCTCCTAGAAAATTACAGTTGGCCGTTGGGGAAGAAGAACTAAAGAATTACAGTGCCAGGAATTGTTGGAAGGGTTTCCAGAGGGGACATGGGGCAAGTTTACGTTGTGGAATGGATGTTATTACAAGTAGTGTAACACACAGGGATTCTGAGAACTTCATTCATTGGAAGAGCTTCCATTGTGTAAGGTAGACACAATATGCTGGAGTAACTCAGCGGGTCAGGCAGCATCTCGGGAGAGAAGGAATGGGTGACGTTTTGGGTCGAGACTCTTCTTTAGACTGTTCCATTGAGTAACCTCTTTTCTTTAACTGTCCTACCTAGTCAAATGGACTGTTTCTTAGTTCAAATATTTCTTTATACCTGATTGCAATACTTCCAAGTTCGTTTCTTCATAATACCTGGATTCTGCAGATTGTGCCAGGATCTATGGATACAGGTGGTTATGTTACTTGGCTCATAAACCTGGAGGCTGGAGGTTTAACCAAGGGGAACTTAAGTTCAAATCACATCTTGGAAATTCTATAAAACATCTGAAAATAAATCAGTTAAATTGACATTGCAGCAACCAGATCATCACAAAGACCCATTGGGTTTACAAAGCTTCCTAAGGGAAGGAAATCTGTCATCTGGCCCACATGTGGCTAACATGCCAACATGGTTGATTCCAAAGTGATTTACCAAATCGGTACAAGAAGGCTGTCCACTGCCTGATCACACATTCCCATCGACTTTCCCCATGTTCTACCGCTGACCTACACATTAGGGACTGTTAACAATGGGCAATTAGCTACCTCAAAGCATATCTTTGCAATGTGTGAGGAAATCAGAGCACAAATAGGGAACCCACATAGTCACGGGGAGAAGGTGTAAAATCCATACAACTTATAAAGTCAGAATTAAACCTGTGTCACTGGACAGCACATTGGAGGGCTAAAGAACTTCTTATTTCTTCATGCTCCTGTCTGACTCTCCGTATCTCATTGGCTTCCGCTTTCAAGGTTTGTGATGAGGCTGGGAAACTTATCCAGGGGGGCTCGACCACTTCTTCAATCCTGTGGGGGAATTTGTTGCTTGTCTTGAGGGAAGCACAGAAATACCCAGGGGGATTTTATAAAATGCAGAACTAGCACACTTAAAATAATAGTTACATTTATAGCTGGGACGTGTTGGCCGGTGTGGGCAAGTTGGGCCGAAGGGCCTGTTTCCACACTGTATCACTCTATGACTCTGTCTTTTGTGACCTCAGAGTGATTTACATTCACCTTGAATTTTAAGCACCCAGTACAGCAGATAATATTTGTACAGCATCATCCCACCTTTAGCATTAAGGTAAATGAATAAATGTGCTCACTTACAGGACATTACATACAGTGCTTAAGACTGAAGAAACAAAAATTCTTTGCTTTTGCCGGATACATTATTGACGGATACAAGATGGGTAATAAGGGCTTGGATGGGCTGAAGGGCCTGTTTCTGTCCTTTAAGGCAGTTTGGCTGTGTCTCTCCAAAGTTCTTGAGCAAAGTGCCGGGTGGAACTCAACAGGTCAGGCACCACCTGAAGAAGGGTCCTGACTCGAAATGTCGCCAGCCCATTTGCTCCACAGATGCTGCCCTACCTGCTGAGTTCCTCCAGCACTTTGTGTTTTGCTCGAGATTCTTGATCTGCAGTTCCTTGTGTCTCCAGCGCTCTTCCTTGATGAATTGGGAGAAGGTTTAGCACTAAAGTGAGTTAAAGGCAAACTACTGAAGGAGCTCAGCAGTATTTATGGAGGGACATGGGGAGATGACGTTTCAGGTCAGGACACCTCTTCAAGTCTCTGGCATTAAAGTGAGTTGGAATTAAATGAACCAGTGCAGACGGAAGCAATAATGAGAGGTGCGAAGGGTTAATCAGTGTTGCTGTTGGACCCTGCCAGCATTCTGTACAGAAACACACCCAACTGGGAACTTGTGGTGTGGTACAGTGTGAACAGGAAAGCCAGGGCTTCCGAGACACTTCCTCGACGGTAAAAGCCCAGGGGAGGACCAGTAGCCAACAGCTGAAGTATCAGCGCAGGCCAGGCTTGGTCTGTGTGTGGGAAGAGAGTCATTGGCCTGGTTCTCAGCAGTTAATTGTCCTGGGTGGTACAGGGAGAGTGTCCTGTTCCACAGTCACCGGCACACCTAAACCCAGTACAGTGAGCTGCAGAGGGCAGGCAGGACACAAAGCAAAACAACTTTGCAACAGGACAGACTTTGTTCTTTAACTCTTTCATGTTCATGGGAACAATTTGCTGTTTGATAAGCGAAACATCTCCTGATGTTGTCCCTCTCTGCAGATCGGGTCAATTTTGTTCTATTCATGTTGATAGATTAATTGTGAATTTAATCTTGGCACCTTCACTGCAAACCCAGCAGGAATAGTGTTCTTGTGCAAGTTCTTGCAGCTCCACGGCAGCATGGTGGCACAGCGGTAGAGTTGCTGCCTTACAGCGCTTACAGCACCAGAGACCCTGGTTCAATCCCGACTACGGGTGCTGTCTGTACGGAGTTTGTACGTTCTCCCTGTGACCATGTGGGTTTTCTCCAATATCTTCGATTTCCTGCCACACTCCAAAGACTTAACAGTTTGTCGGTTAATTGGCTTGGTATAAATGTAAGATTGTCCCTAGTGTCTGTAGGATAGTATTAATGTGGGGGGTTGCTGGTCGGTGTGGACTCGGTGGGCCAAAGGGACCGTTTCCGCGCTTATCTCTAAATTAAACGTGAAAAAAATCTAAACTCCAGCTCGTGATAAGTATTCCGACTGAACAGTTACTGATTTGCAAAGTGCTGCACAGCTGCCTTCTGGTGGTTGTTTACCAGGATAGGTTTTACATACACTTCAATAAATGATTTACATTTTTATAGAACTTTATCCATTCCTTTCAGTGCAGTATTTTTGGAGTGCATTTATGCAGTGCCAGTTAATGCGAACTCCCAAGCAACACCATTTTTCTTTTACTATTACGTAGAATTTATTGTGCAAGTTAAGTATAAGTTATTTTTGGGGGGTTATCTGAGTCTATGTGCCTGTAAAGCTGCTGCCAGCAAGATTTTCATTGAACCTGCACCTCACCGCTCATGTGCATATGACAATGAACTCAACTTGACTTGATTTGGACGGCAATGATAATAACTAATCTGTTTCAGTGACATTGACTGAGAGGTGAATATTGGCTTCAGGGCACTTGACATAACTCTCCTGCCCTTCCCCAAACCCTTCTCTCTACTCGATCCCACTCTCTACAACCACCCATACCTAGGGGTGCCAACTATCTCACTCCCAAATAAGGGACAAGGTGATGTCACCACCCCGCCCCCCCCCCCCATGTGACCTCACCCAGCCAGTGGCCACGTGCTCCCGCTCCACCCATATACGGAATGTCCCGGCTAATACGGGGCAGTTGCCAACCTTACCCACACCTCTCCCCTCAACCCCATCCCACCTTTCATTTTCCCCTCAACCTCTTTTCCCCCCTGCGTCTCCTTCCCCTTCTCAACCCCAAATCCATCTACAAACACTACTCTCCTCTTCAACCCAATCCTCAACACAAACCCCGAGCACGTAACCCTCCTACCCTCCTCCATCTCCCCCTCAACCCCCACTCCCTTTACAATGGCACGGTGGCGCAGCGGTAGAGTTGTTGCCTTACAGCGCTTGCAGCACCAGAGACCCGAGCTTGATCCCGACTACGGGTGCTGTCTGTATGGAGTTTGTACGTTCTCTCCGTGACTGCATGGGTTTTCTCTGAGATCTTCAGTTTCCTCCCACACTCCAAAGACGTACAGGTTTGTAGGTAAAATGGCTTGGTCTAAGTGTAAATTGTCCCTAGTGTGTGTAGGATAATGTTTTTTGTGTGGGGGGGATCGCTGGTCAGTGCAGACTCGGTGGACCAAAGGGTCTGTTTCTGCGATGTATCTCCGGGTTTTAATTGGTGAGCGAGGCGCCCCCACCTGTCCCCCAAGTCACCCACAGGAAGGGAACTTGGACCTGGTCCCTAACCAGTCTAAAGAAGGGTCTTGACCCGAAACATCACCCATTCCTTCTCTCCAGAGATGCTGCCTGTCCCTCTGAGTTACTCCAGCTTTTTTGTGTCTATCTTTGGTGCTTTGAAGACGGACTGAACCAAGCTTTTCGGCAAGAATAAATTGTGCTGCGTGTCAGGAGGAATTTCTGACCTGATTCTTCGACTCGTTTTCCTCCCTCTTGGGTCTGGTGCTCTGGCTTTGTCACCTTTGTCTGTGGTTCCCTCCATTAACTACCATCCCCGCCCCTGCCACATTCCATCTAATCACCCCTCATGCATGCCCAGCTTGACATTCAAGTGATGGAGTGAACCGAGAAGGGTGGGTGGGCAGGGGAGCCAGGGGGAGGGTGGGGGATTAGATCGCCCAGGATCAACATCAAAGCAACAAAGAGGGAAATGAATTAGTGAAGAGGTTCACTCTGAGGTCAAGCTGGGGGGCATTGTCCTCCTGTCAGAGTGAGACTGAGCTCTTATCAGACATGAGCTGAATGGGAAACACAATGCATGCTAAATACGCCTTAGTTCTGCCCTAGCAACTCAGTGTTCACACTGCTTCTCCCCATCACATCTGCAACTAACCGGCTCTGCTTCTGTCCATAGCCAGAGTGAGGGGTTACACAATCAGGACCTCAGTCAAACTCAACCCAATAATTCCCCCATTTGCTCTGAACACGTCCAATGGCATTGAATCTGTAAGTTCAGATGGCAACAGTGCAACCATATTGCGGTCGCAGTCTGCACCGTTGCTGCAGGAGCCCATCATTATTACCTGGCCCTCTCTCCCTGGGATTGGAGTGGGTAGATTGAGAGGCTGCTGGAGATGAGATAAGGTGTAGTGCTTGGTAAACACTCTCTCTCAGCCAACCGAGCTGCTCCTGGAGACTAGAGTGCTTTGTGCGATACCATCTGTGATTAGCCACCCGCTGTATAGAATCCAATCTTATATGACATTCCGAACACCGTACACACAACTTTTATTATTGCCCATGAGTGTGTCTCATGATGAGTTTTCATTCCCTGCAATATCTGCTGATATCTTATGTAGGGTGGCTTTACAAATTAGCCACGGTCGATAACTATTAGCCACTGTCGATTGCAATTTGCTCCCCTTCATAAAATGTATTCAGTTTGCTCCGTGCTCTGACTTGCAGAATTTTACCTTGCCAATTATAACAACGGGAGATGTGCTTCTTCATCTTGGGCAGTCCAAAGGGATTGAGCAAGACTCGCTCCCACTCCATCTCTGTTGGTACTGAGTTGCTGATGAGGCCAATGTGGGGCCTGCAGGCTCTTGCCCTGATGGGGCAGGAGGGTGCTGATGGGGCAGGTGGGTGGGTAGTTTGTGAAGTGGCCACTGCTATTGTGAGGCCCCTTTGTGTTCCTGAATCATGAGGTTCTCAGTTCAGTTTAGATTAGTTTATTGTCACGTGAACCGAGGTACAGTGAAAAGCTTTTGTGGCGTGCTAACCAGTCAACTATATAGTACAGTGAAAAGCATTTTGTTGATGAAGACTATATATGATTACAATGAAGCCATTTACAGTGTACAGATACACGATAAGGAAATAACATTCAGTGCAAGGTAAAGCCAGTAAAGTCTAATCAAGGATAGTCTGAGGGTCACCAATGAGGTAGATAGTAGTTCAGGGTTGCTCTCAAGTTGTGGTAGGATGATTCAGTTGCCTGATAACAGTTGGGAAGAAACAGTCCCTGAATCTGGAGGTGTGCGTTTTCACACTTCTATACCTTTTGCCCGATGGGAGAGGGGAGAAGAGGGAGTGGTCAGGATACGACTCGTCCTCGATTATGCTGCTGGCTTTGCCGAGGCAGCGTGAGATAGAAAAATGGAGTCAATGGAAGGGAGGTTGGTTTGTGTGAGCGTCTGGGCTGCGTCCACAATTTGATGCAATTTCTTGCAGTCTTGGATGGAGCTGTTCCCAAACCAAGCTCTGATGCATCCCGATAAAATGCTTTCCACGTAGCTTCTGTAGGAGTTGGCGAGAGTTGTTGGGGCATGCCAAACTTCTCAATACCATCCTGAATGCTCCTTCTCCATCTTGAATGGTTATGGGCCAGAGGTTCCCATGAGTTGGAAGGGATGATGCACCACTTCCAGAAAGTTGTGAGTACAATTTTGAATGGTACATTAATTCCATTTCCCTTTAGGCATGGAACATGGAACATTACTTCGCAGAAAACCAAGCCTTCGGCCCACAATGCCCATGCCGAATTTGATACCAAGTTAAACTAATTCCATCTGCCTATATGTGATCTGTGACCCTCCATTCCCTGTATATCCATGTGCTTTTCAAAAGCCTCGTCAATGCAGCTATTGTATCTGTCTCCACCACTGCTCAATTCCTAGAAATCATGTACAGTCTTTTCTCTGACTGGATAGCACGCAACAAAATGCTTTTCACTGTACCTCGGTACACGTGATAATAAACTGCTAAAGTAAACTAAACTAAAAGAGCATTGACATCCCTCCTGGGTAACGAATTCCCCAAACTCCTGGTGACAACATTTCTTCTTGTCTCAATCGTTCTGACCAGTTAACCCATTATTTTAAGATGGCATGCTGGACAATCCGACCAGGAGAATTACTGGCCCTGCATCCATCATGTTAAACCCACAAAAAGTTTCAATGTTCATTCTTTTGAACACAGGGAAATTGAACAAGAGTTAACTTACAAACCCGTGCGTCTATGGGATGTGGGACGAAACCCACCCAGTCACAGGAAGAATGTGCAAACTCCACACAGACAGCACCCAAGGTCACGATGAAACCCTGGCGTTGTGAGGCAGCAGATCCACCTGCTGTACTAGCAGCGACAGTATAATATACTGAACGAGTCAGTATGATTTAGATTCTTGCCTTGAATTGGCAAGTGCTTCACAAGCTGAAGTAATTCTGGGGATATTTCGTTTCTAAAACTCCAAGTTCATTTAAAAAAATTATTATTATTGCAAGGCGCTTCACTGGTGGGAGCTCATGTTTATTAAAACCGTTTGTCTGGATTTTATTGTGCTGTTTAAACATTCCTCACAACTCCCATGTTATTAAATGAGATCTCTGCAAGTGAAGAACTGTGTCATTCTGTGTGCTCGGCAATGAGAAGGACCAGGCTGTTGAAGCTGTGATGAGGTGGGGCCACTCACTGAAAACTGTTGCCTTGGGAGCAGTCGATGTGAAACGACTCTGTTCCATATTAAAAGGGCTGGCAAACACTTCTTTACATTCGATATGAGCTACCCTCAGCTAGGCATTAACACCATCCCACACCACCTTTAACACATCCCCAGGCACTTCACAGCAGCATAGAAATGTTGGCTGAGACAGTAAATGAGATATCATAAGTCCTGGAATAAAGGTTTTAACTGGTCTTAAAGGAACAGAGAGCTGGTGAGACAGGGAGGTTTCGGGAGGAAATTCCATCGCTTGCAGCCTGCTCTGCTGAAGGCACAGCCTGCAGGGATGGGTGAAGGAAGTGGGTGATGTGCACTTGAATAAACAGAGTGAATCGGGAGGGTTGTTATAGCAACGACGCTATAAATACATGCATGGATTAAGTAAGACAACACTCATAGTTCCACAGACCACACTCCCCACTCCCTATATCACCACCATCTAGCCTTGGAAAAAATAGCCAACATAATCAAAGTAGACTGAAGAAGGGTCTCACCCCGAAACATCACCCATTCCTTCAGTCCAGAGATGCTGCCTGTCCCACTGAGTTACTCCAGCATCTTGTGTCTGTCTTCAGTTTAAACCGGCACCTTTGGTTCCTTCCTAAACATAATCAGTCTTGTCCCAAATATTCACCCAAAGACTGGTGGTATGGGCCTGGAACTCATGACATGAAAGGGTTATGGAGACAGAAACAGTTAGTGTATTTGAACGAGGTGCATAATGAAAGGCCACAGCAAACAAAAAGTGTATGGTGAAAGAGAAAAATGGGATTAGTCCAAACAATTCTATCTCAGATGGTTTGCACAGGAAGGGCCGAATGGCCTCCTATGGTCAGCAGAGTGGCACAGCTGATGGAGCCGCTGCCTCACAATTCCAGCGACTTGGGTTCAATCCTGACAGCAAATGCTGTCCGTGTGGAGTGTACAGATTCTCCCTGTGACCATGTGGGTTTCCTCCAGGTGCTCCGGTTTCCCCTCACATCCTAAAACCTTGCAGGTTTGAGGCCAAGTCAATGGATATTTTTAAGGCGGAGATTCTTGATTAGTAAGGGTGTCGAGGATTCTGGGGAGAAGGTAGGAGAATGGGGTTGAGAGGGAAAGATAGATCAGCCATGTTTGAATGGCGAAGTAAACAATGGGCCGAATGGCCTAATTCTGCTCTCATAAATTATGAGCTTATATTTTTGATATTTCTTTATGACAGAGAAGGAATGCATCAAGTCCACACAGACTCACTCACCAACCCCACCCTGCCAATAATTTTCACTCTAACCACACTCTCATCAATTCCAGCACTTACCAACGACAATCAACCGACCAACCAACATTCATAAGATATAGGAGCATAATCAGGCCATTTGTCCCATCAAGTCTACTCCGTCATTCAATCATGGCTGATCTATCTTTCCCTCTCAACCCCATTCTCCTGCCTTCTCAACGTTACCCTGACACCCCTACTTATCAAAATATGCTAATTCTACCTCTAATTCTACAATGGCTTTGGGGGGGATTTTGTTTTGTATGTGTGAAGCAATCAGAAATGAGAAGAAGTAAAGGGTTGATTAAGTGGCTTGTGATGTGGGACATAATTTCCTATGTGTACCGGGGCTTTGAATAGACCAAAAGACCACCTTGGCCTCGGTTCCTTTCGTTATCATCACGTTATTGTGATGTTTAATTTTCTCCTTCATCAGTGCAAAGGAGCTGAGATTCTACTGATGCTGTTATTATTTCGTTGTTATGACAACCCATTCTGAGCAGCAGGGATTATATATCACTACATTTTAAACATTTCCAAGATGTTGGAGATGCACCGAAAGCAAGCACACAAGAACCAAATTCTCTGATGGGACTGAAGTTGAGATAATGTTTTGAATTCTATTTGGGGAGAAGTGCAGATAAACAAGAGGCATGAGAAACTAATTAGCTGCCTGGGCCTGCAGTGGAGATTAGCTTGAAAGAAGAATGTGAATGGGAACACATCAAGTGGTAGTTTTAGAGGAAAAATATCCAATCTTGCTGACTCCCATTCTCAGCAAGTTTCATCATTTTACCTCCGACCATTCCTTCTCTACAGTCTGAATAAGGGCCTCGACCCAAAATGTCACCCATTCCTTTTCTCCAGAGATGCTGCATGTCCTGCTGAGTTACCCCAGCTTTTTGTGCCTTATCTTCTCTACTTTCACATCCTCCAGCCAGAACACCCACTGTGACCTAAGGGGTGGTCCCAGCCCAAAACACCACTCTGAAGAAGGGTCCCGACCCATAATGTTGCTTCTCCATGTTGAGTCTGAAGAAGGATCTCGACTCGAAATGTTGCCTATCCATGTTCTCCAGAGATGCTGCCTGACCCGTTGAGTTGATCCAGCATGTTGTGCCCTTCCAGGTGTTAGTTAACTCAGATGAGCACTGATTCATCAGATGAAAGAGGCTGAAATTAATAATAATCACGAGGAGGATTTTTGCTCATGACAGGTGCCATTTTGCTCAGGGTGACACGGTAGCGCAGCGGTAAAGTTGTTGCCTTACATTGCCAGAGACCCATGTTCGATCCTGACCTCGGGTGCTGTCTGCATGGAGTTTGTACGTTCTCTCTGTGACTGTTGTGGGTTTTCTCTGGGTGCTCCGGTTTCCTCCTACATTCCAAAGATGGATTGATTGAACGGTGCTGCTTGAACCTCTGAGTTCTTCCAGCATTTTGTTTTTCATGCCATCTCCTTGCTTCTTCCTCTTCGCCCACCTCCCACCCCCTCCTCCAACTTCATCTCCACTTCCCTCCTGCATTTTTATCTCTCTTCATCACTTCCTCTGCCACTCACAGCTCCCCTCCTCCTCCCTCGGTGATTTTGCTGACCTTGGTGAAGATCTGAATCCCTGGGACTTCTCAGTCAGTGTGAATCCAGTGGGAGATGCAGAGAGAAGAAGCTCTTTGATCTGTGCTGGGTGTCTGTAAATTTGCAGCTCGCACTGCAGGTTGTGCTCAGAGTCTGGAGCTCACTTGGCTTTTGCATTAAGTCCCTGGGAAAGAAATTGCAGGTGTTGTACACGTAAAGAGCCCAAGGGCTGAATCCATCCCTGTTTATATAATCCTCATGCACAGAGCTTGAGGTTATTCTGTACGGCACCCAAATACTCTGTGCTGAGTTAGGCAAGCACTTTGATGTCTTCAAAAATAATCCGTTAGCTGTAAGCATATAATTTTATAAAATTAGTTTTGTTGAATTTGAGCATCATTGGCCAACATTTATTGCCCATCCTTTAAAGTGATGGTGAGCCAGCTTTTGGAGCGTCTCTGGTGAAAGTATTGCAGAGAGAGTTCTGGGCTTTGGACCTGACAATGGTGAAGGAACGACAATATATTTTCAACAAATGGAAGGGAATCCACCGGCTGGATGCAAGTACTGCACACAGAGCACGTTAATACAACCCTCCACTTCATGTGAGGGCAATATCATAAATGACATGTTCAGCGTTAGCCTTGATGAGACCAGAGATCATGCTCCATTGTATTCCTCATCATTTAGTTGGGGCACAAAACAAGAGCCTCCCTCCCTCCCTGCCTGCCTGTGTGTGTGTGTGTGTGTGTGTGTGTGTGTGTGTGTGTGTGTGTGTGTGTGTGTGTGTGTGTGTGTGTGTGTGTGTGTGTGTGTGTGTGTGTGTGTGTGTGTGTGTGTGTGTGGAGGGTGATGGGGTGGGGGTGGGGTGGGGGGGGGGGGGATGTGGAAAAGAGGGATGCTTTTAAAAAATACTGTAGGTCGCCTGTTCGGTAGTTCATCCTGGCAATTATTCCAAACAATTATAATCCAAAACAATTTGCATTTTCACATCTAACGCTGTGGAACCTGCAATGCAAAATTTTACTTTCACCTTTGTCTACACAACAATCACTACTACGCTTAAAAGGAAGGCTGTTAAGGACTCTTCATATGTTCGAGGAGCAGAATTAGGCCATTCGGCCCATCGAGTCTACTCCGGCATTCAATCATGGATGATCTATCTCTCCCTCTCAACTCCATTCTCCTGCCTTCTCCCCATAATCCCTGACACCCGTACTAATCAAGACTCTCAAGACATTGCTGAGAATTGGAATAAGGTGCCTTGTAAATGCAAGCCTTCTTGTGTTAGCTCTGGTTCTGCTACACTCAGCGGGCATTTTTTTGACACAGTGTCTCGTGAAGAATAGCCACAATATCATGTTGCAGATGCTCCTGATCACTGTTGTGTCTACCAAGACTGATCAAGGACAAAGAACGGAACATCAAAGCTTTCGCAGGAACGAAGGGATAAAAAACACTTCAACTGCCTCCATCAACAAGTAAAACAGCTGCCTGCTGGTGACGCACTCCCGACACACTGAAAAGACAAATAATATTTTGCTCAGCAAGTGAACCCAAATAGAAGTGATTCACCACCTTGATCCTGGCCAGAACAGTTGCACAGTAAGGCAGTGTGTTTATTTACAACAAACCTTGGAAAACTGGAAAATTCCCAGCTGCTATTCGTTCCCAACTTTCTCTCCCTTCCACTCTCTCACCCCCTCTTTCACCCTCCCTCTCTCCCTTCCTCCCTCCCTCCCTCCCTCCCTCCCTCCCTTCCCACCTTCCTTTCCCCCCTCCCTGCCTTTCTCTCCCTTCCTCCTTCTCTCCCTTCCTCCTTCTCTCCCTCCCTCCCTCTCTCCCTCTACCTCACTCTCCTGTTCCCCTCTTCCTCCCCTCCATTCTCTCTCCCAGCCTCCCCTCCCTCTCCCCTTCCCCCTCCCTCTTCCCTCTCCCTCTTCCCCCTCTCTCCCCCCCTCTCCCCCTCTCTCCCCTTCCCCCTTCACTCCCCCCTTCTCTCCCCCCTCGTCCCCTCTATAATTCCCTCTCTCCGTCTCATCTCCCCATCCCCCCTTTCCCGTCCCCCCTCTTACTTCCCCCCTCTCCGCCCATCCCCCCCCTCTCTCCCCCTGTCCCCCCTCCCCCTGTCCCCCCTCCCCCTCTCTCGAACAAGCGCTGTCTCCTCTCCAAATTCCACGTCTGTGCTTCGGTGCTGATCTCTGTTTGTTCCCCAGTCCAGTGAACCACATGATGAGCACCCAATGGAGGGAATGTGTGAGACCAGTGTTACCTTCAGTCCTAAACCACCTGACATGCACAGAAAGGCATGTTTGAACTAATTGCATCCCTTGTCTCCTTTCCCCTTGTTAGACCTATCGAACATGACAGCCCAATTGAATTAGATGCTCTGGTCCTCAGGCACTCACAGGGAGCACAATTTAATAACTTTGTAACAATGTGACCTTTCCTGGTCAGAAGGAATAAGATGGTTTCTGTCATCCCGGCACAGATGTGTTAATGATGCTAATTAAAAGCCACGCAGGTGAATCATTCATCTTGTTCACCTGTCCTGCAGATTTTCCTTGGTCGTCATGCACGCCTTGCTGGATTTTTATGCGTTTTATTTATTAATCCTTTAACCCTTCTGTTCCACTGATACGTCTCCTGTTTAGACAATAGACAATAGGTGCAGGAGCAGGCCATTCGGCCCTTCGAGCCAGCACCGCCATTCAACGTGATCATGGCTGATCATTCTCAATCAGTACCCCGTTCCTGCCTTCTCCCCATACCCCCTGACCCCGCTATCCTTAAGAGCTCTATCCAGCTCTCTCTTGAATGCATTCAGAGAATTGGCCTCCACTACCTTCTGAGGCAGAGAATTCCACAGATTTACAACTCTCTGACTGAAAAAGTTTTTCCTCGTCTCAGTTCTAAATGGCCTACCCCTTATTCTTAAACTGTGGCCCCTTGTTCTGGACTCCCCCAACATTGGGAACATGTTTCCTGCCTCTAACGTGTCCAACCCCTTAATAATCTTATACGTTTTGATAAGATCTCCTCTCATCCTTCTAAATTCCAGTGTATACAAGCCTAGTATTTAATCCTCTGAGCCCCTCATGCAGAGGTCCAATGGGGAAGGCTCCTACAACCTGTCCTGTTCCTGGAAATAGACACAAAATGCTGGAGTAACTCAGCGGGGCAGGCAGCATCTCTGGAGAGAAAGAATGGATGTCGTTTCATGTTGAGACCCTTCTTCAGACTGCCCCTGGAACCCACTCTTAGACCAGCAATGATCTTCCCTGAAGAAAAATAAGGAGAATGTTTGGTGATCCTATCCCACGCAGGAAGAAACCTCACTGAGCAGACAATCGCAAATAATATTAGCAGACATGAGATTCAATTAGTTCAAGCATGTCCTTCTGTGGATTTTCCCCTCTACCTTCCCTCTGCCCAACATGTATGTACACCCATTTCTCCCACAATCCCAACCCTTTTTCCCATCTTCCCATTCGTCTTCCCTTCTTCTGGCTTCACATTTCAAGCCTCTTATCTCCTTATCTCCTTAATACCTCTGGCCTTTGTCTGACCATCTGCCATTGAAACCCCCCTCAGCTGTACACACCTATCACTTGCTAGGTTTCGTCCTAGCTCCATCCTTCACCTTTCTTCCCCTCACTCCAATCAACAAGGAGAAGGGTTCCAATTGAGTTACCATTGACCCATTGAATTACTCTGGCATTTTTGTGACTTGTTTTTGACAGATAAGAATTGTATGTGAGAAAGGAAGCTCTTTCCCAATACCCGAATCCAAGGAAGTTAGTCGTCTTTGAATAGGAAACCAGACAGTTAATCAGCACACAGCAAGATCCCACAAGCAATGTAATAATGACCAGATAATCTGTGTCCTTTGAGATCTGAGAGGATGTCTCCAAATATCCTCTCTGTATTTTCCAGGAACCACTGTTACTGGTGATAGACACAAAAAGTTGGAGTAACTCAGCGGGGCAGACAGCATTTCTAGAGAAAAGGAATAGGTGATGTTTCAGCTCGAGACCCTTCTGAAGAAGAGTGAAGAAGGGTCTCGTCCCGAAACGTCACCCATTCCTTTTCTCCAGAGATGCTGTCTGTCCTGCTGAGTTACTCCAGCTTTTTGTGTCTATCTTTGATTTAAACTAGCATCTGCAGTTCCTTCCTATGATGTTACTGGCGAATTTGGCTTGTGGATAAATGCGGGTCAGAATGCTTGGGAGAACTTTCTTCCTCGTTCAAAAACTGCTGCTTCATCTTTCACAACAACAACTTGCATTTGTAGAGCTCCTTTAATGTAGTTAAACTTTCCAGGATGTCCATTGTGAAAACAAAATCTGACAGAAGGGCAGTGAGATGTGTTGAGGTGGCAGATCATCTCTGAGGGCAGTTGAGTGAGTGATTGAGGGAGTGATGTTTCTGTTCAGTGTTCCACTCGAGGAATGGTACATGTCATAGTGGGGGTCTCTCACACTGCTGACACTGTGAATGCCAACAATCTTCCCCCCCCCTTCACCCCCCCCTTTACCCCCCCCCCCCCCCGTGACCACTGAAAATCGGCTGTCACGTTTTACGCCCCATCGCTATTGTTTGGTGTGAAATAGCTGCTGTATTCAACAGCACGACAGGAATTGACTGCATGAATCCCATTGAGATCCCATTGGGTTCAAGAGCAGCTTCCTCCCAACAAACATCAATCTCTTGAACTGTGCACAACACTAACCTCAACAACCTATGATCTTTATGTGGGAAGGAGCATGCTGATGCTGGTTTAAATCGAAGATAGACACAAATCTCCAGAGATGCTGTCTGACCCGCAGAGTTACTCCAGATTTTTGTGATCTTTTGTGGATTTTGTCTTTTGTGGATTGTGAATTATTAGTGTCTCACTAATATATATATATTTGCATTATTATGGTCACCTAGTATTGTGGTTATTAATTCATTGTATTTTTGATCATTTTATATAACCTGTGGGTCATTGTGTTTTCAAGCCTGTTAGGCTGCAGCACGTGAGAATTTCATTGTTCCCTTGTCTGTACATGTGGCAATTGATCAGTTCTGACTCTTGTCTTGACTCTCGAGATGATTAAACAGTGAGTTAAGGAGCTGCAATATTTAAGGTCTTTCCTTTATAGTGAATATCACTCACTGCCAAATCCACGCGAAACCCTGTTTTAATATTAATATTTGGTAGCGATCAGCAGTAAGGTAATAAAATGAAGCAGTATGAACAATTTGGGATTTGCAGACTCTCGGAATAGGAACCCCTGAAACTTGCTTTCAGCTGATCATTGCTATCTCCCCAGGGTCTGATTACTCTGGGTGTATATGAAATGACAATTAGCGTGATAGTCATAGAGCATGGAAACAGGTCGTTCAGCCCAACTCATCCATGCCAACCAAGGTGCTCCTTCTAAGTGTGTATGAACCTAAACTGCCCTTCCAGGTGAGGCAGAACCTAAGAAGGATGAGAGGAGATCTTATCGAAACGTATAAGATTATTAAGGGGTTGGACACGTTAGAGGCAGGAAACATGTTCCCAATGTTGGGGGAGTCCAGAACAAGGGGCCACAGTTTAAGAATAAGGGGTAGGCCATTTAGAACTGAGATGAGGAAAACCTTTTTCAGTCAGACAGTTGTGAATCTGTGGAATTCTCTGTCTCAGAAGGCAGTGGAGGCCAATTCTCTGAATGCATTCAAGAGAGAGCTAGATAGAGCTCTTAAGGATAGCGGAGTCAGGGGGTATGGGGAGAAGGCAGGAACGGGGTACTGATTGAGAATGATCAGCCATGATCACATTGAATGGCGGTACTGGCTCGAAGGGCCGAATGGCCTCCTCCTGCACCTATTGTCTATTGTCTAAGGCAGCTCCTCCAACCAGGTCTGTTGCATTCACTGCTCATCATGTGGCCACCTTACATCAGGGAGACCACGCATACACTAGGCAACCATTTTGCAAAGCACCTGCACTCTCTAAAAATGGCCATCTTGAACTTTGAGCTGTGTGCCATTTCAACCCTCTTTTCTATTCCTGACCGACACTCAACCTTCACACGGGTGAGGCAATGCAGACTGGACCTCATCCGTACATTCCTCTTGGATGGCTGATATCCCAATGGAATGAACATCACATTTCCCAACTCCAGGTATCCCACAACCAAGATGTTCCATTCCATTCTCATTTCCACCCTGATTCATTCTCCATTTGTTCACCCTTTCCATTCCTTCCCCCCTGAATACCCAGACTTGTTACCCTCCCCCACCAGGTTCCCTCTGCCCATCATCACCTCTGCTTCTGTTTTGTTTGGCCTCTGTTCACCTTTTCTCACCCCCAGTCTCTCCCCCACATGCCTGTCATCACTCTATTTATTACCTGTTTCAACCTGTGACCCACCAACCTCTGTCTCAATGATCTCCCACCTGCTTCTACCTGACCATTATCCAGTGTTGCAGTGTTAATGTTTTAGGTGCCAGAGCTGTCACTGGTGCCAGAGCGGCCGCTGGTAAATTCCCCGCTTGTTAAAATTCCCCGCTGTTTATTTGGCGGTGGTTTTTACAGAGGTGTCGGAGCGGTGCTCCAGTGTGTTCCTGCAACACTGTCCCCCTGCCATTATCCCACCCCTCATTTGATTCCACGTATACCTGTACTGAACCGTATATAAAAATGAATTTCACTGTACCTGTGACTTGTTCACCTGTGAGAAATAAGGTTCCATTGAAGCATTGATCACCATCAGCCTCTGCCTTCCCCTTCCCTCTCACTTCTATATATCGTCTATCTCCCCTCCACACTCATGGTCCTGATGCAGGATCTCGACCAGAAACATTGACCATTGCTTTGCCTCCCCAGATGCTGCCTGACATGCTGATTTCAGCCAGCCGTTTATTTTTGCTCCAGATCCCTGCGTTTGCAGTCCCCTGTGCCTTGAATCTCCACGCTTCAGTACTACCACGGTAATTTACTTTTTTTGCAAGTAGCTTCTGAAGACGTGTTGTATCCCAACGAGGGGCAAAAAAAATAAATCCACTCCTTCCATTGTGTGTTGATAAAAGATAATTAAATTGTGAAGCACCAGCCTAAAAAAAATCAGAACTTTGACCTTGTGTCTGTCAGACATTTATCAACAGCATGAAGGAACGGTACAATTCATTTCAACTGTGACTCATCATTGTAATTAATATTCTGTGCAGGGGATAAACTCTCTGCTTTCTGGTCACACAGTTTCCAAACCTGCCTCATCAGCTTTAATGACCAGTTACGTGCAAGAGACTGCTTAGTTCAAGATTAGCAGCACACTGTTATTATTTGAAACACACAGGTAAATGCGCACATGCAAGGACACACACGCACGTGAACATCACGCACACACATGCACACAAACACACACGGATGCCCCATGGACACACACACAGGCACCCACAGGAAAATGTTCTCTTGCATACACACACCCGCACACACGAACACACGCATGCACATGCACACGCACACACATGCAAACACACACATGCAAACATGCACATGCACACATACACTCACATGCACACACACTCATGCACACACACAGATACACACACACACAGATACAGAAACACAGAAACAGAAACAGACGCACATACACAAATACAAAAAACACATATACAGTAGCGTACAGATACACCGAAACATGCGCGTCACACACACACACGCGTACACACACACACACAGATACAGAAACACACAGAAACAGAAACAGACGCACATACACAAATACAAAAAACACATATACAGTAGCGTACAAATACACCGAAACATGCGCGTCACACACACACACACACACACACACACACACACACACACACACACACACACACACACACACACACACACACACACACACACACACACACACACACACACACACACACACACCAGTTACTGATGCAAAGCTGGTGTCCAGCTGGGCTCTTGATCTTCGCCCTCCCATCCTCTGCCCATGTCCTGCTCCACCCTTCTGAGATATCCTCGTCCTGCCCACTTGTGATGGCATTTCTGTAAAGCCATGCACTCCTTGTTCAGCATCAAAGGAAACAACATTGTCAGAGCACTAGTCCACAGCAGCCCAGCTTGAACAAGTTCCCGGGAAGAACAGATGGCACGAGGCCTTTAATTTGAACACGTGTCTGGATATAATGAGAACCTGCACTTGATTAATTACATGTTATATATTTGTATTTTAATTTGGCAACGGTTGCAGAAACAGTGGCAATTAGTCACGCCAGCCATCCATCCATATCGATTAAATTCTAGGTAATCATGTTGTCTCTTTAACCTACACGGATAGGATGTTTACTCCTTAATCAGAAGGTTGTTGGTTCAAATCCGACTCCATCACTGAGCATCATCTATACTGAGCCTGTGAGTTGTTACTGAGGCAGTGATATCCGTTCAAGTTTTCCTCTGCACAAAATATTAAACCAAGGTGGCACAATGGCACACCTGGTAGTGCTGCTCCATCACGGTGCCCGAGACCCCGGTTCGATCCTGACCTCGGATGTGTGTCTGTGTGGAGTTTGCACGTCTTCCTGTGACTGCACGGGTTTCCTCCGGGTGCTCCGGTTTCCTCCCACATCCCAAAGATGTGCGGCTTTGTACATTTATCCACTGTAAATTGCCCCTAGTGTGAACAGGTGGTCGAGGGCTTGTTTCCATGCAATATCACTAAACTAAATTAAACTAAACTAAACCAAACTAAATAAGATCATTCTGCATTTCAAAGGAGAGCAGGGGAGGTCCCCTGGCTAATTGTTAGCCCTCAAAAAGCACTGCTAAAATATTCCCACTCCCAATTCTCCATGAAGTGTCAGCGTTCCAGTTGCCTGTATCTTTCTTTGTTGGTAGCCACAGATTATTGTGTGCCTCTAGCGTTTTGTTAGGTTACTGTAACATTATTTTCCACTTTAAATAATGGAATAAAGTACCTTGGCTGCACCTTCACAGGTGTATGTCAGCGTGTACGTTGACTGGTTGCATCAAGGCCTGGTTTGGCAACGTGAAAGCCCAGGAGTGAAGGAGATTACAAAGCCCGCTGGATACTGCCTGGTCCATCATAGGTACTGACCTCCCCACCATCGAACGGAAGGTGCCTCAAACATGCTGCCTCAGAAATATAGTCAGTACCGTCAAAGATTCACATCACCCTGGCCACACTCTCATTTCACTCCTACCATCGACAAGAAGGTGCAGCAGTCTGAAAACCATGACCACCAGGTTCACGAATAGCCTCCTCCCAACATCCATTAGTGTATTGAACACTACACAACACTAACTAACTAAACTATGAACTATGCACTGTCTCGGTTGCACTAAGGACCTTAAGCTTTTTAAAAATCATATGGGATTATTCATTTGTTGGATTTTTCTTTATTATATATTATCCATGTGCATCGTGTTTACAGTTATGCTGCTGCAAGTAAGAATTTTATCGTTTGGTTGTTGGAACAAATGACGGTTAAACACTTTTGACTTTTGATTCTCACTCAGTGTAAAATACATAGAAACATAGAAAATAGGTGTAAAAGGAGGCCATTCGGCCCTTCAAACCAGCACCGCCATACATTGTGATCATGGCTGATCATCCACAATCAGTAACCCGTGCCTGCCTTCTCCCCGTATCCCTTAATTCCACTAGCCCCCAGAGCTCTGTCCAACTCTCTCTTAAATTCATCCAGTGATTTGGCCTCCACTGCCCGCTGTGGCAGAAAATTCCACAAATTCACAACTCTGGGTGAAAAAGTTCCTTTTCACCCCAGTTTTAAATGGCCACCCCTTTATTCTAAGACTGTGGCCCCTGTAAATGAGTGAAATACAAAGTCTATTGTAACGGTGCTGTCTGGAGCCCGATGTGTCTGAGGTTTGACAGCACCAAGAACCTTATACTTTCAATTCCACTTTATTGAACAAATGATTGATTATTTAGTCGGTACTTCAGTAAAGAGGATCGGAATGGCTGTGATTTAATTACTGATCCATTAATTAGATAATGGTAATTAACTTACAATTGTATAAAGCAAGTCTGGTTTCCCATTAACAAGCTCACAGGAGTGGAATCACTCTGGTCTTTCCTGTGATATGGGTGGCCCAGTGGTAGAGTTGCTGCTTTACAGCGCCAGAGACCTGGGTTCGACCCTGACTACGGGTGCTGTCTGTACGGAGTTTGTATGTTCCCCCCGTGGCGTGTGTGGGTTTCCTCCAGGTGCTTGATTTCCTCCCGCACTCCAAAGATGTACAGGTTTGTAGGCTAATTGGCCTGGGAAAATTGTAGATTGTCCCTGGTGTGTGTAGGACAGTGCGAGTGCGCAGGGATCGCTAGTTGGCATGGACTCGGTGGGCCGAAGGGCCTGTTTCCACGCAGTATCTCTAAAATAGACACAAACCTAACCTCTCCTGCTCTGTGGACCCTGGATGGAAATTACAATCCACTCACCGAGGTACTTTTTGGAGGAGATTGCGCCCAGTTGCTACAGGTTCTGTGGACATTGGTGGCACCCCTGTTCTTATTGCAAAGAAGTCAAGAAACACACAGGAAAGGTATATTTGTCTATTTTTCTCCTTGACATTTTAATGGAGACCCATTTTAACCCCTTCCCATTTCCATACTGACCTTTCTATCCTGACCCTCCTCCATTGCCAAAATGAGGCCACACACTAACTGGAGGAAAGGTACTTCATATTCTGGTTTGGTGGCTTACAAACCAATGGTATGAACATTGAACTCTCCAATTTGAGTGAACCAAGCAACAAACCATCTCCTCTTTATCCTCCTCCTCTTCCCTGTGCCTCACCAGGATGCATACCCATTTCTCCCACAACTCACCCCCTTTCCACCTATATACCTTCCTCTGGCTTCACATTTCAAGCCTCTTATCTCCTTATCTCACAGCCTCTTGTCTTCTCATCTCTGGCTTTTCAAACCTCTCTGACCTGTATCCACCTATCACTTGCCTGGCTTTGTCCTGCCTCCACCTCTCTTCTCGCTTTCTCCCCTCGACTGCAATCCGTCTGAAGAAGTGTCCCGGCCTGAAAAGTCACCTGTCCAAATTTTCCAGAGAAGCTACCTGACCCGTAGAGTTACTCCAGCACTTAGAAACATAGAAAATAGGTGTAGGAGTAGGCCATTCGGCCCTTTGAGCCATCGCCATTCAGTGTGATCATGGCTGATCATCAATAATCAGTACCCCGTTCATGCCTTCTCCCCATATCCCTTGATTCCGCTAGCTCTAAGAGCTCTATCTAACTCTCTTTTGAATGCATCCAGTGAATCGGCCTCCACTGCCTTCTGAGGCAGAGAATTCCCAAAATTCACAACTCTGGGTGAAAAGGTTTTTCCTCATCTCAGCATCTATATTTATTGGCGATTTAGCCAATATATTACCAGAGATGAAGCAAATCGTTTGGCCCAATGGTCACGTCTGGGCTTTGATGGTCTTTGTACCCTTTATCCGACCACTCTTTACTGGAGTGGTTGAGTGAGCTACAGATTCACCATAATAAGTCCTCTGATGTTACAACAGGGAGAAGTTTACCAGCGTTGTATTTTGGGTTTGGCCAAGTTTGCTTTAGCAGGCTCTGACCCTGCATCTGAGGGAGTGTCTTGTGTGTTGCCAGCTTTGCATTTTGTACTTAGTCATTGGGGAGTGGCCCCAGCAGGAAGAGACTGTAAACTCTGTGTCAGGCAAACTAATGGCAGATTAACCGGGTGCTCTTTAGAAAGTGACAATTATCCAAACAAAGCAGAACCAGCCCAGGACTGTCAGCGAGGAGGGTCATGACATTTCTTGACGCATTATCTAAGAGAGTCAGAATCAGGATGTTTCCTGTAGCTCCTGCAGACTTCCTTGAACTAGGAAGCAGGTTTTTTTTGTGTGAGGTTGCAGTTTTTTTTGGTTTGTTGAGGGGGCGTTCCATCAGGGTGTGGTCTCCTTGCTATCGCCGGGGCCACCACATGAAACTCCTGCCAAGGTCAGGCCTACAGATGGTGACATGCTTCCTGCTGCGTGAGGTTGAGCCGTGGCTTTCTGTAAGGAAGCACGTTGTGTGCTGCCTGGCCGGTTTCCAAGGCATCTGCGAGCCAGAAGACAGCGGCCTGTGACCTCCTACAGTGCAGGCAAGCCACTGCACACTGGCCACCATACATGAAGGAAGAATGTGCCTGAAGGATACATAGAAACATAGAAAATAGGTGCAGGAGGAGGCCATTCGGCCCTTCGAGCCTGCACCGCCATTCAATATGATCATGGCTGATCATCCAACTCAGTATCCTGTACCTGCCTTCTCTCCATACCCCCTGATCCCTTTAGCCACAAGGGCCACATCTAACTCCCTCTTAAATATTGGTAGAGTTGCTGCTTTACAGCGAATGCAGCGCCGGAGACACAGGTTCGATCCTGACTACGGGTGCTGCACTGTAAGGAGTTTGTACGTTCTCCCCGTGACCTGTGTGGGTTTTCTCCGAGATCTTCGGTTTCCTCCCACACTCCAAAGACGTACAGGTATGTAGGTTAATTGGCTGGGTAAATGTAAAAATTGTCCCTAGTGGGTGTAGGATAGTGTTAATGTACGGGGATCACTGGGCGGCATGGACTTGGAGGGCCGAAAAGGCCTGTTTCCGGCTGTAGATATATGATATGATATGATATGATATGATGATATGATATAGCCAATGAACTGGCCTCAACTACCTTCTGTGGCAGAGAATTCCACAGATTCACCACTCTCTGTGTGAAAAAAAACTTTCTCATCTCGGTCCTAAAAGACTTCCCCCTTATCCTTAAACTGTGACCCCATAAAGGCAATTGAAGATATCTCCACAGCTCATTCCCGAACTGGACATGGTGGAACAAGCTCTTGGCATCCATCTGTTTAACATTGAGATCATTAGCAATGGATCACAATTTGTCAGGTACTTTCCTTACTGCCCTAAGTCACCTTACAAGGAATGCTGGAGACAAGAATACAAGAGAGCAGGAGTTGGAGTCGTCCACCTGACCCCAACATTCAATATTATCATTGCTAATCTTTGCTGGCCTCAACTCCTCTTCTCTGCCAATTTCCCAATCTTTCAAAAAGTTATCTATATCTACTTTAAATATTTATAATGATCGAGCCTCCAAAACTCTCTAGGATAGAGGATCCCAGAGATCCTTCACTTACTAGAGTCACAGCACGGAAACAGGCCCTTCGACCCAACTTGTCCAAGCCTACCAAGATGCTCCATCTATAAATGCCCGCATTTAGCCCATGTCCCCCAAAACCATTCCTATCCATGTGCTTGTCCCTTAAATGTCCGGTAAATGTTATTATAGTACCAGCCTCAACGACCTCCTCAGGCAGCTTGTTCCATATACTCAGTACAGTACCCTTTGTAGGTGTGCCTGGTATGAACAGATAGTATTTCAGGAGAAGCTGGATAAATACAGGTGATAGAAAGTAATACCTAGATGACAAAAACATGTTGCTGGAGGAACTCAGGGGGCTCGGCAGCATCTATGGAGGCAAAAGGAAAGTCAATGTTTTGAATCGAGACCCTGCATCAGGACGGTGGCAGATAGTCAAGAGTGTTTTATTGTCGTGTGTCCCAGATAGAACAATGAAATTCTTACTTGCTGCAGCACAACAGAATATGTAAACATTGATACAGAACATGTATTGATACAGAGAATACAAAGATACATTGGGCATTGGTGCAGCAAGGGTGGGTGGACTGAACGCTTGTGTGAACAGGTTGGACTGAATGACATGTTTCTGGGACATTTATTCCACGTATGTCGAAGTAAATATTTAAAAAAACAACAATGGAAGAAATGCTTTGTCAATCTGTTTTTTTAAATGTTTTTATTACGTTGACTACGAATAAGATCAAGCTTTCCTCCCAGATGCACGGGGAACTCCAAAGACTTCCACTCGCCTGGACACGTGCAGTGGGTCTTGCTTTTATGTCTCAAGCAGAGATCTCCCACTATGCAGCATTCCTCCAGTCCAGTCGTGAAATAGTTCATCGCTGTGGTGTTGCAGGTTGTGCAGGTATCCTGCAATTACAGTGACTTGGGGTACAATCCCAACCACCAAAGCTGATCGAACCCGGGTCTCTGGCGTTGTCAGTCAGCAGTTCTACCAGCTGTGCCACTGTGCCTGAAGCCACTGCTCTAATTGAACAGAGCAGATATTCTGACCCAGCCTTGTACGTTAATTAATGAAAAGAAGACCTGTGTTTGTATAAAAACTTTCCCATCCTCAAAGCAATCAGCCATGATTTCCAGCAATGGAAAGACACTTTGAATTGTGTTGAGGAAGTACTGGCTGCACACAGCAAGATCCCAGAAACAACAGTGAGGTAATGACCAGGCAATTGTTTTAATGACATTTTAATGACAACACGCAAATGAATTTAATATTCTCAAGAAAAGAAACAAAATGTTGGCGTAACTCAGCGGGTCTGGCAGTACCCCTGGAGCACATGGACAGGCGACATTTCTCAATATTCTCAACCTGGTTTTCAAATCTTGCTCTCACTCCTCACATTGCTGTGATCTCCTCGATCCTACAATCTTCCACGATCTTCACATTCCTCCACTTCTGATCACTCGCTCGTTCCTGAATTCAATAGGTCAACTATAGATCAGGAGAACATATAGCATCATGAGTCAGAGTCTCACCAATCATGGGCACCAAACTTTGGACCCTCCTTCATAAACCTTTCCAACTTTCTCTCCACCTCTAAGATGCTCCTCGGTAGATCTTTGAGTGGTTAACTTTATCTACACTCTTTAGACCATGGGCGTGTACTATATTGCTGGCCAACAACAAATAAAACATATGCTTACCTCGGGTGCTTCGTACACACATGGACCACTTATATAATTACCTGCAAACATACCATAGCACAAGAAAGGCCTGTAATCCCAAACCAGCTTTTTCAATGAATTCTGCACTTTTGCATTTTAACTTCTCCATGGAGTTCCAGCAGGCATTAGCCCATCATAGTATCCAATGGCTCATATCCCCAGAGTTCCTGCCTTTATTATCTTGCCCAGTTAATAATTCCAAACATTTCTCACTCACGTTGCAGAGTAGCTTTTCTTGCTCTCAGTTCTAAAACTTATTGTGGAGTATTTTCCACTCACGTCCTCAGGGTCTGGTTTTACTGTTTACACTGAAGTGATAATCTGGTTATGCTTTATCTCTAGCAATTCGTCTTTTGTATAATTCAACAATACTCCCTTAACTGCTCTCACTCAAGATTGCAAATCTTCTACTTTTATCTACTCTGCCAGCTGAAGTCCTTCACCCTTGGGATCACTCTTGTTGCTGTTGCCTAAACTCTCTCCACTTCTGCCATTCTTTTCCGCTCACAAACATAAAGGCAGGCTGAGTTCTTAAAAGCCACTGGTGGGAACAGGCTTCTCTCAAAAAATGTTGCGCTCTGCCTTGTCTGAATAATTCACAAACGCGTGCATGAATGTGATAAACAGAAGAGAATAGATGGAGATTTTATTCGATCCAGTTCGAGACATTTGGTGACAATGTGGAAGTTTTGGAGCAGCAAACATTGGGTTAGGCAGAAGATAGACACAAAATGCTGGAGTAACTCAGCGGGAACAGGCAGCATCTCTGGAGAGAAGCAATGGGCCATGACATTTTGGGTTGAGACATTTCCGGTTGAGGAAGAAGGGTCTCGACCCAAAATGTCACCCATTCCTTCTCTCCAGAGATGCTGACTGTCCCGCTGAGTTACTCCAGCATTTTGTGTCTATCTTTGGTGTAAACCGGCATCTGCAGTTCCTTCCTACACACTGAGTTAGATGGCTTCCGCTGCAGAAGCCTGAGCTGTTACTTCAGTAGAGTATTAAAGGTGTGCTGCAGTATCAAGGATGCCATCTTTCTTGTAGAATATGGAACCAATGTTCCCTCTTCCCTCTGAGTTAGATGTAAGCTCTGTGCCATGGTCTTCAGGAAAGGTATCAGGGACAACTCCAAGCGTGCTGGCCAATGTTTATTCCTTCACTTGTCCTCGGGTGATGAACATCCAACTTATGTTCGGTTCTATACACACTAACACACTGGAGATTGCCAGCCTAGATAGGAGGCTTCTAAGGGACTGCATGCATCCTCTGCCACATAGGTGCTCAGTTTGCAGCAATATCCGAATGGTTGGAAATGCTACGTTTACTACGCGTTGCCCTTATTTGCCCTATGTTTTAATTTCAATATATTGCCGCACAGCTGCATTTCCAACCTGTGAACTGTTTGGGTTTGGGTTGCGAACACTTCTCAGGAATGGATCTGTAGCCTGGGAAGGACCTATACTAATTTAAAATTTGTGCAAATGAGCAGGTTCCCCTTTACAGAGCTCAGGCACTCCAGAGTGAAGAGACACTTAATGGAACTGAATGTGTGTATGCAAGTGTGTGTAAGCATGTGTGTGCGTGCGTCAGAGTGTGTACATGTGCATGTGTGTGCATGTATTGTCTGTCCGTGCATCTGTGTATGGGTGTGTACTCATGGGTGCTTGTTAGTAAGTGTGAGTGGTTGTGAGTGCTTGCATGGTTCTGTGCTTGTGAGTGTGAGTGTGGGTATGAGCGTGAGTGTGAGCATGTGCTTGTGAGTGCTCGCGAGTGTCTGTGTGAAAAGGGGGAGGGGAAAAAATGGTCTGTTTCAAAGCACAATGGCAGGTACCACAATTCAAATTTATGTTGACAGTGTGCACTCAGTCCTTTAATTGCAGATCAAAGCAAGTGCCTGAGACAGGAGCTGGCATTTGTTTTGAAAGCAGATGTTTAATGGCCTGTAATTCTGTGCCCTGTGAGGGCTGCATCTGTGTCTTTCCTCACTGAATCACATTATCGGTATTTTATAGAATTAACTCTCAGATTAAGGGATATCATCCAAAGCTTCTGAGGAAAATATTTTTATCTTGTTGGCTTTTAGTTAGCAAGTAATCTTACCGACTGCTGAAGTGTCCCAAGTCCGAAGTACTAACTCTGCTCAAAACACAAAATGCTGGAGGAACTCAATGTGTCAGGCAGCATCTGGGGAGGGAATCGATAGGCAATCTTTTGAGTTTAGCCCCATCTTCAGACTGGCAGGTGACAGCTGGATAGACACAAAGTGCAGGAGTAACTCGGCGGGTCAGGCAGCATCTTGGGAGAAAAAGGACGGGGTGACTTTTCGTGTCAGGACCCTTCTTCAGACATGAAGTCTGAGTTACTCCAGCACTTTGTTTCTCTCTTTTGTATTAAGAAGCATCTGTAGTTCCTTGTTTCTGCTACAGGTGATAGGTGAACACAGGTGAGGCAGGTGATTGCTGGATATGTAGCAAGTGATAGGTGGTTCCATTTCACTAAATGTAGTTACACCATTTTGTCTCCATTTCACCTCTAACCTTTGCCTGTTCCATGGTGGATCTCTAAACTAAAATTAAATGTTTTGGGTTGGGAAGAAGGGTCCCGACCTGAAACATTGCCTGTCCATTCCCCTCCACAGTTGCTGCCTGATCTGTTGAGTTTGTTCTTTGCTCAAGACTCCAGCATCTGCTGCCTCCTTTGTCTCCATATACAGTTGATGTTTGGATGAGCTGGGGTTAACTGAGATTATAGTATCCCATGCTCTGCAGCCTTTCTTCTGAATATTTGCACTAAACCCAAACTCCCCAGAGCTTTGCAGAATTTGGTGTGTGGACAATTTGGTGTCTGACTCGCACACACTGCGGTCTCTCCACAGACTACTGCTCTCTTTCAAATTCACCGGAGCGGCCCTGCGTTTATTCTGAAGCACTTGATTAAAAATGGCACTGGGTGAGTAACAGTATCTCTGAGAGGCTGTACCAACATCAAAAACAGTGACACTCAGTAATTGTACGTCAACCCTGCAAACGGTTCAGTTTGAGGTTTGTCCTGTAATGAGACTCAGGTTCGCATTACCACAAGTAAATATTTGAATGTTCTGGGTTCAAGTGTCACTTCAAAGACTTGAACACAAAAGCTGGATTGGATAGATAGAAAGCCACGTTTTTATCTCTCATCCAGGAAACAAAAATATGAAAGTATTGCTATTTATGGCATCCCAGTTGGAAAAAACACATGCATTTTTACACAAGCTTTTCATAATCTTCTGACGCCGTGAAGCTTTTTACAGCCAATTAAATACAGTCATAATTGCAATGAGGAAAATCGTGGCACTCATTTGTGCACAGCAAGCTGCCACACACACGGCAATGCGATAATTAACTTAAACAAAATTATTTTGTTGGTATTAGGATCAGCATTGGCCAGACCATTGAGAACATTACCCTGTGGACCTCTTCTTTAGAATGGGATTGTTTACATTCAACAGCAGAAGCAAATGGCGACACATGGAACTGCAGATGCTGGAATCTTGCTTAGAATACAAAGTGCTGGACTAATTCAGCGGGACATTTCACGTTGAGACCCTTCTTTAAACTGATTGTAGGAGTGCAGAGAAAGCTGGAAAAGAGGTGGGGGCAGGACAAAGCCTGGCGAGTGATAGGTGGATACAGGTGAGTGGGAGGGAGGGGAGGTAGATTTGCCGATGGATGGACAAAGGCTAGAGAGCAAATGGGGCTCAGTTTAAGATCTCACCCAGTAGATGGGTTCTCTGACAGTGCAGATTCTCCCTGGACTACACTGCAGCAGCCTTGCAGATTGTTGTGCTGACATCCCAGGGGTACGGCTTGAACTCATGACTCTGAGCCAGCGTGAGGGAGCCATTTTATCACAGCTATGCCATCAGGATCCTGACCTTGTAGTGTGACATGAAATGGACAACTCTGACCCACTTCGCCATTTTATTGAAATTTCTCATTGAAACTAATTGAAATGCAGGTTGGAATGAATGTAAAATGGCCTGTCAGCTCCTAGTTAGACATCTTATACCATTATTCTGTCAAAATCTACTCCATTGTACAACTTCCCCAGCCACGCTGTTGGGGGCGGGCCGCTGAATGTGTTTCTTTTCTTCAATGGAACTCATCTGCCTAATTTATTCAGACTTGCGGGTGAAGTTAATTTCTTATATTCCAAGGAGTTCTCAAGGTGCTGGATGAATGCTCCACAAATAGAGATTGTTTAACCGTTTCAAAATCCATTTACGCAAATCTCTGCCTCATTAATGTTGCAAACAATTCAAGTTGCGTGTGCCTATGTGTGTGTGTGTGTGTGCCCATGGTTGTGTAAATGCACATGAAATTATTACAAATATCTCTGTTTATTTCCCATTCAGCATTCAGGCAGAGTTTAGTGGAATAACCTGAGCAGGTTCTTCAGCACCAAACAATGTGAGCTTGTTTGTTTTCGGACTCCTAATCACGTAAAATTAAATGATGTAGATTAATTATGATTAAAAGCAATTCCGCACTCAACAGCCTCTGCTGGGTTGAAGATACCACTTAGTAGACAAGGTGGACAGAAGGATAGAATTGATTGCTTATGAAGGGATTGTCTGTAAATTGCCATTTTCTAATTAAGATGAGATACAGGCACAATAAAATAATGTTCACACTACGAATAATAACTTGCATTTGCATATCTCCTTTCAAATTCTTTGCACAATGTCAGAAGCACTGTACAGCTTGTTGAAGTACTTTTGAAATGTGGCCGCTCTAGTGATTTATGAAAGATGGCAGCCAATTTATGCACAGCAATCTCCCACTAACAGCAGAATGAAAGAAATAAAAGATAGCTAATATTGATTGAGGGCATGCTGATATTGGCCTGCAGTGTTATTCTTCAAAATAGTGCCATGGAAGATTTCTCCCGCATCTTAAAGAGTAAACGGGTCTGTGATTTAACATCTGTTGTTCTGGTGACCACACTGTGGGAAGGATGTGACTGTGCTGGGTGAGAGGTTGAGAGGAGACCTACCTAATGCTGCCTAACTGGCTGAGTCATTTCTGTGTAGGAAGGAACAGCAGATGCTGGTTTACACCAAAGATACACCCAAAAAAATCAGTAACTCAGCGGGTCAGGCAACACTTCTGGAGAAAAGGAATAGGTGACGTTTCGGGTCGAGATCCTCCTTCGGCCCTTCCTTCAAAGTCATCTCTGTCTTTATTTGGTACTTAAAAGACCAGTGCTTCAAGCAATGTATTTTCACAGGAAGTACCCCTGGCAAAACAATATTCATCCCCGATTAACATTTCTGAAATATAACATTAGGGCAGTATAATGATGCAGTGTGTGGAGTTGTTGCCTCACAGCGCCAGAGGCCCAGGTTCCATCCTGACCTTGAGTGGAATTTACCATTCTCCTGTGACCATGTGCGTTCTCTGTGGGCGCTGTGGTTTCCTCACAAATCCTAAAATGATGCCGGCCTGTCGGTTGATTTGCACCTTCAAACTTGTGTGAAAGTGAGTGTGCGAGTGTACGAGGCGATCGCTGATTATCACAGACTCGGTGGGCCAAAGGGCCTCTTTCTGTGCTGTATCTCTAAAGAGTGGGAGAATTTGGGGGAAGATGATGGGAATGTAAAGAGAATTTTAAAAAGGAGATGAACGTGGAAAGAGTGTATTCACAAAATGCTGGAGTAACTCAGCAGGTCAGGCAGCATCTCGGGAGAGAAGGAATGGGTGACGTTTCGGGTCGAGACCCTTCTTCAGACTGATGTCGGGGGTGGGACAAAGGAAGGATATAGGTGGAGACAGGAAGATAGAGGGAGATCTGGGAAGGAGGAGGGGAAGGGAGGGACAGAGGAGCTATCTGAAGTTGGAGAAGTCGACGTTCATACCACCGGGCCTTTGTTGCTAAACTCTCGTCGAAGAGTTTGTTGCTAAACTCTCTATGATCGTATGCTTCTTATTTCCTCGTCAACGAAAGGCATCATCCTGATAATTTGCCTACACTGTATGGAAATCAACCTTGCGCGTACAGCCGCAGTGACTACCGGAAAAGAACATTAAGAGCTGGGATGCGCTTTGCACAGTGTATATTAAGGTCACAGGACCTGACAAAGCTGCTGCTGTCACACGAGTCTGAGAGGGAATTAACGATGGCGGCAGGTGAAAGGAAGGACTTGGAAGTGGCAGGAGTGGCAGCCGGCCGCAGAGTTACTCTGTAATTAGCACCCGGGCCCTGAGATGGCACTGATAGCACTGATATCATTTACCAGCATTCCTGCTTTGTCTTTGGAAAGTAAACAAATTAGAGGGTTGAAATGTAAGCCACGAGCGTGACAGGATATTACAACTCTGTTGCTGAAGCTGCACCTGCCTATCATTTGGTTCTTTAATCCTGGCTAACAGGATTTTCAAGATTTCATGCGGGATGCCACTTCAGAGGTAAAAGGCCCTTCGCAAACAGCCCCACTGATATGGCAGAACCTTTCATGTATATAATAAATCAGACACAGCGTAAAAATTAATTACAATTCTTGTATTATTCTAATTTATACCAATACCTGTGGTGCAAACATACAGTAATACTTGAGGCCAAGCTATTGAACAGACAATTCACATTTCATTGGAGCATTGTAAGGAATGTGTTTATGAAATTGTTTGTTCCCGCTCATTCGGGGAATAAGTACTACAGTCAGCAGTCTCAACATTAAATTGCTAAGTAGACTTTTGTTGAGGAGGGACTTAATTATTGCCTCCAGAACGCTCCCTGCCTATGTTTCGTTTTGCTTAGTTTAGAGATACAGCCGGAAACAGGCCCCTCGGCCCACCGACTCCGTGCAGACCAGCGGTTGCTGCACACTTACACTGTCCTTCACACACTGGGGACAAGTTACAATTATACCAAGTCAATTAGCCTGCAAACCTGTATGTCTTTAACATGTGGGAGGAAACCAGAGCACCCTGAGAAATCCCAGGCAGGTCACGGGGAGAGCGGACAAACTCCGTAAAGACTGCACCTGTCGTCAGGATCGAACCTGGGTCTCTGGCGCCGTGAGGCAGCAACTCTACCGCTGCGCCACCGTGCCGCACTCTGCTGATGCCATGCAATTGATTCTTTCTATTCTCCGTTGAGCGAACTCTAACCTTGAACTCGCTGCAAACTAAGAACCGTGCTGCCTCTGTCAGTACAGCACAGGAACAGGCACTTTGGCCCATAATGGTCCCAATGCACCAAATCCCATTCACTTACACCGGTCTGGCAATGTCTCAATATGAATATTTTCCTTCTTGTTTTCAAAGATTTTTCTGGCTCTTGCCCCATTCCATTCCCATCCTCCCAGCGGCACGGTGGCGCAGCAGTAGAGTTGCTGCTTTACAGCGCCCAAGACCGGGTTCAATCCTGGCTACGGGTGCTATCTGTACAGTGTTTGTACGTTCTCCATGTGACCACGTGGGTTTTCTCCGGGTGCTCCAGTTTCCTTCCACGCTCCAAAGACATACAGATTTGTCAGTTACTTGGCTTTGCTAAAATTATAAATTGTTGCTAGTTTGCAGGATAGTGCTAGTGAACAGGGATTGCTGGTCCGTGTGAACTCAGTGGGCTGAATGGCCTGTATCTCTAAACCAAACTAAATTAATACTGTCTGCCCAGGCAAATGTATGGTTAAAACATGACAATGCCATTGTACAGTAATAATCTACTCTCAGTTGGTTCATAATAGCCTGACCAAGACTTTCCACTTAATTAATACTAACCACTACTGACAACAGCACATAAAATGGTGTATCTAACCTTCACTATCAGTAAAGTTAATTTGCTCTATCTGTGGGAATCATCAGTGTGATAATCACTGCAAGCCGACATGTCGTTGCTAATCTCACAACATTGCTTTAAATGTGAATTCATTCAAGTGGTAGAAAGGAGGATTTTTGTTGTTTCAACCTTAGGAGGTAGTCATCAGTAAGATTAACATGAAACACCATCTTTTATAGTTTTCTAGGGCTTCTTTACACAGGGCATCTGATAGAATAGGAGAGGGAAGGTGTTTAAGAATGTACACTTGCCCGTTATTAGCCGTGGCTTGGAAGATGAGGCAGGTTACATTGGAATGTGTAAAGTACCTTTGGTCGTCTTATTTAGGAAATTATATAATGGCACGGGAGTCCAGAAACGATTTAGTAAGCTGGTTGTGGGGATGAGAGGGTTGCCTGACAGTGAATGGTTAAAAGAGTTCAGAGGAATAAGGGATAGTTATTTTGAAACACCTTTCCACCTTTGGAAGGTGCCGTGTGATGTTTGGAGATATTACATGGTAACAGGCCCCTTCGGCCCACCGAGTCCACGCCGACCAACAATCCCCCACTCCCAGCACACTAGGGGGAATTTACAGTGGGCCAATTGACCTACAAACACACATGTCTTTGGGATGTGGGAGGAAACCAGAGAACCCAGAGGAAACAGGGAGAATATGTCACAAGGAAGAACGTGCAAACTCCACACAGACAGCACCTGAGGTCAGGATCGAACCTGGGTCTCTGACATTGTGAGGCAGCTGCAGCACTGTGCTGCCCCAAATGAAGCAGTTGAGGAGCATCTAGGTGTGGTGCCAACCAATATGGCACCTCCAGGGTAGGGTTGCCAACTGTCCCGTATTAGCCGGGACATCCCGTATTTTGGGCTAAATTAGTTTGTCCTGTATGGGACCGTCCTTGTCCCGTATTAATAGGGTTGCCAACTTCCTCACTGCCAAATACGGGACCGCGCCCCATGTGACCTCAACCAGCCAGCGGCCACGTGGTCCCGCTCCACAAATGGTGGCCGCCCGCCTCGGGCGGCCGCCATTGGTGGAGCGGGAGCACGTGGCCGCTGGCTAGGCGAGGTCATGTGGGGCGCGGGGCGGTGACGTCACCCTTTGTCCCTTATTTGTGAGTGAGGAAGTTGGCAACCCTACTCCAGGGTCATCACAGTGTACAGTAACTCTAGCCTGAGGGTCTAATCCAACCCAAACGCGAACAGACTGAAGCAGCTGTTCCCTGCAGCCTCACAATGATAACGAACTCTAACAGCAACCGTCATTGTCAAATAATATATTCTGCCAAATTATTACCTCTTTCACTTTAAACTCTTAGGCTTTCATTTTACTAACTCCTGCCAAGACATGTAACATGAAATGACATTATACATCCACAGTGCTTATTAATCTAAAACCTCACTCATATTCTCCCCTTCAGTTTTCATTTATCTATTAATTAGTGTGCCAGTCCTTTAAACCCTCCTAAGTCCCCTGTGTTCCCTAGTCATGACCTGTCACTGTTTGGCTGTGCCTGTCTATTAATGGGCATTGGCCCCCTGTTGCAATATTCCAGGTGAAGATAGACACAAAATGCTGGAGTAACTCAGCGGGACAGGCAGCATCTCTGGAGAGCAGGAATGGGTGACAATTTCGGGTCGAGACCCTTCGTCTGAAGAAGGGCGTCGACCTGAAACGTCACCCATTCCTTCTTGTGTCTATCCGAATATCCGTTTTGTGTCTATCTTCAGTTTAAATCAGCATCTGCAGTTCCTTCCTACATATTCTAAGTGGAATCGGACTATCATGCTGTGCAATTAGAGGACTCCTTCCTTTGGTTAGCTCCCATTGCTAACTTTGTTTAACTTACTGTAATATTTAATGCTCCAAACGAAGGGACTTACAATACTGTATCACACAGGCAGCACCAATCTGCTTGAAGCTGGAGCAGAATTGAATTCATAACCTTTTGATTCAGTGGGCAAGATCCACCCAACTAGGCTGGTTGACAAAAAAATTGTCACCTTCTCCACTCCAACGCAAACACCATATCAGCTGATTCCGTGGTTTTCAAAGAGGCAACATCATAAACCATGTTTAACTTGTACAACATACAAGTCTTTCTTGCATCCATGGCACTGCACTACATAACAATTGGATTAAATTGGCCTGCCACCAAAAATCCAATTATAAAACCGATAATCCGGCTTCTTCCTGAAGTTCGTGCTGATTCTCTGGATTATTGGATGTTACTCCCATTAATACACCTAGGCATTTTACTACTCCGTGTAGGGAAAAACTGCAGATGCTGATCTAATCGAAGGTAGACACAAAATGCTGGAGTAACTCAGCGGGTCAGGCAGCATCTCGGGAGAGAAGGAATGGGTGACATTCTGGGTCGAGACCCTTCTTCAGACTGATGTCAGGGGAGGGGAAACTTTTGTCCTGCCCCCTCCCCTGTGACATCAGTCTGAAGGGTCTCGACCGAAACGTCACCCATTCCTTCTCTCCCGAGATGCTGCCTGACCTGCTGAGTTACTCCAGCATTTTGTGTCTACATTCATTTTACTTCTCCGTTTGTTTTAGATGTTTTGCGGCAGTTAAATAAACATTCCAATGAACAATGTTTGTTCGAAGGGAGGGAGGGTGACCGACTCCTGTGAATATAACGGGAGCGTGGGAAACGATAAATGATACCAAACCATCAGGATTTCCAAAACATTTAATATCAGATTATCAGAGTTTACCATAGTTTATAGCTGCTGTACCTTACCAGGTCCCAGATAATTGATTCCAGATGTTGACCCAACATTATTTGAGATGATAACGTTTCCAGTCACCGAGTGGCTTGTATTACAGTGAGACAAATTCCAAACCTTTATATTGTGGTGCAATCCAGACTGTGATGTTATTTCTGATGATCAGCCAGGCTGTTCTGGCTTCTCTCCTGCAGCATGTGGTGTGACTGCAGTTTGTATAAGTAGCTTGAGCCCTCAAACAAACAGAGGCCAGTATTTACAATCCCCACAGTGCACAGGTTAACACGATCAGGTTTGACAATTAACCCCAAAATGTGTAAAATTGCTTCTTGGAGATCACTTGCAATGTTCAATCTGTTCTCTGGCTACCTCAGATGGCAGCAAAATAGTATACTGTGTGTAACAATAAAACACAGCAAGAAACTGAACAGCCAGAGCAACCCCATACATCAAATGTCCTGCCTTTAAAACACCGAATGTGCTTGTTATCCCAATCAGAGTGCGTAGAATTAGGGTCATAGCTGTAGGATCTGGGGTCAGCCATTTAGGTTCGAGATGCTGAGAAATGTTGAGATGCTGAGGGTGGTACGGTGGTGCAGCGGTAAAGTTGCTGCCTTACATGCGCCAGAGACCTGGGTTCGATCCTAACTACAGGTGGTGTCTGTACGGAGTTTGAACGTTCTCCCTGTGACCATGTGGGTTTCCCCTGGGTGCTCTAATTTCCACCCACACTCCAAGCGCAGGCCGGTTTGTAGGTTAATTGTCATCGGTAAAACAATTGTAAATTTTTCCGAGTGTGTAGGATAGGATAGTGCTCATGTACAGGGATCAATCGGTGAGCATAAGGGCCTGTTTCTGCGCTGTATCTCTAAACTAAATTAAATTAAACTAAACTAAATAAGAAACAAACTGTTGTAGGAACTGCGGAGGGAAACGGTCAATTGCATTCCAAGTACTCATTACTCTCTCTGTAAAAAACTTGCCCTACACATCTCCTCTAAATTAAATCCATCTCACCTTAAAGCTATGCCCTCTAGAATTTGAGTTTTCCATCCTGGGATAAAGGTTCTGATTGTCCACCCTATCTACGCCTCTCATAATCTTATATACTTCTATCAGGTCTCTCTGCAACCCCGGCAACAGAAAACAATCCATGCCTGTACAACCTCTCCCTGTAGCTAACACCCCGTAATTAATGCTTCATTCTTGTAAAGCTCCTCTGCACCCTTTGCAAATCCTCCACATTCTTCCTGTGATGGGGCGACCGGAACTGCGCACAATACTCCAAATGTGGCCTGACCAAAGTCCTATAAAGCTGCATCAAGCCCTCTTGACTCTTATACTCAATGCCCTGATCTATGAAACCAAACATACCATGTGTCTTCTTGACCACTTGTGTACCCACTTCCCAAGAGTTATGGACTTGGAGCCCAGGATCCCTCCGTACATCAATGCTGTTAAAGGTCATGCCGTTAATTGGATGTTTTCTCCTTACATTTGACATCCCAATGTGCAAATCTCACACTTGCTTTGATTAAACGCCTTCAGTCATTTCACCATGCATTTCTGTAGCTGATCTGTATCCAGCTGTTTACTCCTTCACAGTCTTCACAGTTACTTCCTCAGCAATCTTGAGGTCATCTGCAAATAGACAATAGACAATAGACAATAGGTGCAGGAGGAGGCCATTCGGCCCTTCGAGCCACCACCGCCATTCAATGTGATCATGGCAGATCATTCTCAATCAGTACCCCGTTCCTGCCTTCTCCCCATACCCTCTGACTCCGCTATCCATAAGAGCTCTATCCAGCTCTCTCTTGAATGCATTCAGAGAATTGGCCTCCACTGCCTTCTGAGGCAGAGAATTCCACAGATTCACAACTCTCTGACTGAAAAGGTTTTTCCTCATCTCAGTTCTAAATGGCCTACCCCTTATTCCTAAACTGTGGCCCCTTGTTCTGGACTCCCCCAACATTGGGAACATGTTTCCTGCCTCTAACGTGTCCAACCCCTTAATAATCTTATACGTTTCGATAAGATCTCCTCTCATCCTTCTAAATTCCAGTGTACACAAGCCTAGTCGCTCCAGTCTTTCAACATATGAAAGTCCCGCCATTCCGGGAATTAACCTAGTAAACCTACGCTGCACGCCCTCAATAGCAACCCATCCACATTTACGTCTAAGTTATTTATATATATATATTTAAAACAAACCTCAGACACAGCACAGATCCCTATGGACCTCCACTAGTCACAGACCTCCAGCCTGAATATTGCCCTTCCACCACAACCCTCTGTCTTCTATCAGCAAACGCATTCTGAATCCATACGACCAAGTCACTGTTAATCCCTTGTATGTTAATCCCATTCCCTCTCTCATAGAGTTCCCACTCCAAGCACCTCGCAAATAATAAAATAGGAAGACTGCAAGAGGAGTTGAAGGAAGCCTTTTCCTTTGCCAGTGATAACTTTTCTGCACCAATCAAAATGTTGATATCTTTCAACTCCTCCGTGTACGACTGTAATTATGTGGGATTGTTATATTCTTTCAAAATCCCCACGAGTCATTACGATGTAAATTCAAAAAAGGTCCAAAATGCATAATGTGATGTAAATTTAGAAAAGGTCCAAAAAGCATAATGTGATAGTTGGTAGCCTAATTGCAAATGGAAGTTATATAATTTGTCTGGCTGGATTATTGTTCATAGATAAAATGCCTCATTTATTTCATAGAATCCAGAACCCTGGTTAATGCCATATCAGGACCACGCAGAGACCTGAAATAATGCATGCTTGGGTTTATGTTAATTTTGAAGTGATACACATGCCTCACAAGTTTTACCTTGGATCAATCATAGACAGTTAATAACAGCAGTAACACCAATGAATGTATCCTGTCAGGATGCATCACAAGCTGCTTTGCCCATGACCACAAGAATTTGCAGGGAGTTGTGGATACAGCCCAGTCCTCCACCGTGTACCTCCATCAACTCCATCTACCCTTCATACTGGCTCAGGAAAGCAGCCGACATAATCAGGAACCATTCACACCCCTGTCATCCTGTCTTCCCCCTGTCCCGTCAGGCAGAAGATACAAATGCCTGAAAGTACGAAACACCCGATTCGGGAACAGCTTACTTCCCGATGTTATTGGTCTCTTGGACGGACATCCCATAAGCTAGCGAAATGTGGGGGAAGGAACTGCAGATGCTGGTTTACACTGAAGATAGACACAAAATGTTGGAGTAACTCAGCGGCACAGGCAGCATCTCTGGGTGACGTTTCGGGTCGAGCCGAAACGTCACCCATTCCTTCTCTCCAGAGATGCTGCCTGTCCCGCTGAGTTACACCAGTATTTTGTATCTGTCTCCCATAAGCTAATATTGCCAGGGAATCTCAAACCCAAAGCCTCTTTCTTCTCTGAGTTTTTACACCCATTCAGAAATAATTATTTTTTGATTACTTACTGTTCTTTAAATCTCACTTTTACATCATTCTCGGAGCAGTGTAGTTCCAACGGAAGAATATTAATTAAGCTTGACACCAAAAATAGATTCTACGTTAATTTAAGAATCTCATCCAAAACATTGCTCATATTCAAAATGTAGGTCTGAACTGAAATGTTACATTCCATGGGAATTAGACACTTGCGGATTGCTGGGAGTTTATCACAGTGGAACACAAGTTGTGTGATGTGAAGGTGGACACAAAATGCTGGAGTAACTCAGCAGGACAGGCAGCATCTCTGGAGAGGAAGGAATAGGTGACGTGACTCTGTGGAAAACACATCTTCTTTTCCCCCCTGCACATCTCCTTTAGACTTTCCCCCTCTGATTTTTAAGCTTTGCATTCTAGTGTTTGACATTTCCACACTGGGTTGTGGTTGTGGTTCACAAAAGGTTGTGAATGTTTACCCTATCTATGCCTGCCTAGTCAGCAGGGGCAAGAGTGTAGGCTTGGAGAAGGCAGTGGAGGCCAATTCACTGGATGTATTCAAGAGAGAATTAGGGCTAACGGAATCAAGGGGAGAAAGCAGGAACAGGGTACTGATTCTGGATGATCAGCCAGGATCATATTGAATGGCGGTGCTGGCTCGAAGGGCTGAATGGCCTAGTCCTGCACCTATTTTCTGTTTCTATGTAACCCTGCCAGGTTAAGGAATAATAGGCACCCTCACTCTCAGTGGCAAGAACAGAGCTCTGTGTTATATTGGCAAGAATTTGAGTGTCATTGGCTTGGCGTGCTGTGTATTCTGCATCTTGATCAGTTGCATGCATACCTTTCAGTTGGAAGTTCAAGTCCCATTCAAGTAAGTTGAACACCACCAATATCTAACCAGGCATTAATTTCAGTATTGAGGGAGTGCCGTGTAGTCACATGTGCTATTTCTGGAAGAGAAGTCATACTGAACCATGGGAAGGAAGGAACTGCAGATGCTGGCTTACACTGAAGATGGACCCAAAATGCTGAAGTAACTCAGCGGGACAGGCAGCATCTGTGGAGAGAAGGAATGGGTGATATTTCGGGTCAAAACCCTTCTTCAGAGATGCCGCATGTCCTGCTGAGTTACTCCAGCATTTTGTGTCTATCTTCATACTGAACCTTGGTTGGGTGGAATAATTCTGATGTGTTTGAGCATTTTGGTGTCCTCCCCACTGATTTCCTCTCATTCAACATTACTCCAGGAGGTTATCGAATCAATATCCCATTGCTGTCTGTGAAAGTTTTTTGTCTGTTAATCTGCTGCTGAGCTTCCTACATTGCTGCAGTGATTACATTTCAAATTGAATGGAAAGGTGCTATTGAAACATGCCTTTCTGATGGAAAGTCATTGGCCTGAGAAGTTAATCCAGATCCTCTCTTCCTGGGCGGCTGAATATTTGCAGCAGCTTCTGGATTGTCTTTTCCCTCTTTAGGATGAGTTAGGATGGGGTGGCACGGTGGCGCAGCGGTAGATTTGCTGCCTTACAGCGCCAGAGACCCGGGTTTGATCCCGACTATGGGTGCTGTCTATATGGAGTTTGTACGCTCTGCCCATGACCGCGTGAGTTTTCTCCGAGATCTTCGGTTTCCTCCCATACTCCAAAGACGTACAGGTATATATGTTAAATGACTTATGTGTAAATCGTTCCTAGTGTGTGTAGGATAGTGTTAATGTGCGGGGATCGCTCGGTGGTGTGGACTCGGTGGGCCGAAGAGCCAGTTTCCTCATTGTATCTCTAAACTAAACTAAACCAAAACTACAGAGGTATTGTACAATCACTGCCCCTCTGCCACTAGCTCAGGCTTCTACCACAGTTCATACAGTTCAGCCAGGGTTTTAGAGTCATTATTACAGGTCGAGAAGTACTGTGAAGGGGTCATTGTGGAATATGGTTCCTGTTAGCTCTCTCACACCTAATTTACATGATAATAATGAGTAATGTGGGGCGTCACATGAAGTTCTTGGGGTTAACTGTGCCAATTATGCACAGATCGGTAGTGGAGATATACAGGACTGCTATAAAATAGATTGTGGGAATATTAATCAATAGGATTGCCGAGAAAGCTTTAGAAATGGATTAACATCATTCTCTGTCATTATTCTTGACGTCAGGTATAAATCATCCTCCCATTTGACAAATTAACTGTATTTCCAACACTCTGGTAACGATGTTCATTGAGGCAAGCTGACTGAATTGCTGCTTGATGCTTGACATTGATCGCAATACCTTGCCATCCCTCCTTCCTTCCCATGCAATTACATATCTCTGGATAAAGCACGGGCCCAATCTTGCCCAAATTACTGCCAGCTTGAGTGACTGCATGACAAGGAATTGACTGTCTTTGGTCTTCATTTAATTGTGCATTTGAACAAGACCTCACACGTGCATATGTGCATTCATACATGCATGTATAAACGGAGAGAGAGACACACACACTCTCACACACCCACATCCTTCACCCCACTCACACAGATCCAACACACACACACACAGACACACAACACCGCACCTTACATATACGCACGCACACACTCACCACACCTCACATACACACACACACACACACCTCACACATACACACACACCTCACACGCATAAACACGCATCTCACACACACATTTCACACACATATCTTACACACACACATCTTACACACACACAAATATGAATATGCTATCACCATGTCTGTAGACACACACATGCACCACACGCACAAATATAAACACACAAGCAATCGTACACATGCATGTTTTATTTTTGTAACTATTTTATACATATTTTAACATGTCAGATGTGAAATTATTTTTACATATTTGTTGTATTATTTTTTTCGCATTTTAAGCTACTTTATCCAATGGCTTCTAACTACCTTTGATCATGAGAATCATTTGGAGACAGAGACTTATGACAGCATGAGCTGGTGAAAGCTCTGGGGGGTGGGAACAAAGTGTGTGACACCTCTGCCCTGGTGCCTACCTTGTGGAACGCTCACAAAACCAAGCTTGTTAGATTAGTTTAGAGATAGAGCATGGAAATCGGCCCTTTGGTCAACTGAGTCCACGCTGACCAGCTGATCACCCGTACACACTTGTTCCATATGATCCCACTTTATCACCCACGCCCTACGCAGAGGGAGCAATTTACAAATCCAATTAACCTACGAAGCCGAGTGAGATGTGAGAAGATACCGAAGCATCCTGTGACCCACATGATCACAGGGAGAACGTGCAAACTTCACACAGACAGCATCCAAGGTCAGAATCAAACCTGGATGTCTGGCGCTCTGATTCAGCAGCTCGATCAGCTGCACCACTATGCTGCCCATGTTGAAGTTGTTGAGGGCAATACAACTTCCATCAAACAATGTAACCGAGGGCCCATGCAGAAGGAGAGCATCAGGCCCAATTCTACCCAAGGTGGGAAACACAAACTGCTGGAGGAACTCAACAGGTTAGGCAGCATCTGTGGAAGGAATGGATTGACGACGTTTCAGGTCAGGATCCTTCTCTGCCCAAAATGGGTTCCAACCTGGTCCATTCCCTCCGCAGATGCTGCCTGACTTACCGAGTTCCTCCAGCACTCCAGCATCTTCAGTCTGAAGGAGGGTCTCAACCCGAGACATCACTCATTCTTTCTCTCCAGAGATGCTGCCTGTCCCGCTGAGTTAGTCCAGCATTTTGTGTCCATCTTTGGTGTAAACCAGCATCTGCATTCCCTTCCTACACATCCCAGCCGCAATCTTTCAGGTGAATATTTTTTTAAATCCATGGCACTATTCTGAAAAGCAGAAGAAAAATTATCCCAAATGTAAAAGGCTGAATTAAGGTCAGAAAGGAAAAATAGTCGTGTTATCATTAATAGGCAATAGACAATAGACAATAGACAATAGGTGCAGGAGCAGGCCACTCGGCCCTTCGAGCCAGCACCGCCATTCAATGTGATCATGGCTGATCATTCTCAATCAGTACCCCGTTAATGGGAGCTTGCTGTGAGGAGATTGGATGTCCTGCACAACACAGTCACTGCAAAATTAGCTGTAAAATGCTTTTGCACAGGTCATGTTTGTGAGCATATTTCTTTATGTGTGGAACTTCAGGGAGGTTTGTAATTAGCAGATTTGGTCTTATACTTGGACAATGTTGCTGTTGATTTTTTGGGTACACGAGGGTGAATTTGCAACCCCTTATTCACGCATTATCTCTGCTCAATCAGCAGAGTGCTCTGATGATAAATCAACCCCTCCTCCTACTAGAAGCAGGGATGGGACTGCCCAGAATAATTTCCTACCCGAGCCTGTCATTTATTAATGAACAGAGATATTCATCCCCACAGTCAAGGCTGATACATATCAGATGGCAGAGATGAAAGGACATTACTTTAACTGCACTATTCTGCCTCATAATCTATGAATATTTTAAATATTAAACAGAGAAATCAAAGTGTCTCCATGAACCAGGCAGACTATCACATCTAATGATGCTGTTCAGAATTTGGAAAGCAAACACCAGAAATATGCTTGCGTTTCCCACGGACATGGACTGTGGAAGTTTGCTACAAACAGACCCCAAGACATAGTAACATAGAAACATAGAAAATAGATGCAGGAGTAGGTCATTTGGTCCTTCAAGCCAGAACAGCCATTCAATACGATCATGGCCGATCATTCTAAATCAGTACGCCATTCCTGCTTTCTCCCCATATCCCTTGATTCCGTTAGCCCTCAGAGCTATTTCTAACTCTCTTGAAAACGTCCAGTTAATTGGCCTCCACTGCCTTCTGTGGCAGAGAATTCCAGCTCTATTGCACCTCCGCCGTGATGTGCTCTATGCATCTCACTGTTTCTGATAGATTGATTGAATTGAAAGATATAGCATGGAAAGAGGCCCTTTGGCCCAATGCGTCCGTGCTGACCATCAATCATCTGTTCACATGCGTGCACTTCCTACACATTAGGGGCAGTTTTACAGAGGCCAATTAATCTACAACCCTATGTCGGGGTGTGGGACCGGAGCACCTGGAGGAAAACCACCAGGTCACAGGGAGAACATGCAAACTCCACAAAGGCAGCACCCGAACTCGGGATTTAATCCGTATATCCAGCACTGTGAGGAAGTAGATCTATTAACTACGCCGCTGTTCTAGTCCAGTTTTGATGGACCTATTCAGCCACACATAATGTTCCTCAGTCTAGCAGTGTCAAATTGTGTTCTTCTTCTGTTCTGACAACAGAACTCCTCTGTTACTGTGTGATGATACATACAATTAAGAATGTAAGCTTATTGCGTTACTAACACGAGACCCTGCAATCTGCATCAGGCACATAGGGTAAAGAGCAAAGAACAGTCCATGAAACTCAAACTCCTCGAGGTACTGGACCCATTGTGCAGGCAAGCCAACAAATGGTCACTCTTCCAAGGAATGGACCACCAGGTTACATAAGCTGCATGGCAAAGGCTCCAAATCACATCCGGGTCAACATTGGAGTAACTATGGGAAGGCTAATTGCTAGGATTTGATCTAATTTCTTTTCACCATCAAGATAGGGTTGAGTGTGTAATCACTGAGGGGGAGACCCCCTCTGGTCATATATTCACCACATGTTGGTGGGCATAGGGAATATTTAACTATTTGCAGGAGAATGGGGTTGAGAGGGGAAGATAGCTCAGCCATGATTGAATGGCAGAGTAGTCTTGATGGGCCAAATGGCCTAATTCCTCCCCTATAACTTATGAACATGATAAATTGTTACTGTACATTGCCCATCACTTGTAGGTGAGTGGTAGAATCAAGGGTTTGATGGGAATGTGAGAGAATAAATCAAAATTAGTGAAGGATTGGTGTCAATAGATGCTCAATGATCGACATGGACTCAGTTGTCCTGGGTCCTGTTTCCATGCTGTATCTCTCTATCAATGTGAGGCAAAAGAGGCTAATACCTGGGAAGGCCGATGTTAAGCTTCTAACCTGGTGCACAGTCACAGGGGATGCAGTGAGCACTGCGCATTATCACACCGCGCTTCTGCATCATAATCTGAAAACCTCTCTCTGAGCCCCGTCTCAGATGAGCGGTGATCTGGCCGTGCTGGGATAAACGGATCGTTGATGATGAGAGACTACGCTGCAGGCCACATCAGATAACGGAGTTAATTTCCCCTTCTGTCGCTCTCTGCTCCATTTCCATTCTTCTGTCCCTGAACTCTTCCAAATGCAGGATCTCGATGTATTTTGTTGCGTGCGTAGTCAGGGATTCATGGAGGGGGGAGGGGGGGGAGGGGAGGGGTTGGTTAACGGCAACGGGGGGGGGTGAGTGGGGGAGTTGGAAACTGATGGATGGCTTCCACTTACACAGTGGACAGATGAGACCCCAGTCCGGAGCTGGAAGCAAGAAGATAGATTTCAAGTGTACATCCCTACTGCAAGCTGGTCATCACTGAGGGCTGGGTTATTAAGTGAGTTGAACAACGTATCACTGCAATCTGGGAACCTCCGCTCTACAATTACAATATGTGTCACTGCAGGTAGTAACATTGCTCTGCTTGCGAAAGGAAATTATTTAAATTAAATTGATATGCTGAATTCTTTGATCCAGGTCTTTTTAATGCTCCCGTAACATATTCCTTACCTCGACAGAAGATAAATGGTCTGCTTCCTGACACTGCAAATAATTGTTAAATAGAATATCAAATATTCCAAAAAATTAGATATACAGGTCGAGACTCTCGCGCCCGACAACCTTGGACCCTGACATGCTGGATCACTGAAACTGTCCTCAATCATCTTCCTGTGAGCTGGGGGCTGGTCTTTTTCAGTGTACATATTCCTCAGGGTTTCAGTGGAAGTGGAATAGTGAGCGGCCTGGATAGAGTGGATGTGGAGAGGATGTTTCCATTAGTGGCAGAGTCTAGGACCAGAGGTCACAGCCTCAGAATAAAAGGACGTTCCTTAAGGAAGGGAGATGAGGAGGGATTTCCTTCGTCTGAATGCTGGTGAATCTGTGGAATTTGTTGCCACAGAAGGCTGTGGAGGCCGTCAATGGATATTTTTAAGGCATAGATAGATAGATTTGTGATTAGTACGGGTGCCAAGGGTTATGGGGAGAAGGCAGGAGAAGGGGGCTGAGAGGGAAAGATAGATAGCCATGATTGAATGGGGGAAGTAGATTTGATGGGCTGAATGGCCTATTTCTGTTCCTATCACTTATGAGCTTATGAACTGTCTTTAACCCAAACTTTCCACAAGTTTCGGACTGTAGGTCTGTGATTTTGGACTGGAGGCCTGTGATTAGTGGTGAGAATGCAGAAGGCATTATTAGTAAGTTTGCAAATGACACTAAAGTGAGTGTTGTTGTAGATAGTGAAGACGGTTATCAAAAATTACAGCAGGATCTTGGACACTTGGGCGAGTGGGCTGAGTAATGGTTAATGCCGTTTAACGCAGATAAGTGCGAGGTGTTGCATTTTGAGAAACCAACCAGGGCCAGGACCCTCACATTGAATGGCAGGGCTCTGGGGAGTGTTGTAGAGCAGAGGGAGCTAGGAGTGAAGGGACATAGTTCTTTAACAGTGATGTGTCAGATAGATAGGATGGTCAAAATGGGGTTCAGTATATTGGCCTTCATCAGTCAAGCTACTGAGTGTAGACATTGGAATATTGTGTTACAGTTGTCCAGTCTCACTTTAAATCAATATCCTCTAGTTCTTGATTTCCGAACCGTGGGGAAAAAGGCTGTGTGCATCCACCCTATCTATGCCCCTCATGAATTTATACACCTCTATAAGTTCACCTCTCATCCTCCTGCACTCCAAGAAATAAAGTCCTAGTTTGCCCAACCTCTCCCAATAGCTCAGGCCCTTAAGTCCTGGCAACATCTTTGTAAATCGTTTCTGTACTCTCTCCAGCTCAATGGCATTCATTCTATAGCAGGGTAACACAATATTCCAAGTGCGGACTCACCAATGCATTGTAAACTACATTTAAGGAAGAGAGAGCTTGGAATTCGTGTCTCGTTGAGAACTGACACCAGGCAACACAGCGCTCTCTTGGTGTTGCAAGGGCAGCACCAGCCAAGTCTCATCTGCTCAAGTGTCTGGAAGGGAACGTGAACTCATGACCTTCTGATTCAGGGAAAGAGAGTGCAACTGACTGAACCAAGGCTGCTATCTAATGCGCAGACATAAAAATACTGTCAGGGTACATTAGAGTCAGGCACAACGCACCTCGCATAAAACATGAGCTGAACTTCACCTTGCATTATGTGTTGGCTGTCATGGGGATCGGAATGGAAAATGCTACTCTCCCTCAATTTGATGTAAAACAATGTGCACAAAATAAATCAAACATGATTTACAATAAACAAGTATTATACAGAGCCCTGCATAGCAATGATGCACTTAGTGGAAGTTCTGAGGGTCTGCCACTGATAAATCTGTTCTCATTGTGTCTGTGAGTTTGACCTTGGGCTAAGAGACCTGCACACAACAACACTTCAAGTGCCATAGAATTGTCGAATCATTGAACACAGCAACAGACCCTCTCGGCCCATCTAGTCCATGCTGGCCATGATGCTTATCAACACTAACCTTATATGCCTGAATCAGTTCCATATCCCTCTATGTCTTTCCTATCTAGGTACCTATCCTGGGCACCAATCTCCTGGGGTCCAAATTACAGACAGAACATCAGTTCTGTCCAGGCTGTGGGGCATTTTAATCATTGATTACTGTCTTCCCCTGAGGAGAGAATCAGAACTGACCCAACGTGGCACAGAAGAGTATGATGCCAGTGTTCAGTTACCACAGGAGAATTCATGCAACATCTAAACCCGATTATAAGAACATTAATGCAGCAGAACAATTTGTGGGAGAGACTTGCTCAGCACACTCATCTTCGGCTGGGAATGTCCTGATGCATCGCCTGCAATTTCCAGTCTGCACAGGTGCTGGATAGGTCCAGTAAAACTTCCCCTCGTTCCACTGATGTGCAGAGGGTGGGTTGTAGTATCAGAGGTGTTGTCTGCTGGATGTGACATCAAACTAGTCAGTCATGTGAGTTAAAAAATGTTTGTTTATTTGTTCATTTGTCTATGTGTGTCTGTGTGTATGTACCTGTGTGCTCATACATCTGTTCTCTGTGTGTATGTGTGGGTGCATGGCTGTGGCTGTGTGCATATGCAACTATGTTTGTGCCTGTATTATGTGTGTTTCTGTGTGTATTTATTTATGACTGTTTGAGGGTATGTATGTATGTGTGTGTGTCTGAATGTGTGTGTGTGTGAATGTGTGTGTAAGAAATGTTTGTATGTATGTATTTCTGTGTGCATATGTGCATGCATGTGTGTTTCCATATATGTATTTATGTGTTGTCTGGGCTTTTGTGTGTAGATTTGTATATATATTTTTGCATATGTGTGTGTGTTTGTGTGTGGTTTTGTACCTATTTCTGTGTGTCTGAATTTGTACAGACTCTCCTCCGTTGTAAATGATTATAGGTTTAAAAACTAATCCTTTCTGCTCTGTGCTTCCTATTTTGGATTCAACAGCTGAACAAATGATTAAATAGCTTTTGGTGCAAAGATTTGGCTTGAGACCATTAATCTATGATTCAGAGAGACCTGAGATAAATGCAAGTTCTTTCTGTCGTTGACTTGGTGTTAACGCTTCTCAGCAGAGTACTAATCCATTTCTCATCAATTAACTACCCTGCGACTCCTGAGTTAGTGAATGAGATTGATGGGAGTCACAAATTAAACTTGGCAAGTCAGTGGCTTGTTTCGTTTTAAACGGCTTCATTGGATGTATTAAAGTGTCTGTTCGCAGGGCTCAGTCTGAGCATTCAGGCTGCACCACCCAGAAATGTTGGCAGCTGTAATCATTTCCTCAGATGGTTTGCATTGTGTTGATTTACCCAAGGTGCCACTTAGCACAGAAATAAATGTTGCATGGACAAATCAGGGTCTGATCCTCGAATGGCCCTTATGCATCCTTTCCATTCTTGTTTGTACATGATTCTCTTATGAATTTAGCCCCGAGGGCAGCCAGTTGTATTGCCTTTCATGTCAGGCACTAGTCCGTTGCAGCACGTGCTATATTCACTGCTGACACCAACACCGTTTTATTACATGGTGAATCCCCTCTCTCATTACCACTGAGGTTAGGACTAATGAATTAAAGGGATGTGGGGAGAAAGCAGGAACGGGGTACTGATTTTGGATGATCAGCCATTATCATATTGATCGAAGGGCCAAATGACCTACTCCAGCACATATTTTCTATGTTTCTACGTTTCCTGTTAACAAAAGTGGGGACCAACTGTTTAGTGTTTTGCAAGTGCTGGCGAGACTTCTTATTTGTAGGAACAAAGATTAAAGTTGGGATTGCTGCTAAGTGAGTGGAGGGCTGTGCATTCAGAGGGGGTGAGGTTGGAGTGTCTGAGAAGCGTAGAGAAGTCAAGATGGTTGATGTCGCGTCAGCAGTTGGAAATAAAAAGACCCAGAGAGGGTAGAAGGCCGACATGAGGGGTCTGAGAGGAGGGGAAGTATTGGAGACGGGATCATCACTGGACTCCTCCCCATGGAAAAAGACCCAGAGGTGACGGAAAAAGAGCTCAACATCATGATGGGCCCGAAACTCATTGAGGTAGGGGCAGGGGGATACAGAGGTAAGGCCTCTGTTGATGAAACACCGTTCTGTACTGGAAAGAGGGAGGTCAGGGAGGTTGATAAAAAACATGACAAGGGTGAGTGAGGGCTGTGGGCAGAGTGGGGTAGAGGGAGTTTGGGGGGTGGGGGAAGGGTCTGGACCCGAAACGTCACCTATCCATGTTCCCCAGAGATGCTGCCTGTCCCGCTGAGTTACTCCAGCACTTTGCGTCCTTTTGAGACTTCTAATTTTCTGCTTCACTTAGTGTTCATAACCCATGAGTTTGTTTAGCTCACATAGAACGTTGAATATAGAACATAAAACAGTACAGCACAAGGATAGGCCCTTTGGCCCACAATGTCTGTGCCAAACATGATGCCACGATCATCTTCTAGGTCCGCGCCCGGGTGGTGTTGGAGAGGGACTGTGTGTTGTCGACGGTTACCCTGGGGGACTGTTGGGCATCGCAGGGGGTTGGATGCATCCTGGATGGGGATTGTAATATAATTGTATAATGGTTTCATTTGGTATATTTGTTTGTATTGTATTCTCATGGTGGGTTCTGTTTTGTTTTATTGCATTGTAAATAATTGAATCCATTTTTTGATAATAAAAAAAAAGATCATCTTCCTGCACATAAGCCATATCCCTCCATTCCCTGCATATCCATGTGCCTATCCAACAGTCTTTTAAATGCCTCTAACGTGTCTGCCTCAACCACCAGCCCCGGCAGCACATTCCCCAGGGACTCACTGCCCTCTGTGTAAAAGACTTGCCCTGCACATTTCCTACATTATAATTCTGGCTGTACTTCAAAAGCACTTCTTTGGCTGAGAAGAGCAATGAGGCAGCATGAAAGGTTCTAATGAAAGGAAAGCCTTTATTTTCTCATCGGGAATCATAACTTTCCCCAAGTATCACAAAATGCTGGAGTAACTCAGCGGGTCAGGCAGCATCTCAGGAGAGAAGGAAATTGGTGACGTTTTGGGTCGAGACCCTTCTTCAGACCACAAAATGCTGGAGTAACTCAGCGGGTCAGGCAGCATCTCAGGAGAGAAGGAATGGATGCTAAACTCTCATCGAAGAGAGGAGGAGAAATTCTTCAAAGTAGACATACCTTGAGGAGAAATCGCAGTGGAGCGGCAAGTTGTGTAGGAAAAAAACTGCAGATGCTAGTACAATTTCCAGCATTTTGTGTAGCCATTCCTTCTCTCCTGAGATGCTGCCTGACCCGCTGAGTTACTCCAGCATTTTGTGACCCATAACGTTTCTCCAGTGTAGTTTTGTCATAGTTTTGAACATGACTCCAGCGTTGTTCCTTGCTAAGCTAAGCGTTGAAGGCTCACTGACCTCTGGCCTGCACCAGTCCAATTCTGCTCTTCTGATTGCTGATTAGATGTGGTCATCCACACAATTGACAACTAATTTAAACCAAAAGGGAGACACAGGAATTGCAGATGCTAGCATCTTGAGTAAAACGCAAAGGACTGCTGAATTGCTCCAGCACTTCACTTCACCTCAGTTTATTGTCACGTGTTTCGAGGTACAGTGAAAAGCAACAAAAGCTTTTCACTGTACCTCGGTATACGTGACAATAAACTAAACTGAACAAGTGAACAGAAGTGCTGGAGTAATTCAGCAGGCCAGGCAGCATCTGTGAAGGGAATGGATTGATGACATTTTGACCATTTCAGGACCCTTCTTTAGTCTGAAGAAGGCCTACGATTTCAAACTTTACTAATCCGCACCCTTCCCAGACACTGCCTGACCTGCTGAGTTCTCTAGCACTTTGTGTTTTAAATCAAAAGAGATCTTAAATCTGAATGTATAATGATGTGCAGTCTTTACAGCTCATGGTAGTTGTAAGGAACCTGCAGCATGACTGGAAACTTTCATTGAGTCACACAGCATGGAAACAGGCCCTTTGGCCCACAACATATAACCATATAACCTTATAACAATTACAGCACGGAAAAAGGCCCTTTGGCCACAACATCCATGTCAGGTTTTTACCAGGTCTCCGGTAATTTGGCCACATTAATCTGGAGTAAGATTCCAATCTACCCAGGCTGAAAAGACCTTCTGAACAATTTCTCTCTGACATTGCACTATTTCTCTAGTGGAACCCCAGGAGACCAGGGCAAGGCCCCAGAAAAGACCTTAACGTTGGAACTTGACCAAGAAATGGGACCAGGTATGTGCTCACCTGCTTCACGTTTAGATTTAGATTTTTTTGTTTAGATTTAGAGATACAGCCCTTCGGCCAACTGAGTCCGCGCCGCCCAGCGATCCCCACACATTAACACTATCCTGCACACACTAGGGACAATTAAAAAAATTTTTTTTTAACATTTACCCAGTCAATTAACCTACATACCTGTACGTCTTTGGAGTGTGGGAGGAAACCGAAGATCTCGGAGAAAACCCACGCAGGTCACGGGGAGAACGTACAAACTCCGTACAGACGGCGCCAGTAGTCAGGATCGAACCAGAGTCTCCGGCGCTGCATTCGTTGTAAGGCAGCAACTCTACCGCTGCGCCACGGTGCCGCCACGTTGTGACCTGAGTCAATGTTTAGCCTGACAAAGGGCTTGGAAGATAGACATAAACTAACTCAGTGGGTCAGGCAGCATCTCTGGAGAAAAAGGATCGGTAAAGTTTTGGGTCGGGACCCTTCTTCAGACTGGAATGTTAACACTGCTTCTCTCTCCACTGATGCTGCCTGACCTGCTCAGTGTTTTCGGCACTTTCAGATTTCCAGCATCTGCAGTTATTTTTTGTTGTATTTGTGATTTTCATTTAACCCCAACCTGGGGACACCTAAAGAAAACCAGTACACCTAGACTAAGTGTGTTCAGAGCCCAGTGACCTGATGCAGGGTCCTGACCCTGACCCCAGAACAAGGGGTCACAGTTTAAGGATAAGGGGGAAGTGTTTTAGCACTGAGATGAGAAAGGTTTTTTTCACACAGAGAGTGGTGAATCTGTGGAATTCTCTGCCACAGAAGGTAGTTGAGGCCAGTTCATTGGCTATATTTAAGAGGGAGTTAGATGTGGCCCTTGTGGCTAAAGGGATCAGGGGGTATGGAGAGAAGGCAGGTACGGGATACTGAGTTGGATGATCAGCCATGAGCATATTGAATGGCGGTGCAGGCTCGAAGGGCTGAATGGCCTACTCCTGCACCTAATTTCTATGTTTCTTTGTTTCTATGTGGCCAATCCCTCAGCCTCCACAGATGCTGCCTGACCCACTGAGTTACTGCAGCGCTTTGTGTCTTGAGCAGTTTCTCTAGCAGTTTGCTTTTTTGCTCCAGATTCCTGCTTTCTGTGGTCTCTTGTGTCTGTGTATGACCACAGATGGTCAGTCATGACTCTGGAAATAAATGACCTGCTTAGAACCATAAAATCATAGAGTGATACAATGTGGAATTAGGCCCTTCGTCCCAACTTGCCCACATCGGCCAACATGTCCCAGCTACACTAGTCCCACCTGCCCACATGTGGTCCATATCCCTCCAAACCTGTCCTATCCATGTACCTGTCTAACTGTATCTTAAATGTTGGGATAGTCCCAGCCTCAACTACCTTCTCTGGCAACTTGTTCCATACATTCACCACCCTTTGTGTGAAAAAGTTACCCCTCAGATTCCAATTAAATCTTCTCCCCTTCACCTTAAACCTATGTCCTCGATTCCCCTACTCTGGGCAAGAGGCTCTGTGCATCTACCCAATCTATTCCTCTCATGATTGTATACATGGCGGTTTTTTCTCCTAGCAGTGCTGGGTTTCAGCAGATGTTGAATATATGCTCTGAGTATGGTGTCCAATTTGACGTGAAATACAATGCTAAAAAGAGCGTTGTCATGATTTGTAAAGTAAAAGGGGACAAAGATCTAGTCTTCCCATCATTTTACCTGTCAGGGCAGGTTCTATCTGTCTGCTGTAAAGCTAAGTATCTGGGACATGTCATCACAGATCAAATGTCTGATGATGAGGACATGTATAGACAGCACCGCATGTTGTATGCACAAGCTAACATGTTGGTTAGGAAATTCCACTGGTGCTCAGGAAATGTCAAGATAAACCTGTTTAGAGCGTACTGTACTCCTCTTTACACTGCTCCTTTGTGGATAAAGTTTAATAAGTCAAGCATCCATAAACTTAAGGTTGCCTATAATGACTGCATGCGCATATTGCTTAGAAAGCCAAGGTGGTGCAGTGCAAGTGAACTGTTTTGTAGTGCAGGAGTCAATACGTTTCATGCCCTGTTGAGGAATCTCCTGTTTAAATTTATATGCCGATTGAATGGTTCTCAGAATTCCATCATTGTGCTGCTGGTAAATCCTGGTTTCAGTGCCGTGAGATACCTGGTCACCTATGTGGAAACATTGGTATTGTTGCCTTTTCTAATTTAATTAAATTTTATATGTGTATACTGTGTGCTGTATGTGTATTCTAATGGACCATGAGTCTGCTTAATAAAATTTAATAATAATTTAAAAAATAATAATTTGTACCACTCCCCCTGTCTATTCCCCTGAAGATTGTTCCCGGGCATCCACCGTTCTCCCCCATTAACTATCGGGGGATTGTTTCTGAATGACTAGCTCCCTCCTTCACACACACTCTTGTGTTCTATATATAGCGTTGTGAATGTCTAGCGATACCTGCTGCTGGGCAGTTAGCAGATCTTGCTGCGAAAGCAGATTGCTGCTGAGTTGCACGCTCCAGCTTTGAACGCCACAGAAGCTGGCAATAGTGATTCAGCTACTCAACAATTTGACTAAACGGCTACATTTGCTCCTTGATCTCCTCGCTTGGCTGATCTTCGGGGTTTGGGATTCCTGCAGGCAGCTTTCTTCAGATGGTACAACCCGGGCTCTGACTGTCACACCCTGAAGCGTTTGTGAAAGAGTGTCTGAGAGCAGTACCCCCCTCCCCTGCCAACCCCCTCCCTCCACCCCCGTTACCATCACTGACAGGAGGTACAGCTAAGCCGGAGTCGGCAGAGGCGAGCGGTGCACTCGGAATGACATGACTAGATCATGCACAGGTCTTGCTTGAAGGGGATTTCCTCAGCGACCAGCAACAGTGGCCGATGCCCGGCAGCCAAGGGACCTCGGACAGGTAAATGAGCTTAGTTGTCAATTCATTCCAAGTCAGGGGAACGGATAGCTCGGCCACCTCGTGAGAGAAGGAGGTAGCCTGTGATCTGAGCAAAAGGCTAATCCCCACTAAGTAGCAAGCAAGCAAGTAGCGGCTACTCAGTGCGAAGGTTCAATCACTTACAGTCGGGTGGGATATTTGTTCAGGGATCTGTCCAGCAATGAATGGGGGCAAACATTCAACAACCCTACCTCCCACTTCCACACCCCACCCGCTTTCCTTTGCTTTTTTTTGTACAGATGTTTCCATTTATAGATGCTTTGTTTTGAACTCAGTAGTTTTATAGAATGATTATCCCCCTCACAACATCTGTCTGGCCAACCCCCTCACACGTCCTGAGAACATCTGTCTACTTTCTCCTTCACATGCCCTGAGAACATCTGCATGACTATCTAGCCCCTCGCTTAACTCGAACACATCTGCCTTACTATCCCCTTCAGACATCATGAGAACATCTGTCTGGATATCCAGCCCCCCACCCCCCCCCCCACACACACACGCACAAGCACATACACACACACACACACACACACACATACAGCCACCCATACAGCCACACATGCACATATACACACACACACACACACACACACAGACACACACACAGCCACATACACACACACACAGCCACAGCCACACACACACACACACACAGCCACACACATACACAGACACACACACATACAGCCACACATACAGCCACACACGCACATACACACACACACACAGACACACACACACAGCCACACACACACATGCACACGATACCTGATGTCCCTCCAGCTTTCACTGTCCAATTTCTAATGTCTCTCAATAACCCCTCCATCAGACCACCCTAAAGATAAGGTTGTCCTTCCTTGCCTTTGTGGAGGAAGGATTTGAATTCCTATAGCGCCTTTCACCTTTCCTGTGGGGACATCCCAAAGTGTTTCACAGCCCATGATGTACCACTGTGGTTGGAATTGCAGCAGTGATTTGCACAGACTGGACTCAATTATCCATTCATTGAATGGTTGCAGTTCTTGGTTGAAGGAGGAATATTCAGCAGGAAACTGGGGAATAACTGACCAGATCATCTTGGTAGATATTGGCCACGACACCACGAGAATTCTCTTGATTGTGACCATTACATTTACCTGAGAGCACAGATGGACTCTTGGTTATGGCTTCATCTGAGAAACAGCATCTCTACGAGTGGTGCCTCTCTCTCTGCAGTGGTTGAGGCACCAGACTTGGTTTTCATGAACGTGATGGGCCAGAGAGCGTATCACACTGCCCTTTGATTCTGTGATTCTGATCATGGAAAGTTGGCAATACAGAACGAGGCCATTCTGCCCATTGTGTCAGGGTTGGTCATAAAGATCTACCGAGCTGGATTCCACCTTCCAGCACCCTATCATTAGTGCCACAGGTCGTCTTCACGTGTGCTGTAACCTGTGACCTCGAGGTGGGATTGTAAACAATCAATACTTAACCTTTACTTGTTTATGAGAATTCCATGTTAAACTGTTGGATTAAGTGTATTAGTTTGTAGACAACGATCGAAAGAATCCAGACAGCAATGATTACTGTATTAACTGCCTATTTACCTGCTGGCCAAGAGTTTCCTGCTGAGCCCTTTAGCAGAAACATTAGGTACCAACTTCCACCACTGTGTCAGAGTGTGGCTGAGGTGTAATGCATGAGTCTAGTTTAGTTTATTGTCACGTGCACCAAGATACAGTGAAAGGCTTTTGTTGCGTGCTAACCAGTCAGCAGAAAGACAATACATGATTACAATCGAGCCGTCCACAGTGTACAGACACATGATAAAGGGAATAATGTTTAGTGCACGATAAAGTCCAGTAAGGTTCGATTCAAGGTAGTCCGATGATCTCCAATGAGCTAGATAGTAGCTCAGTACCGCTCACAAGTTGATAGGATGATTCAGTTGCCTGACAACAGCTGGGAAGAATGTCTCTGAATCTGGAGGTGTATGTTTACATACTATTATACCTCTTGCCTGATGGGAGAGGGGAGAAGAGGGAGTGACCGGAGTGAGACTCGTTCTTGATTATGCCGGTCAACTTCATGGGCCAACTGTGCTATTTTGTACGGACATGATAATGAGTTTATATTTGTGATATACTTTGGAACATTCTATGATGAAAGGCACAATATGACTAAGTCCTTTTAGCACTGATTACAAGGACTGGGTTTGATCATGACTTTTGTTAGACAATTCCAATTGGCCTCTGTAGATGAATAAAGAAGAGGAAAGAGAAGTGGGGCAGCACAGTTGGTAGAACTGCTGCCTCAAAGTGCCAGCGACCCAGGTTCGTTCCTGAGCTTGGGTGCTATCTGTGTGAAGTTTGCACATTCTCCCTGTGATCATGTGAGTTTTCTTCAGGTGCTCCCGTTTCCTTCCACATCATGAAGACATGTGGCTTTATAGGTTAATCAGCCTCTGCAAATTGCCCCTAGTGTGTAGGGAGTGGATTTGCAAATAGGACAACATAGAACTAGTGAATTAATCAATGATCAATGGTTGGCATGGACTTGGTGAGCCAATGGGCCTGTTTACATACTGTCTGTCGAAACTAAACTAAAAGTAATGATTTCCACGATCTTGATGTCTAGAATAATTTACCTTGCAATCAACAAGAATATTCTTATGGTTCTACTCAGGCCAAAGTTTCTCCTTGTTGTGAATGAGGCCCTGTTGTGAATGAGGAGACCCCCATGATAAGTTTGAAGTTGGGAATTTCTAGGAATGTCGTCGATAGATTTGCCTGGCAAGTTGGAAAAGCTTTTTTTCGCTTTAGAGTTGGAATAGATGAGTGCAGAGATCTAGGCTGGCACCCCCAGTGCCTTGCACAAAGCAGGACAGCACAGCTGGAGATGCGGCCTTTTGGATGAGACATTAAGCTGAGATCTTGTGCGCTCCATCAAATGTATTTAAAGGGTGGGGGGGAGCTGTCCTCGGTATCTTGGCCATTAACTAACTCTCAACCAATGTTGAGTACAGTTTAACTAGTGCTGTTTGTGAGCACTTGCTGTGCACAAATTGGTTGCTGAATTTCCTATGTTACGGCAGCAACTACAGATGCGAGCACTTTGGGATATCCTGTGATGTAAGGCATAGTAGGAATGTAAGAGTTTCTTTTGGAACAGATAACAAGGACTTGGTTTGATCACGACCTCTGCTGAGTTAGACAATTCCAGTTGGCCAGTGCAGATAGGTGAGTAACGGGAAGAAAGCTTATATTCCCTTAATGATCTTGATGTCTAGAATCAATGTGCTGCTGAAGTTAAAGGTACATTATAAGATGATGAATTGTTCAGCAATGTCTCTGCTCGATACCGATGTGGAAAAATATCCATTATAAGGATCCTATTCAGATTCTACTTGAGTGCAATTTATTGATCATTGAACCCACTGATTGTCCTTAGTGGGTTTCAGCCTCTCTACCGGCCCGATACACAGAGTGAGAGCCAGCAGATGATCGAGCAACAGTTCTGAAACTTCTCAGCATTCACACACAGCTCTACACATGCGGTCACAGAAACACACGCAAGAACAATCACATGCAGGTGACCGTACACACGCAAACACACGCAGATACACATTTGTGTTCACAATCTCACATGCAATCAGATTGACACATAACCTCTCAAACCCACATGTACTGTGACACAGAATGTGATTCTCTCTCTGACACAGAATGTGATTCTCTCTCTCTCTCTCTCTCTCTCTCTCTCTCTCTCTCTCTCTCTCTCTCTCTCTCTCTCTCTCTCTCTCTCTCTCTCTCTCTCTCTCTCTCTCTCTCTCTCTCTTCTCCTGTCTTTCACTTACTCTCCCCTTTCCCCTGCTCCCCCTCTCATTGTGTTTGCATGAGCTTTTGTGTCTGAGTGTGAAAGACTGTGTCCCAAAGGCACAGAAAGAAATATTTTGATGTGACCAAGGCTTGATCAAAAACATAGGTTTTTAAGAAGCAATGGAGGATGAGATGGAAGCAGAGAGTTAGGAGGGAGCTCCCAATGGAGCTGGCGGTATCTGTGCTATCAGCTGGAGAGGAAGATTAGTTCTATTTATGGAACTCGCTTCATTTGTGATACAGTTTAACCTGAAGCAAAATTTGTAGAGTGGGAAATGGGTGATGAATCTGGTTGACAAGCCCCTTGGACTTTTATAAGGAAATCACAAATAAAACGGTGAAATTCCCAAAGCCAGTTACGTGAATCTACAGGATTTGTCTGCCATTATCCCTCATGGAATCATCATTAATATAAAATCCCCAGAACCTCAGAGAGTATTGACGATCCTGCTAGGTTCCAGGAGAGGCAATTAAAAAGTTGAAATTGAAGGCTGGGAGATGTTACAAGTGCAGCGAAGCGTAAATGGGCAGAGGTCCCACTGAAGCTTCCGCATGGCTGATCATTGTTCTTCATTCGCGGGATCAGGCAATGAACTGCGATGAAGTATTAGAGAAACGTAGGTTCTGAACCTGATGGGGCAAAAATGTTTAAAGGGATTATGGATTATCAGAGTTATGGGATTTCATTCTCATGGTGGACAAAGATTGTTTGACATTCTCGCTCCCTCTCAATTCTCCCTCCAGGATAAACAGTCTCAAACCATCTACCCCTTAAAGCCCTTTCCGAGCACTGTGGAAATTGAATCATTCAAATTCTGCAAGGCTGAGGGAGGTGGATGTTTGCACCCTGGGGCAATCGAGAGCTGCAACATTTACACAACTAAGTGGAATTGAATGTGTAGGAAGGAACTGCAGATGATGGTTTAAACTGACGATAGATTAAAAAAAAGCTGGAGTAACTCACGGGTCAGGCAGTATCTAGGTGAGGGTTCGTGTCGAGACCCTTCGTCTGAAGAAGGGTCACAACTGGAAACGGCACCTATTCCATTTCTCCAGAGATGCCATCTGACCTGCTGAGTTACTCCAGCTTTAAGTGGAATTGAAGTCAGGATAAAATCAGTCATAAATAGTGTAGCAGACTGGAGGGGCTGAATGGTCAGTCACTGCTCCATATAACCATATAACCATATAACAACTACAGCACGGAAACAGGCCCGTTCGGCCCTACCAGTCCACGCCGACCACTCTCTCTGACCTAGTCTCATCTACCTGCTCTCAGACCATAACCCTCTAATCCCCTCTCATCCATATACCTATCCAATTTACTCTTAAATAATAAAATCGAGCCTGCCTCCACCACTTCCACCGGAAGCCCATTCCATACAGCCACCACCCTCAGAGTAAAGAAGTTACCCCTCATGTTACCCCTAAACTTTTGTCCCTCAATTCTGAAGCTGTGTCCCCTTGTTAGAATCTTCCCCACTCTCATTGTGTCATGTTCTCACACTCCTATTGTAGAGCATAAAATAACAGATATCTAAAAGCAACTGCACAGCAAGCATTTAATGTGTGTGGCTTGCAGGACCAAGAATGTGTATTTAAAGAGGATCATTTATCTTTACCCAGTGGATTGGTAAATAAGCAAAATAATATTCCAACTGTTCCGCACGAGATGCAACACCTGTCCCTTTACCTCCCCCCTCAACTCCATCAAAGGACCCAAACATTCTTTCCAGGTGAGACAGAGGTTCACCTGCACCTCCTCCAACCTCATCTATTGCATCCGCTGCTCTAGATGTCAACTCATCTATATCGGCGAAACCAAGCGCAGGCTCGGCGATCGCTTCACTGAACACCTGCGCTCGGTCCGCATTAACGCCACTGATCTCCCGGTGGCCCAGCACTTCAACTCCCCCTCCCATTCCCAGTCTGACCTCTCTGTCATGGGCCTCCTCCAGGGCCATAGTGAGGCCCGCCGGAAATTGGAGGAGCAGCACCTCATATTTCGCCTGGGCAGTTTGCGGCCCGGTGGTATGAACGTTGACTTCTCCAACTTCAGATAGCTCCTCTGTCCCTCCCTTCCCCTCCTCCTTCCCAGATCTCCCTCTATCTTCCTGTCTCCACCTATATCCTTCCTTTGTCCCACCCCCGACATCAGTCTGAAGAAGGGTCTCGACCCGAAACGTCACCCATTCCTTCTCTCCCGAGATGCTGCCTGACCTGCTGAGTTACTCCAGCATTTTGTGAATAAATCGATTTGTACCAGCATCTGCAGTTATTTTCTTATATTCCAACTGTTCTGGACTGGAATAATAATAACTGTGGTGTTTTAATCTAACCGTAGGTGTTTGCCCATGCCTCCTTCATTTATTAGATTGTTCTAAGTATAGGCGACCTGGTGGTGCAGCGTTAGAGCTGCTGCCTTACAGTGCCAGAGACTCAGATTCAATCTGTACTGTCTGTACGGAGTTTGCACGCTCTCCCCGTGACCTGCGTGGGATTTCATCGGGTACTCAGGTTTCCTCCCACACCCCAAAGATGGACAAGTTTGTAGACTAATAGACTAATAGACAATAGACAATAGGTGCAGGAGGAGGCCATTCAGCCCTTCGAGCCAGCACCGCCATTCAATGTGATCATGGCTGATCATTCTCAATCAGTACCCCGTTCCTGCCTTCTCCCCATACCCCCTGACTCCGCTATCCTTAAGAGCTCTATCCAGCTCTCTCTTGAATGCATTCAGAGAATTGGCCTCCACTGCCTTCTGAGGCAGAGAATTCCACAGATTCACAACTCTCTGACTGAAAAAGCTTTTCCTCATCTCAGTTCTAAATGGCCTACCCCTTATTCCTAAACTGTGGCCCCTTGTTCTGGACTCCCCCAACATTGGGAACATGTTTCCTGCCTCTAATGTGTCCAACCCCTTAAAAATCTTATACGTTTCGATAAGATCTCCTCTCATCCTTCTAAATTCCAGTGTATACAAGCCTAGTCGCTCCAGTAAAATTGTAAATTGTCCCTAGGTGTAGGATAGTGTAACTGTGCTGGGATCACGTCAGCGTGGACTCGATGGGCCAAAGGGCCTGTATCTCTAAACTAAACTAAATCTCTCAACTAAATTTGTCACTCTCAGAGTAAAGAGATTCTTTGTATTATGTAGGTTATCGACTGGCATGCACCTGTCTGGCTTCTTTCATTGTAGCTTGTGCTTGCTTTAACTGTTCTGTCCACTTCATCGCAGTTAAGGAAAGGCACTCATTGTTCCTGTGAATGAGGATTCAGTTTATGGAGGGAGGAATTATGGAGATTGGCTGATTTACAGTGACTATTGATGGGCTGTTACTGCTTCAAACTATTCCTTACGGATTACCGACAAATCTTCAATACTCGGTCAGGAAACGACCATCTATGATCACTAACCTTTTGGTGAGAGGTCTAGGATGGTATCATGGGTCTTCATCCAAGTGCTACATCTGCTGATGTACAGTGCAATCAACATTTTCTAACCCTAGGTCTCATTGCACATTTCCATTCAGTTCAACGGGGACTGGGGCCAGGGTATGGAGTGGTGATTAGGGGTAGGGAGAAGTGGAAGCTCGTGACTAGGTTAGGACTAGGTGGCCAGATTAGGTCAGTGTAGGTGAACTAGGGGAACAGATAATCACTGCTGAGACAAAAGAAGATAGTTTCAAAACCACTCCAAAGGCTTAGGCTTATAAACTAGGCTGTCCATTATGGTACTGAGGTACCACAGGTGGCCTTTCAGATGTGATATTATTACTTCTGGGCTGACACTGAAAATCGTTTTCTGAAGAAGAATAGAGAGTTGGTCTTCACACTGCCCAATATTAACCCAACCACCAATATCACTAAAACAAATAATCTAGTCTCATTTTACACTTGTAATGGCACAGAAGGAGGCCAGTTGGCCCATCAGGTCTATGCTAGTTCCCATAGGAACAATCGCATTGCTTCTTTTCCCCCTCTTATTCCCCACTCACCCCTTCCTTCATGCCTGCCCACCAACTTGCCTTTGAATCTTTTCCACTTAACACTGGCTAAGGGTAATTTACAGGTGCCAGTTAACTAGCTGGCTTGGTGGTGAGATGTGGGGGAAACACCATGCAGTTATGGGGAAAGATTTAGAAACATAGAAACATAGAAAGTAGGTGCAGGAGTAGGCCATTCAGCCCTTCGAGCCTGCACCGCCATTCAATATGATCATGGCTGATCATCCAACTCAGTATCCTGTACCTGCCTTCTCTCCATACCCCCTGATCCCTTTAGCCACAAGGGCCACATCTAACTCCCTCTTAAATATAGCCAATGAACTGGCCTCAACTACCTTCTGTGGCAGAGAATTCCACAGATTCACCACTCTCTGTGTGAAAAGATAACTTTCTCATCTCGGTCCTAAAAGACTTCCCCTTTATCCTTAAACTGTGACCCCTTGTTCTGGACTTCTCCATCATCGGGAACAATCTTCCTGCATCTAGCCTGTCCAACCCCTTAAGAATTTTGTAAGTTTCTATAAGATCCTTGCATCTGCAGTGTATGAATTCAGGATGGAGGCTGGGTCCCTGGTTAGACAATGCTGATTGTCCCATTGCTCTTTCTAAGACCTTGTTGTGATTCCTTTGGTGACTGCAGTTCAAATGTAATTTACGAGCTGTAAGGCACTTGTGGGAGATTTTGAAATTCACGATAGAGTGTTTCTCATACCCACCAGAGTGTCCTGGAGTCTGAGCCTTGATAATGGTGACGTGCGGGTAATACCAGATTGGCCTTGCCTTGAAGTTTCACGGACATTACACTCATGCAGTGATTGAACGGGAATAAATAACATCATTTAAGAGCACACAGGAATCCACAACAAAACACAGGAATCATTTACCATGTAATCTCATGGCGGGTGGCATTAGAGGAAAATGCTCCGTTATTATCCGATCTCCAAGGGCAACCGGGCTGCAGGTGCTGCAGAACTAAGAATGACTCGGGAGAGAGACAGCGTTAGATAAATGCATCTCTGCAGGTGCGTGCTTTCCATTGAAAGACCTGTGGTAAAGTGGGCACAGGTGCTTTCACCATCCAAGACTGAGCAGCAGGGGGAAAATGTGAGGAAGCGTGAGATTAGTAATTCCAATCGTTTTCATCTTCCCCACACCATTCCCATTTAAGAGCACCGTTTATAAATGTTCCTTACAGCTTGTCTGACCCATCACCGCCTTCACCCACTGCCCAGATGAATTGTGAATAGTGAGCAGTTGTTTTTAGTGTTAACCTCGTGAGTGGCAGTAACAAAATATCAGCAACTATCACAACCTCAAAGTGTCACTATCATCATGTGTAGGAAAGAACTGTAGATGCTGGTTTAAATCGAAGATTGACATAGAATGCAGGCAACATCTCCAGAGATGCTGCCTGTCCCGCTGAGGTACTCCACCATTTTGTGTCCATCCGGCACAATCATCAGATGGCAATTTTCAGTAATATTGATCGTGATATTAGCGTAGAGAGGAACTGCTGATAATGGCATACACCGAAGAAAGACCAAAAGTGCTGGAGTAACTCAGCGGGTCAGGCAGCATCTCTGGAGAAAAAGGATGCATGACGTTTCGGGTCTGGACCCTCTTCAGACTGGAAGCATTTCTGGAGATATAGGAACAGGGCGAGACCATTCAGCCCCATAGAAATGACTCCTCACAGATAGTGGAAAATCTCTGGACTTCTCTCAGTGTTGCGGAGGCTAGCTCATTGGAAGTATTGAAATTTGAGGTAGATGAAGTTTTGTAAGATCAGATGGTCAACAGCAGTGGGGATTGGTACAGAGAAGCGGAGCCTGTGATGATCAGCCATAATCATGTTGAATGGTGAGGCAGGTTTTCAGGCCAAGTTGGTCTACTTCTTCTCCTATTTTCTTGTGACCTTGTGCTCAAGTCCATTGCACCATTCAACATGACTGTAGTTCATCTGTGACTTCATAATCCTTTGATGTCCTTGCTTACGAAAAATATTTCAGTCTCACATTCCCAATTCATAATTGGCCTGCCATAAATCACTATAAGATTATATAAATCGCTCGTGAAAGAGAATTCAAAACAGGATGACGTTGTAAGGCAGACAGTCACAGTGATCTTGAACAGCAGGTGTTGTTAAGATGCGCACTGATCAAGAACAATGCCAAAAATCTACCGGGTATTAGGTTTATCAAAACTAATTCCTTTAATGAGATGCTGGTCATATTTGCTGAAATTAAACGAGGAATCCCAGGATAGAAACTCATCTCTCACCTTGAATGTAAAATGGATGCTAGAGTATCGACTCTTGTTAAACTTCAGATCTCAGACATCCAGCTGACATTGACAGAATTTTACCTTCAGATTGTTCCCAATATGTTAATTTCCTCACAGTTACTCTGTGGCTGGAGGCTGCAATGCGTCAAGGAAAAATTAAAGCGCTGGGGAAACTCAGCAGGCCAGGCAGCATCTCAATAGAGAAATGGACAAATAGCATTTGGGTCGGGATCCATCTTTGGACTGCACTGCATTGTGTCTTTGTTTTCCTCACTCATGCGATTGGTCCTCCACATCAAGTACAGTGTGTTTGGTGTCCATTCGTAATGGTCATTGACAAGGGGATGATGAGCCAGTTTAAAGAACTGCTGCAGTCTGTGTTGAAGGCATTCCCGCGGTACTGGAACAAGAACTGGTTATTTTATCATAATTACACAGCTTGAAACAGACCCATCGGCCCAACATGTCCATACTGACCAAGTTGTCTATCTGATCCAGTCCCATCGACCTGCTCGTATCTCTGATCCTTTTATATCCATGTCCAAATTAATTTTAAACATTGCACATGTACCTGCCTCTGCATGATCCTTCAGTTGCTTGTTCCATATACTCATCTCCTGTGTGTAAAAAAAAAATCCCCTCTGGTTCCTTTTAAATCTTTCCCACTCCCCTAAAATCTTTTGCTTAAGACTTCCCTACCCTGAGAAAAAGACTATGACCATCCACACACCGAGGTACAGTGAAAAGCTTTGTGAAAAGGTACAGTGAAAAGGGGTTTTAAGGTAGCTTTCGTGTCAACTGTGGTTGATTGTTGACAAGGTTTCAGTGGGCCAGAGGACCTGCTTCTATGCCACGTCTCTCTACAACTCTATGACTTTAACCATCAGTGATACCAGATCTATTTAATTTACTGAATTCAAATCCCAAGCTGCTGTTTTGAAATTTGAACTTTCTTTCTCTGGATCATTAGTTCAAGATTACCAGGCGAGCAATATTCACAGCCATGCATGGTTACCGAAGAAGTTACACTGGCGGTCTTCAAATTGTCAACGAGGGGGTTAACATACAAACATTTGTTGTAACTAATTAGCATTGGTCTCACTAGAAGCTCTTTGAGCTGAACCTGCAAAACAGCTAGTTTGCCACCTTGTTTCTCTGAGGATGGTTTCTGGGCATTTACATGAGCAACAAATTAATTGGTTCAAAATGCTTCAATTTTCTCTCAACCCAAGGTTTAATAGTTAATTTTTTTTTTAACAAAATGGGTGCAGGGAGACTTTGACTGGTCTCAACAGAGGAAGCACAGATGATGCCTGATAACCACTAAGGGTAAAGGTTTTGTGTGAGGTTTGCTGCTCATGGATGTTTTATATCATGACTTCTCACAGCCAATTTAAACAGCTTGTATTTTCGTTTACCCCTAGTTCTGATATTCTGTGATTGCAGTAAAACTCTACACTCAGTCTTTTGGTGTTGCCAGACTGGTAGATTTTCAAGACTATTGGATATTAATCTGATTAGTGTATAAATACATTTTAAATTCACATTTTCTAAATTAGTTTAATTCAGTTTAGTTTATTGTCAGGTGTATCGAGGTACAATGAAAAGCTACATGTTATATAATAGAATAATAAATTATTATTATACAGCATTGTTACATGTTCCCAGTGAGTGTAAAGCAAAAAAAACCCAGAAACAGGTAGGTCAGATTTAGTTTAGAGATACAGGGCAGAAACAATCCCTTCGGCCCACCGGGTCTGTGCCAACCAACAATCCCCGGACACTATCACTATCCCACACACGAGGGGCAATTTACGATTTTATCGAAGCCAATTAACCTCCTAACCTGAACGTCTTAAGGGTGTGCGAGGAAACCAGAGCACATACAGGTCACGGGAAGAACGTACAAATTCCGTACAGACATCACCCGTGGTCAGGATCAAACCCAGGTCTCTGTCACTGTGAGGCAGAAACTCTACTGCTGTGTCACTGTGTCACTCCTCTTATTGGACTTTTCAAGTAACAGGATAACCGATTATTGGAGATGCATTGGATTATTGGGATTGTACTGATTCCTGGAATGATTGGCTTCAACTCTGAGGTTGGAGTGTAGTAGCTAAGGTTATTCTTGGACCAAGGAAGAAACCGATTGCATTTGCCGTTGGTTCAAGGATCATTAACTGGTGGTGGGCAACAGTTACAGGAGGCAGTGGCAATCAGTGTGTGAAGAGGTGATCGAAATGGACCAAAGCAGAGCTTTCAGAAGAGTATTGTGTAAACAATTGAGGGAATATCATTTTCAGGGCTACGGGAGGGAACATGGAATATGACTGATTGGTTTGTTCCACTGAGACCCTGCAGAGATGGGCTGATTGATCGCCTACTATTGCACGACTTGCCCTGCCCAGCTCAATTTAAACAGCTCATCTTTCCCACAAATCCAATATTTTCATAACAAATAAATGGTGTGTTCATAGAAATTGGAAACAAATACACACCATTCTTTGTCATTTAGTTGAACATTGTCAGGGTTAGGCAGCATTTCTGGAGAAAAGGAATAGGTGACAGTTTGGGTCGAGATGGTTCTTCAGCCCTTCTTGTAGTTTGCTCACTCACTGGCCAGGGCTGGAGGTCCAATCTGCAATTAGTTAGCCTGCCAAAGTGGCATTAGGAAATCATGTCCTTTCACGATCTTCAGAAAGCATGCAGATAAACTGCAGACAGTCAGTGTAAAATCCCCAACATAACACTCTGAAAACAGGATACTGTTCTACAGCTTGTCTCTAATAAGATTCTATGAGATGTCTATGTTTTCCAAATTGCACAATTCACTGAGCCCGAAGGAACAAAACTGTCAACATCTCTGGTCCCACCTGAGCTCGTTACTCCCAATCATTGTTCCCTGCCATCAGCCGGGCTTTCTGAACATATTTAGTACCATGTGTCTCAATTATTGTAGCACACTTTCCTGGGAACAACCATGTCAAATGTTTGAAATCTTCTTATTTCCATTTACAAAAACACTCAATCACGTTTTTAAAAAAAAGGTCACTTAACTTTGTCAAGTATGATTTGCCTTGAGAAAGTCAGTGTTGGATGCCCAATGGTTATCTATGTTACTCTGATTTTATCTGCATACTAATGCCCGTTAAAGGGCAGCACGGTGGTGCAGCGGTAGAGTTGCTGCCTTATAGCGAATGCAGGACCGGAGACATGGGTTTGATCCTGACGACGGGTGCTGTCTGTACGGAGTTTGTACGTTCTCCCCGTGATCCGCTTGGGTTTTCTCCGAGCTCTTCGGTTTCCTCCCACACTCCAAAGACGTGCAGGTTTGTAGGTTAATTGGCTGGGTAAATGTAAAAATTGTCCCTAGTGGGTATAGGATAGTGTTAGTGTGCAGGGATCACTGGTCGACGCGGACCCAGTGGGCCGAAAGGGCCTGTTTCCGCGCTGTATGTCTAAACTAAACTAAAAAAATAAAAGGTTTTTCCATTCTAAGACAGTTAACCAGCTCTTCCCCCTCCATTCAACAATTTTTCAAAGTTCCCCAGAAATGTGTAAGTTTGTGTTTTTCATTATAAACTCCCCTCATGAGCCTCAGCTACTTTAGGTCTTGTTTTAGCCACTGTGATGCTCCACCGAACACATTTTTTCAACGTCAAAGGTGCATTACAAATGTACATTGAAGTTTTGAGTTTAGGAGCAAGGAGGTCATATTGCAGTTGTACAGGGTCCTGGTGAGACCACACCTGGAGTATTGTATGCAGTTTTGGTCTCCTAATTTGAGGACGGACATTCTTCCTATTGAGGGAGTGCAGTGTAGGTTCCTTAGGTTAATTCCCAGGATGGCGGGACTGACAACTGATGAAAGAATGGGTCGACTGGGCTTGTATTCACTGGAATTTAGAAGGATGAGAGGGGATCTTGTAGAAACATATAGAATTCTTAAGGGATTGGACAGGCTAGATGCAGGGAAAATGTTCCCCATGTTGGGGAGTCCAGAACCAGGGGCCACAGTTTACGAATAAGGGGTAAACCATTTAGACGAGGAAAAACCTTTTCACCCGGAGAGTTGTGAATCTGTGGAATTCTCTGCCACGGACGGCAGTGGAGACCAATTCACTGGATGTTTTCAAGAGAGAGAGTTAGATTTAGTTCTTAGGGCTAATGGAATCAAGGGGTATGGGGAAAAAGCAGGAACGGGGTACTGATTTTGGATGATCAGCCATGATCATATTGAATGGCGGTGCTGGCTCGAAGGGCCGAATGGCCTATTCCCGCACCTACTTCCTATGTTTTGATGTTGCTGGCCAACACCCGAGGCAATGTGTCAGTACAAGCTGAGAGCTGTTGGCAATGTGGGGGTCACTGAGTGTGTGCCAATATTATCAAGAATGCCCCCAACACCAAGTCTACACAACTTGTTTTTCTCAGTCGGTCAGACAGCATCTGTATAGAAAGAGAAACAGGATTTCAGTGGACAACTTTGCATTAATATTTTCAGTACTTTCTCTTGTAATTTCAGATTTGCTAATCCTACACATGGACGACATTTCAGTCAGATATAATCCAGTGGGGGGGGGGATAAGAACTAACATTGACCACATGGACTGAATAGCAGCATTTGTCCTGTGTTATTTCACGATTCTACAACTTCCACTTAAGTGACCCAGTAGGTTACAGTGGGGGTTAAATAGGCAATCTGTGCTGTTTATATGACGATCATAAACTGCTTGAGCATTGCCTTCTCACTGAACAGTCTCATATGGCCTAAATCTGTGTTTCAGCTTGGTTTAGCTGATAGAACTCCCCTGCCTCTGACTCAGGAGGTCTTGGGTTCAAAACTCACTCCAGAGACATCAGAGCAGAATGCAGGCCAGCATTTTACTGCTTATTTTTAAAAGAGTACTAGACAAAGTGGACCCGTTGGGCCCAAACCTCTCCTGCATTGGTGCAGCACCCTGTCCTCCCCCCCTCCCCTCTCTCCTCAACCCCCCCCCTCCCCTCTCCCTTCTCCCCACTCCCCCCTTCCCCCCTCCCTCCTCCCTCCTCCCCTCCCCCTCCCCTCCTTTTAAACTTTAAAATGTGAATAACTTTAAAAATATAACACCGATTTCAATAAAATTACTTGCATTATCACTAAAGTGACAATGGTGAGTAAGGTGGGCCTAAATTTGTTGCGCTATCGTGTACCGTTTTGGCTGAAATTCAGTCACAAACAATATAACAAACGAGTTTTAGTATATAGATTGCACTCAGTCACTCTGTCCATTCTGATAAAAAGTTAAAGCAAGCCATCCTCTGGCTGTTGAAGGGAAGAGTTCTACTCAAAGGAGAATAAACAGTGCTTAATTGTGATTTCCCTTCTAATAGTTGCAGCTGAAGAGTTGCTACGTTACAATGGGCGGCACGGTAGCGCAGCGGTAGAGTTGCTGCTTTACAGCGAATGCAGCGCCGGAGACTCAGGTTCGATCCTGACTACGGGTGCTGCACTGTAAGGAGTTTGTACGTTCTCCCCGTGACCTGCGTGGGTTTTCTCCGAGATCTTCGGTTTCCTCCCACACTCCAAAGACGTACAGGTATGTAGGCTAATTGGCTGGGTAAAAATGTTATTAAAAAAAAAAAAAAATTGTCCCTAGTGGGTGTAGGATAGTGTTAATGTACGGGGATCGCTGGGCGGCACGGACTTGGTGGGCCGAAAAGGCCTGTTTCCGGCTGTATATATATGATATGATATGATAATGCCAGAGATCCAGATTCGATCCTGACTACGGATGCTTGTCTGTATGGAGTTTGTACGTTCTCCCCGTGACCTGCGTGTTTTTTTTTCCGGGATCTCAGGTTTCCTCCCACACTCCAAAAATGTACAGGTTTGCAGGTTAATTGGCTTGTATAATTGTAAAGTGTCCCGATGTGTGTAGGATAGTGTATGTGCACGGGGATCGCTGGTCGGTGCGGACGTGGTGGGCCGAAGGCCCTGTCTCCACACTGTATCTCTAAACTAAACTAGTCACACACACCAAAACCTTGTCTTATTTTACACTGTAATGTAATAATAATGTCAAAAGCCCATATTATATCTCTGCTTCATTTTCATTTCTGCTGGTAAAGTCAAAGACCACCTGCAAGTAACTATTCATGTATGTCATGTCATGTAAGTGGCGGTGTGTGCAAAATGTCCTCTGGGTTTGTCTACATAACAATAGTCCGTGGAATTCCAAATACCTTTTTTGTACACAAGACATCTGGAGACATTTTGAAATAATGAGCCAAGTTTTCCCTTTGATGAAATATTTACTGGTAACACTGTTTCTTTCACCTATATGCCAAGGGCAAATGATTAAACAGAGGTGGATTGGAGGTGGAGTGGGGAGTTTGATTTAAAGAGTGTTGCAGTCACCGGATCTTTGGGTACTGAGGTAATAAGGGGACATAGGATTGGGCAGGATAGAGAACCTAAGGTACAAGAACTGATTGAATGGAGTATAAGAAAATAACTGCAGATGCTGGTACAAATCGATTTATTCACAAAATGCTGGAGTAACTCAGCAGGTCAGGCAGCATCTCGGGAGAGAAGGAATGGGTGATGTTTCGGGTCGAGACCCTTCTTCTGAAGAAGGGTCTCGACCCGAAACGTCACCCATTCCTTCTCTCCCGAGATGCTGCCTGACCTGCTGAGTTACTCCAGCATTTTGTGAATAATCTGATTGAATGGAGGTCGGGAATCTTCAAGGACCATCTGAGCTCCCCCTACATCGTAGATAATCCAGGGCAGGAGTATCTCTTCTCCACAAAGTTCATGTCTCTCAAGCCAAGAAATCAATTTAGATAACTGTTGTTACACATCTTGTAAGGAAAATACATCCTCCCTCAGGCAAGGAGAACAAACTGTACACAGACACAAACTGTACACAAAGTTACTTCATGCCATAACTCATCCCCAGTGTACAGTTTTCTCCAGCTCTAAATTTCCATTCCACAAGAATTCTTCAACTTTCATATTCCACCCGCTCCCACACCGATCTCTGCCTCATTATTAACCATCAGACTATCAGCTGGGTAGCTGAAACATGCGAATGCATCCCTGGAATCCTTGCTCTCACTAACTCACTTCCTTCAGTTGAGACCTTCCTTAAAACCCACCTCTTTAATCAAACAGTTGCTCACTCCCTTCTGTTTTCCCTTTCGGTTTGGCAGATGACCCTTGCAAAGTTAACAGCATGAAATCAGTTAATTCAACCCAACTATTCTGCGGCAGTCTTTATGATCTGCATGTATCCCCATATCATCTGATTTATCTCCTGTGAACTGCCCTGGGATGTTTAGCTGAAGCTGTGTCAATGCAAGTTTCTGTAGATAAGAGATAAGTCATATAGCACAGAAACAGGTCCTTCAGCCCACCATATCCATGCTCACAATCAAGTAACTGTCCGTAATTAACCTATTTACGATCATTTGGTCTGTAGCCTTCTACACCTTGGCAATTCAATTGCTGGTGTGAGACTGCCTGCCCAATCCACCCACTCAGTCTAATGTCCCCCAGGTGAAAAGAAATTCATAGAAACATAGAAAATAGGTGCAGGAGGAGGCCATTCGGCCCTTCGAGCCAGCACCGCCATTCATTGTGATCATAGCTGATTGTCCCCAATCAATAACCCGTGCCTGCCTTCTCCCCATATTCCTCGATTCCACTAGCCCCTAGAGCTCTATCTAACTCTCTCTTAAATCCATCCAGTGATTTGGCTTCTACTGCCCTCTGTAGCAGAGAATTCCAAAAATTCACAACTCTCTGGGTGAAAAAGTTTTTTCTCACCTCAGTTTTAAATGGCCTCCCCTATATTCCCCCTCAGATCACCTGTGAAGCTTAAACCCCTTACCTTATCTCCTCCTTTGCCCCCCACAGTACCCAGTCCTGAGCGATCACAATATTCGGTCCCAGTTATTCAATTTCCAATAATATATGGCACTGCCTGAAACCTTCTCTCGATCTCTGATGCCCTTTCTGTGCCCTGGGGTATAAAAAAGGACCTGAAATATGCATTAGCTTCATTTAGTTGGTTCATTTCACATGGACTCAAATAACAACGTGAACTAATTGGTTCCTTGAAGTACGTGACCCCGTCGGGCTGGGATAAGGTTACAGCTTTTACACAGCGATACTCGGATGAGAAAATTAACCGCCCACAACAAATACCTCAATGCCTGCCTGGGATACCTGTTGCAAATCAAACAGCTCCACCTGCATCTATTCAATTCCCTTTATTTATTTTAGACTCGCATGTGTGTGGAGTGGGTGCGGTTTAATCCACAAGTTTGCAGTAAGCACAGAAATTTAAAGAGCATATACAACCCAGGCGTGAAGCTTGGGAACATTGTGTCAGGCATGGCTGAGTTTGGGGAGGGGGAGGGGGAGGGAGAAGGAAGATATTGTTAACAGGCCATTGATTTCTACGTCCCAAGACAAAGGCACTGTCCTTCAGATGAAAGATGCTGAAATCTGACTCCATCTGCCTGTGAGAATAGTTTGTGTAAAACGGACAAGGTTCATTATTGAAGAATAAAATGTGAAGGAAGGAACACACTGTGGGGGAAGAAAGTCCTCCTCAAATCCCCTCTGAATCGTATCTCCTTAATAATACAATACAATACAATATATCTTTATTGTCATTGTACAGGGGTATAACGAGATTGGGAATGCGCCTCCCATACGATGCAATAAATTAATTAGCTAGTCAGTATTAATTTAATCAATCCAATGAAACAAATTGTAACAGTTTTAAAACAGAATAAAGTGCAAGTAGATCTGTGCCGGTTCACTGTGCGATGTGACCATCCGGCTCAGCAGGACCGGTTCATAGCATCTATGGCCCTGGGGATGAAACTGTTCCTGAGTCTGGAGGTGCGGGCGTAGAAGGCCTTGTATCGTCTGCCCGATGGTAGAAGTTCGAACAGACTGTTGCAGGGGTGTGAAGAGTCTTTGTGGATGCTGGTGGCTTTTCTGAGGCATCGTGTGTTGTAGATGCCCTCCAAGGCTGGTAGCTTTGTTCCGATGGTCCTCTGAGCTCTATGGACTACCCGCTGTAGAGCTTTCCCCTCTGCCTCCGTGCAGCTGAGATACCACACAGCGATGCCATGTGTTAGAATGCTCTTTATGGTGCAGCGGTAGAATGTCGTCAGCAGCTGTTGGGGTAGACCAGACTTATTCAGTGTTCTTAGGTAGAACAGTCGTTGCTGTGCCTTCTTGACCAGCGCAGCAGTGTTATTGGACCATGTTAGGTCCTCAGAAATGTGAGTGCCCAGAAACTTGAAGCTGAACACTCTCTCCACACTGTCCCCGTTGATAAAGATCGGGGCGTATTCCCCGTTGTGTGACCTATGTGAGTTGATGATCAGCTCCTTGGTTTTGGTGGTATTTAGGGACAGGTTGTTATCAGAGCACCAGTCCGCCACGTTCTGCACCTCCGCTCTGTATTTTGTTTCATAACCTATATATGTGTCCTCTAGTTTTATCTGTCTCTAATATGGGGAAGATTTTTCCTGTAATCTATCAACCCCTCATAATTCTATATATCACATCATGTTCCCTCTGAACCTCCTCTGCTCTAGGGTCAACCCACCTAGCTTCCCCAATCTCATAACTGAACTGCACCTTCCCAGGCAACCTCCTGGCAAATCACCTGTACACTCTCTGCAGATCCATCACTTCCTTCCTCGAGCGTTCAGCCCAGAACTGCTTGCAGTGCTCCAGCTGAGGCGTAGAGTTAGAACATAGCCTCCCTGGCAGGATTTTACAGGACCCCTCACACGTCCTGTTCTCTGCATTTGAGTGGCGCCCCTCAGGACGTTGGGCTGACTGCCCAGGCTGTAGGACACAGAGGAGAAGGGCAACCTTTGTCCCCAAGGCTGTTCAGCTCCTCAACTCCTAACCACCCCTGTTCCGCTGGTCACCCTGCTAATTCCCCCCCCCCCACCCCCAATAGTTTTTGTACTTAGATGTGGCCCTAGTGGCTAAAGGGATCAGGGGGTATGGAGAGAAGGCAGGTACAGGATACTGAGTTGGATGATCAGCCATGATCATATTGAATGGCGGTGCAGGCTCGAAGGGCCGAATGGCCTACTCCTGCACCTATTTTCTATGTTTCTATGTTTCTATATACTACTCTACATGCTTTTGTAAATTGTCCCACGGGGACAAATAAAGTAGTTTTGAACTTTGAACTTGAACTTGAACTACTTCTGTGTTCAACGCCTCAACTAATGAAGGTTAGTGTCCCATTTTCTAACATCATCTACTCATTGTGCTATATTCAATGGTCTTGTAGTTTAGTTTTTTAGCTTAGTTTAGAGATACAGCGTGGAAATAGCCCCCTTGGCCAACCAAGTCCACGCCAATCAGCGATCCCCGCACACTAACGCTATCCTACGCATACCAGGGACAATTTACAATTTTACTGAAGCCAAATAACCTACAAAACTGTACATCTTTGGAGCGTGGGAGGAAAACGGATCACCCAGAGAAAAGACGCGCAGGTTTGTAGGTTAATTGGCTGCCGTAACTTGCACTTACTGTGTAGGGAATGAATGGAGGATATCATTGGGCAAGTGTGGATCAGATCCGAGTGTGATTTATGAATATGGAGTTAGATTATAACTGTAAAGCATGAGGTAGAAGAGTGACCGAGTCTGAGTCTAGCCTAGGAATAGGGGTCTCTTCTTTCAGACCTTGAGGGAAATTCATGATCAAGTGAAACATATCATCGAAATTCTATTTCCTCAAACCGTATTGCAGCTGAGCAGAGTTTTATTTAAATTGGAAGACTTATTCAGATAACCTGAGGCTAGTGTCAAGTCAAGTCAAGTCAAGCTTATTGCCTATACGCATGAGCACGGTGAGGCACAGGTACAATGTGATCATTCATAAGCAGATCTCAGCATCGTGCGGGGCAGTGAGTTTATGCTGTTTGACACTGCATCAGGTTTTCTCGCTCTGGGATGCAGTGGCCACGAGGTAGCTGCTGATCCACGATTGCAGCCAAGTCAGGCAGGTAAAAAATAACGAGGTTCATAATTACTGTGCAAGGTTGGTTCTGACAGGAGAAATCTGTCACATTGCCTGGCACTTGTTGGGTGTCGTCAAGCCTGGGCTTAGTTGCTCGTGCTCTTGTGGCTGAATCACAGTGTTCCAGGTTCAAGGCTCACTCTGAAATCCAAGTTGATGCTGTCCTGCAGTACTGAGGGAGCTTTGCATTGTCAAGGGGTGGCGGTTTGTGGATGGGACGCTACACCAGATATTCCCCTGGATAGATGTGAAAGACCCCAGCACATATTGGGGGAATTGTAGTGAAGAAAGGAATGGTTAAGTTATGGGGATGTCTGATTGAACAACACTATTGTCAGCTGTGTAAGACGGCAGTCTCTGGACCACCTATCCTTAGTAATACTGGTCTAAACAAGAATGAGGACCCTGTCTGTTGTTCTCCCCCCCCCCGGGAGGGAGGCTGAGCAGAAAACAAGGGAACCACTCCCCCCTCCTTGTGATTTTTTTTCTCTGTTGATAAAAGGTAATATATTTTTTTAAAAACAGTAAGCAAGGGGTGGCAGAGTTAAATATTCATGAGGCAAAACCTTATTCAAAGGCTGGCATTTGTAAGTGATGTCAGTTTCAAGAGTATCATAGTGATACGAGTGAAATCCGTGGCAGGAACTCTCACCGAAAGATGATTAAGAATGAGTGGGCTTTTACAGGGAAGCAGGCATGTGCTTGGCCCAATTCTGTAGAGCTTTTAACAGACATTTATCATACACCAGCAATGGGTGCGTTGACACATAGATGGATTTTGTGCTTTTTATGTTCATAAACCTTGTTTGTGCAGAACCGTAGATTTTGCTAAACATTTTCGGCTCCTCTGTGAGAATGCCCATGTGAATGTAGAATTGGGTTATTTATGTGGCAGCTAATTACCTTTACAGGCGGCAACACAAGGAACTGCAGATTCTGGAATCTTCAGCAAAACACAAAGTGCTGGAGGAACTCTGGAGTTCAGAAGGATGAGGGGGACCTTATTGAAACTTCCCAAATAGTGAATGTGGCGAGGATGTTTCCACTAGTGGGAGAGTCTAGGACCAGAGGTCATAGCCTCAGAAGTAAAAGATGTTCCTTTAGAAATGAGATGAGGAGGAAATTCCTACCTCAGAGGGTGGTGAATCATTGCCACAGAAAGCTGTGGACGCCGTCAAAGAATATTTTAAAGGCTGAGATAGATAGATTCTCGATTAGGAGGGGGTGTCAGGTATTATGGGGAGAATGCAAGAGAATGGGTTTAGGAGGGAGAGATAGATCAGCCATGAATGAATGGTGGAGGAGACTTGATGGGCCGAATGGTCTAATTCTGCTTCTATCACTTATGAACATATGAACTCGCTGGGTCAGGCAGCATCTGTGGAGAGAATGGACAAGTGAGGTTGTGGGTCAGGATCCTTCTTCAGACCCGTTCGACAAGAGGAGTCTGAAGAAGGGTTCTGACCCAAAATGTCACGTCCATCCCCTCCACAGATGCTGCCTGACCTGCTGAGTTCCTTCAGCACTTTGTGTTTTGCTAACCTTTTGGGCAGCTCACAAACAATGATATACAATAGATTTTCAAGACAAATGTGAAGAGGGGCTGGAACTGGTCGAGGGGCGGTGGAGGTGAGATGAATCATTATTCTCTGATCTTTTTGACCCTGCTGTTTCTTGTTGGAGGGTCCCAGTGCCATTAATGCCACAATCTCTAAGCATAAGGTCCTGTTGAGAGATCTCTCAAATGAGTGCGGACTGGATATTTTATCACAGGAACACAAACTTTTACAGTAAGAAAGTCCCAACAGTAAAATATCAAATGTAATTTAATCCAGAGAAGTGTGTGTTAATGCAGCAAACCTAGGGACCTCTTAGAAAATGTAGGACACTGAGTGGTGTGGATGAATGTAGGAACCTTGGAGAGTATGCCCACAGATCCTTGATTATAAAGGGACAGGTCAATAAGGTGGCTAAGAAAGCATGAGGAATGTTTTTATTATGGCACAGTATATATACCTCAGGGGCCAACGCTACAAGATTAGCACTGCATGTTTCACAGTTTGCTACTGCGTGCAGTTCTGGTCAACGGATTACGAGAAAGATGGGATTGCACTGGAAAGGTTTAAAGGAGATTTATGTTGCCTGGACTGGAAAATTGTAGCCAGGACGAAAGATCCGATAATGGAGACACGAGGAACTGCAGATGCTGGAATCTTGAGCAAATCACAAAGTGCTGGAGGAACTCAAAGGGTCAGGCAGGACTTAAGGCGAGAATCGACAGATGGCATTTTGGATTGGGACCCTTCTTCAGATTGAAGCTAAGATTGGTTTCCATTGGAAGAGAAGAGGGTGAGGAGCCATTTAATTATCAATTAAAATTATGAGGGATCCCGAAATAAGAACCGAGGAAGAACCTACATCCCTTAACAAAGAGATCAAACTCCTGAGGCACAGATTCAATGGACAGGTTATGGAGAATCTGTGGGGAACTTCTTTTGCCTAGAAAGTGGGAGGAGTGCAGAACACATTGCCTGAAAGGTGGAAGAGGCAAAGATCTTCAACAAATTTTACCAGTAATGGACATGTTATGAAAAACCCTAATATGATATGGAGGGCCATTTGCAGAGGTCAGGAGATTCCCAGTCCAGCAAGCAGCTAGTTTCATTTTTGATGCCCTCTGAGGGGGCGCTGTGAACTGCTGTTATGTATGTGCTGTTATGTTTGTGTGCCATTGTATGTTCGTTCTTAGTACCTGAACTGATGTACAGCACTTTGGTCAACGTGGGTTGTTTTTAAATGTGCTGTACAAATAAAATTGACTTGACTTGACTTGACCCGTGAGTGGCCAACGTGGTCATTTGCAAGTGGTCATTTCCACTCCACCGATCTGGCTGATTTCCAAACAAAAAGCAAGTTAATGTTTCCCAACAATGCTTCCAATTACAATCCTGCCCAATGGGTCAGACTGGATCAGCCAGTGGAATCACCCAGTCTGAAGAAGGGTCTTGACCCGAAACATCACCTATCCTTTTTCTCCCGAGATGCTGCCTGACCCGCTGAGTTACACCAGCACTTTGTGTCTATCTCAAGAACTGCAGATGCTGGTTTATACCAAAGATAGGCACAAAGTGCTGGAGTAACTCAGCAGGTCAGGCAGCATCTCAGGAGAAAAAGGACACAGTTCTTTGTTTCGTCACTTGTTCTATGCTTGTGCTCACATACGTGAGGCATACAAGCCAGATTCTAACAATGAATGATGCAGTTAATCCAGTTTATCTTAAAAGATAGTTACCACAAATCTCCATTTACAAAAGTGAGAGAGGGATCATTAATCTCCCTTCTAAATGTAAAGGGAAAGTAAAACTAAGCACTTGAACAGAAATATCCATTATTAAAATGAATTAATGGCTGCAATAGACTGGCATTTAATTCTCAACATTCAACAAAATAATTTGCTGGCTGGGTAAGCATGTCTGATACTTAAGCAGGTCGTGTTTTCATAGTGCTGGTCAATCTACCACTGTTATGGACAGGGTTACATACACAACTGGACCAGTCCAGTGTCACTGGCTGCATCTCTGGTCCAAGTGGCACTGGAATACTGTTTGACCACTGTTCCCGGCGCAAGGTTGTGACTGCACTTCTACAACTTTGAATTTAAGCTTGACAAAGTTCTAGGTTGGGCTGGGGCCTCCAGGCATTAAAGGTGGGATGCAAGGTCGTGTTGGTCTTGGAGGGGGTTCAGAAACAGAGATATAAATAGCTTAAAGGTGACCCACCTGAGTTGATTCCTATCCACAGGCTGGAATATGCCATGGTATGATCTCTTTAAACCATAATGCTGCAAATCAGTAGCCCTCATTAACCCAGTGATGCTGAGACTGCCTTGCAACATGCACATTTGGACCCATACGAACTCATTTTTCTTAGCGACACTGGTTGGACAGATAGATAAGGAAGAAGGGTCTGCATTCTGTCGAGGGGCTCGACCCGAAACGTCACCCATTCCTTCTCTCCTGAGATGCTGCCTGTCCCGCTGAGTTACTCCAGCATTTTGTGTCTATCTTCAGTTGAAACTAGCATCTGCAGTTCCTTCCTACACATAGATAAGGATATTATTCCATGTGCGTGTAGTATGGAACACATAATTTGCGATGGGAAGGCACTTGTGGCTGTGGGTTAGGCCAGAGTCTGAAGCACTGAGAGGTATGGAATCAGACTTGTACAGGAGTAAGGCCTTTTTCTGGGCATGCATCAGCTACTGTATGCAGAGCCAAAAACACAGGTGAGTCTGGACCTGGGCTGACGTGCTTTAAGTCATAGCAGAGAGAAGACAAAGGTGAGGCTGGGGTGTGTTGACTTTAAGGATGGAAATAATATTAGATGCCAGCAAGCGGCAAATCACTTGAATTTCCACTGCAGCACAATTCAACCCTGATAACCTGCTGTTATCAGGCAACTGAATCATCCTCCCACAACCAGAGAGGAGTGGTGAACTACTATCTACCTCTATCTCAGCCATGATCACATTGAATGGCGGTGCTGGCTCGAAGAGCCGATTGGCCTCCTCCTGCACCTATTGTCTATTGTCTATTGATGTCCCTCGGAATATCCTCGACCAGACTTTGCTGGCTTTACCTTGCACTAAACGTTATTCCCTTATCATGTATCTATACACCGTAAATGGATTGATTGTAATCATGTACTGTCTGCTGCTTGGTTAGCACGTAACTAAAAGCTTTTCACTGTACCTCGGTACATGTGACAATTCACTAAACTGAACTGATAACCTATGTTGTTGCATGCCAGTCCGGTAAAAATGGATTCTCATTCGTATGGCTAAGAGAAAGATATGGATTGAATTCCTCAGCCTTTTCTCTCTTACTTTTTTGGATTGCTTTGATTATTAACTCCAAGCAGATTGGAGAAGGTGGAATAATGACTGGCTTAGGAGCAGGAATCCAAGGGTCAAAATCTAGGAAATTATCCATCTCTGTGACTCTATGGCTCTACTCTCAGAAGTGCAAATTATTTCTTGTCTACGGAAGGGTGGAGGGTGGGATGTGAGGCAGAGGGAAATGGAGAACGGTGCAATGGTGGTGAATTAACCAGGAAGAATGGAAGGGGAGTGTTGAGGGCAAAAGGAGGAAAGGATAAAGAACAAAGAACACACAAATTTAAGGAAATAATAGCAAGAGTAGACTATCTGGCCCCTCAAGCCTGCCCCAGCAAGCCTGCCCCAGCAAGCCTGCCCCAGCAAGCCTGCCCCAGCAAGCCTGCCCCAGCAAGCCTGCCCCAGCAAGCCTGTATGATAATAGCTGATTTGTCCTGGGTCTCATCACTTCTACTGCACCAGTTCCCCAAGAACGGAGGCAATGGAATACAAGGACAGAGGGGCAGGGGTGGAATACTGGAGATGGGAGGAAGGAGGAGGGAATAGAGTAGGGGGAGGGAAAGCAGGCAAGTACAAAGCAGCAGGAGACTCCCAAAATAACTACAGGGGACATTGATGGCAAATCTGGTTGGATACCGTCACGCCTGCTGGAAACATAGAGATGCCAACACTCATCAGTAGGACTGTTGAGTGAGCAATCAATTACAATATGTTCCTGCTAATAATCACCTCTGTCAAAGTATCACGTAGTTTACACTCCATCTCTTGCATGCACGTGTCCTCAGCAGCAGCTGCGAAGGCAGACAAAACTATTTTTAGGACTTTGTGCTCACTCTGTTGGTGCTGCACTTGGAGCAGGAGGCTGGAGAGCCTGTAGGCTGGTGAGGTGGGACTCAACATTCTGCGAAGGTTTTCATAAAAGTGAGGGAGTGAAAGAGATATATGCACCTCAATATCATCCTTATTGTTTAGGTTTGGTTCATTATTATCACATGTACAAAGATACAGTGAAAAGCTTTGTTTTGCATGTTATCCAATCAGTTCAGATAATACTGTACATAAATAAAATTAAGTCAAACTCAAGTACAATGGGTAGAGCAAAGGGGAAGATACAGAGTGCAGAATTTAGTTCTCAACGTTGTAGTTCATCAGATCCATAGACAATATCCAATGTCCGCAATAGGGTAGAGGTGAATCAGACCGTACCCGAGCATACAGATGGGCCTCACAGTAACAGAGGTGTTTATCTCTTTGCTCTACCTGTATATGGCGTAATCATACTCTGTACAGTATGATGTGATATGATATGATTGATTCCTGGGATGGCAGGACTTTCATATGAAGAAAGACTGGATAGACTCGGCTTGTACTCGCTGGAATTTCAAAGATTGAGGGGGGATCTTATAGAAACTTACAAAATTCTTAAGGGGTTGGACAGGCTAGATGCAGGAAGATTGTTCCCGATGTTGGGGAAGTCCAGAACAAGGGGTCACAGTTTAAGGATAAGGGGAAAGACTTTTAGGACCGAGATGAGAACGTTTTTTTTCACACAGAGAGTGGTGAATCTGTGGAATTCTCTGCCACAGAAGGTAGTTGAGGCCAGTTCATTGGCTATATTTAAGAGGGAGTTAGATGTGGCCCTTGTGGCTAAAGGGATCAGGGGGTATGGAGAGAAGGCAGGTACGGGATACTGAGTTGGATGATCAGCCATGATGATATTGAATGGCGGTGCAGGCTCGAAGGGCCGAATGGCCTACTCCTGCACCTATTTTCTATGTTTCTATGATGTGACTGGATAGCATGCAAACAAGGTTTGTTTCTGTAACTCGGTACACGTGACTATAATGGACAATATAATACAATGCAATAAGGTTTTGGTCATTGACTTTAGAGTCACAGAAGGATACAGCATAGAAGCATGCCCTTCAGCCCACTGAGTTCCCTGCTGACCTTCAATTATCCATTTACTCTAACCCTGCATTAACACCATCTTTTTCATTCTCTCCACGTTCTTATCAACTCCACACAAATTCTACCATTCACCCGTATCATTTACAATGAATGGCCTGTTAATCTATCAACCCATACATCTTTGGGGTGTGGATTGTAACTGGATCACCTGTGTTTGTATACACTGGAATTTAGAAGGATGAGGGGGGATCTTATTGAAACATATAAGATAATTAGGGGATTGGACACATTAGAGGCAGGAAACATGTTCCCAATGTTGGGGGAGTCCAGAACAAGGGGCCACAGTTTAAGAATAAGGGGTAGGCCATTTAGAACGGAGATGAGGAAGAACTTTTTCAGTCAGAGAGTGGTGAAGGTGTGGAATTCTCTGCCTCAGAAGGCAGTGGAGGCCAGTTCGTTGGATGCTTTCAAGAGAGAGCTGGATAGAGCTCTTAAGGATAGCGGAGTGAGGGGGTATGGGGAGAAGGCAGGAACGGGGTACTGATTGAGAGTGATCAGCCATGATCGCATTGAATGGCGGTGCTGGCTCGAAGGGCTGAATGGCCTACTCCTGCACCTATTGTCTATTGTCTATTGTCTATTGTTTTCTCCTGGAGAACATTCAGGCTTCACATGGATGGTGCCTCGGGTCAGAATCAAACCTGGCTCTATGGCACTGTGAACCAATGCCTCCACTAACTGTGCCACAGTATCTCTCCAAGAGTCTTGCTGCCAATTCTGTGAGCTATCTGGAGATGATAATGGTGGTATATGAGCACAACATTGATTGGTGTTTGGTCCCTGCACTTCATAGAGCATCCACCTCAACCGCTACAGCAGCGCTATGATAATTTAGACGTCACCATTGACAAGTTTAGTTTAGTTTTGTTTAGACATACAGTGCGGCAACAGGCCCTTCGGCCCACCGAATCCGCGCCGACCAGCGATCCCCACACACTTACGCTACCCTGCACACATTAGGGACATTTAAAAATTTTACCAAGCCAATTAGCCTACAAATCTGTACGTCTTTGGAGTGTGGGAGGAAACCGGAGATCCCAGAGAAAACCCACGCAGCTCACGAGGAGAAGGTACAAACTCTGTACAAAAAAGCACCTGTACCCAGGGTTGAACCCGGGTCTCTGGTGCTGTAAGGCAGCAACTCTACTGCTGCGATGCCCTGCTGCCCAAAGTGTGGACTCCTTCGGTACAACACTTGCCATCTTAACACATACATTCAAGTCCTGAAAACGAGCCTTCAAATTCACAAACCCCTCACTTAAAGCCAAGTGAATTATCAGATTGATCAGAGGCTGGACAATCAGATTGCCTTTTTTATCAAAAAATCTGCAAAGTTAAGAAAGATGGAGGAAAGCAAAGTGATTTTATTTTCATCCAGCCTTCTCTACTAATGTGAGCCGTATAAAGGCAACCAAACAAACTCATAATTTGCAAACGGTTTATTTATGGCAAAAGGCAACCAATATCTCCAAAAAATCGAAGATCTCTGAAAGCTCTCATATTTTTCAGTCTGCGCTCTATTCCCAGGGAGGTGAAGGCAGTGAATGGAAGATTATTTATCATGCATAAACTGCTGTGTCTGACTTGCTCACATTCTCGCTTTCTTCCCTGAGGAATTCCATAAAATCTATTGAGTTTCTGAATTCCCTCTTTCTCATAGCATTGGCTAATAAATATTCTCAGACAGTCACCTCCGATGGAATGTTTTTTCACAGTTAAAACTCTTGCTTATTTCGGTTGTTCTTCCGTGGAATTCCAATAAGGGCAGCAAGGTGCACATTTAGTGATCTCCTTACTGCTGTAACAAGGGAACATTTTATTGTCAAAGGTGCAGTGTTAAACTGAGCCCCTCTCTGTTCTGCGTGACAAGGGTAAGAATACCTCATGAACTATCTTGCAGCACAATGGAGAGTTATCTCCAGTGTTCTGTTCAATATTAATTTCTTAACTAACAGTGGAGAGGCTAGGAACAGAGGGCACAGCCTCAGAATAATGTAGATAAGTGTGAGGATATTCACTTTGGAAGTAAGAATAGAAAGGCAGATTATTATCTGAATGGTGTCAAGTTAGGAAGAGGGGATGTTCAACGAGATCTGGGTGTCCTAGTGCATCAGTCACTGAAAGGAAGCATGCAGGTACAGCAGGCAGTGAAGAAAGCCAATAGAATGTTGGCCTCCATAACAAGAGGAGTTGAGTATAGGAGCAAAGAGGTCCTTCTACAGTTGTACCGGGCCCTGGTGAGACTGCACCTGGAGTACTGTGTGCAGTTTTGGTCTCCAAATTTGAGGAAGGATATTCTTGCTATTGAGGGCATGCAGCATAGGTTCACTAGGTTAATTCCCGGAATGACGGGACTGTCGTATGTTGAAAGGCTGGAGCAATTAGGCTTGTATACACTGGAATTTAGAAGGTTGAGGGGGGATCTTATTGAAACATATAAGATAATTAGGGGATTGGACACATTAGAGGCAGGAAACATGTTCCCAATGTTGGGGGAGTCCAGAACAAGGGGCCACAGTTTAAGAATAAGGGGTAGGCCATTTAGAACGGAGATGAGGAAGAACTTTTTCAGTCAGAGAGTGGTGAAGGTGTGGAATTCTCTGCCTCAGAAGGCAGTGGAGGCCAGTTCGTTGGATGCTTTCAAGAGAGAGCTGGATAGAGCTCTTAAGGATAGCGGAGTGAGGGGGTATGGGGAGAAGGCAGGAACGGGGTACTGATTGAGAGTGATCAGCCATAATCGCATTGAATGGCGGTGCTGGCTCGAAGGGCTGAATGGCCTACTCCTGCACCTATTGTCTATTGTCTATTGTCTATAACATACCTCTAGAAAGGAGAAGAGGAGGAATATCTTTAGCCATGGGGTGATGAATCTGTGGAATTCATTGGCATAGATGCTGAGGAGACCAAGTTATTGGGTATTTTTAAAGCAGAGATTGATAGTTTCCTGATTAGTACGGGTGTCAGGGGTTATGGTGAGAAGGCCGGGGAATGGAGTTGAGGAAGATAGATCATGCATGATTGAATGACAGAGTAAACTTAATGGGCTGAATGGCCTAATTCTGTTCCTATCACTTATGAACTTGATTAGTGAGGGTGTTGAAGGTTAAGGGAAGAAGGCAGGAAAATGGGGTTGAAAGGGAAAAATAGATCCGGCATGATGAAATGGCAGAGACTTGATGGGCCGAGTGGCCTAATTCTGCTTCTATTTCACAATTTCTCGCAGCTGAACTAAGAATTAACTCTGCATAAATATTTACCACATTAAAAAGTACGTGGGAATATGATGCAGTGAGAATAATGGAAACCTGACATCAATTGTTGAGAACTGGTAACGAAAATGAGGATTACCTGTGCATAATTATTTCTCACATTAAAAAGTCTGTCAGCTGCTGTAAAATGCTTTAAGGTGATTTCAGGTCACAGTAAACACAATGCAGGTTTGAGACGTTTTGAGTGTGAGGAAAATAGTGGAATGAGGGAGGGATGGATTGCTGAGAAAAGTGAAAACTCAACACCCCTGACTTGGTTTGGTTTTACTTTAATTTAGTATGGAAACAGGTCCTTCGGCCCACTGAGTCCACACCACTAGTTCTATGTTATCCTATTTTCTCATCCACTCCCTACAGGTATCATTGTTCTATAGTCGAGAATATACACTTGAGACCAGAAGTCAGTTTTAAAACTACGTCTCTGTGCTGATCGTTTAGTTTAGAGATACAGCATGGAAACAGCCCCTTCAGTCCACTGAGTCCACCCATTCACAGCTTACCCTATATTCTCATCCACTCCTACACACTGGCAGCAATTTACAATTTACCCATAAACCTGCACGTCTCTAGGATTGGGAGGAAACTGGAGCACCCGGAGGAAACCCACGCAGTCTGAGAAAGAATGTGCAAACTCCACACAGACAGCACCCGAGATCAGGATCGAACCTGGACCTTTTACACCGTGAGGCAGCAACTCAACCAGCTGCGGCTCTGTGCTGTCCTTGTGTGTTCTATCATTGTCCCAAGTAGACAGATGCTATCAATGACTGGGTGATGACCAGATCATTAGTGTTGCTAGTCTGAAGAAGGGTCATAGAAACATAGAAACATAGAAAATAGGTGCAGGAGTAGGCCATTCGGCCCTTCGAGCCTGCACCGCCATTCAATATGATCATGGCTGATTATCCAGCTCAGTAACCTGTACCTGCCGTCTCTCCATGCCCCCTGATCCCTTTAGCCACAAGGGCCACATCTAACTCCCTCTTAAATATAGCCAATGAACTGGCCTCGACTACCTTCTGTGACAGAGAATTCCACAGACTCACCACTCTCTGTGTGAAGAAATGTTTTCTCATCTCGGTCCTAAAAGACTTCCCCCTTATCCTTAAGCTGTGACCCCTGGTTCTCGACTTCCCCAACATCGGGAACAATCTTCCCGCATCTAGCCTCTCCAACCCCTTAAAATGTTTATATGTTTCTATAAGATCCCCCCTCAGTCTTCTAAATTCCAGCGAGTACAAGCCTAGTCTATCCAGTCTTTCTTCATATGAAAGTCCTGCCATCCCAGGGATGGCAGGACTTTCTCGACCCTAAACATCATCCATTCCTTCTCTCCAGAGATGCTGCCTGTCCCGCTGAGTTTCTCCAGCTTTTTGTGTCAATCTTCGTTTAAACCAACATCTGCAGTTGCTTCTTACTCATTAGTGTTGCATGCGTGTTCTCTGAGAGCTTGCTGCTCACCTCTCATTGTTAACACCCTGCAATACTATGGAGTGGAATATCAACTACAAGTTGAGTTTTAATTGTGACTTTATTGCACCTCAAGAACAATTTATTTTATGCTGAAGCGGTCTGCTTCCTTCTTCAAAATCCACCACCTCACACAATTGCTTTTTTGAGGGTAAACTGTTTGTTTCGTGACCAGAACTGTTTACTCTGAACCACGATTGATTAAGAGACTCATGAATACAATTGGTGAAAGTGCTCAAAGCATGACCAATTGCAGTACTGTTTTCCAGGAGGAATAGAGGTCGATAAAAACAGCCCTGGGAATTCTGGAATATTTTAGTTTTAATCTGGAGATCTGATGTGACACATGTACAATAAAGACCATTTTTTAATGAAATCTCTGCAATATAGACTGACTATCTCTCTCTGGAGCATTCAGTAATGAACTGTGGCAATAGACAAATTACCAGCAAGCGGCACTCTGATGGTGACATGATAGATACTCCTTTGAATTTATAATCAGGGATTGGATTGAAGATTTTAAGATATTAACGGAGCTGATAGGGTGAATAAAGAGATATTACAACCTAACAGTCGAAGCCAGGATAGACGCAAAAAGCTGGAGTAATTCAGTTCTTCAGACTCTCAGGAGCAGAGTGGGATGGGACTGTTCACTGAGATGGGGGAAAGGTTAAACTCATCACCACTGACAATGGCTCACTCTTCTGTACTCTTTCTAATGTTACGAACTGTGAAGCCGGACTGGATGGGAGGAAGTGAGGAGCCTGTGATGAATTAATAATTGATAATAATTGAATAATTGAATAAATTTTATTACCCAAGTATGTATACATACAAGGAATTTGCTGTGGTGCTTAGCTCGCAAGTAACAACATGACATACAGTAAACAATTAAGAATAAAACATAAAATATTAAAACATTAAGAATAAAAAATGGCATTAACATACGATTAATGCTTGATGGCCAGTGTGACTTGGAGTTATTTTTGTGCTGTATCTCTCTATGACACCAGGTACAAAGTATACATTTAGCATATATGTTTTTTTAGGGTGGCACAGTGCCTCACTGTGATAGAGACCTGGGTTCAATCCTGTCCTTGGGTGCTGTCTGTGTGTAGTTTTCACGTTCTCCCTGTGACAATGTGGATTTACTCTGGGTGCTTCTGTTTCCTCCAACATGCAAAAGACGTGTGGGTTGACGGTTAATTGGCCTCTGTAAATTGCCCCCTATTATGTAGGGAGTGGATGGGAAAGTGGGATAACTTAGAACTGGAGTGAATGGGTTAGTGTGTACTGAATGGGCCGAAGAGCCTGTTTTCATGTTATATCTCTATATTAAGCTAAATACACTGTGTGAGAATAAGGCTGGTGAACTCCGAACACTAAATAGCTAGGTGGAAATGTGATGTAATGACAGTGATAGAAACCTGACTTAAAACTGGAGAGAACTGGAAAGGGCGGCACGGTGGTGCAGCGGTAGAGTTGCTGCCTTACAGCGCCAGAGACCCTGCTTTGATCCCGCCTATGGGTGTTCGTCTGTGTGGAGTTTGTACGTTCTCCCCGTGAACTGCGTGGGTTTTCCCTGAGATCTTCGGTTTCCTCCCACACTCCAAAGACGTGCAGGTTTTTAGGTTAATTGGCTTGATATCAATGTAAATTGTCCCTTGTGTGGTGGAAGGTAGTGTTAATGTGCAGGGATCGCTGAGCGGCGCGGACTCGGTGGACCGAAGGGCCTGTTTCCGCACTCTATCTCTAAACTAAACTGACTGCTTAATATCGAGAGTTACAAAATGTTAAGAAAAGATAAGGTAGAAGAACAAGGAGTTGACATCTCAGTTCTGACAGCTCAATTTTAACTTGAGAAGGTGTTGCAGCATTGAGTGGGAGTAAGAACAGAATCCATTCGGTGAGGGTTATGAAGCAAGAAGGGTGTGATCCCACTGCTGGGATACTCTGCATGAGACTGAATAAAGTGAGGTTGATAAAGAAGCAAACTTTCAGGAAATAGCAGAAATGCACAAGAATTACAAAGGGCTAATAATACAAAGTTTAATTTGAATTGCACAAATATTAATTGAGATAACGTTAGAGTAAAGAGAAGGGAATGGGAGGAACTTCTCAAATATGGCCAGTGGAACCTTCTTATAGAGGGTGATCTTGGCCTGACTAGGAAGGAAGGACTTGCCAGATTGTTTGGTATTGAGCTGAGCCACAAGGGTCAAGTGTCAGTGGCCAGCAGTTGGGTCACAGTGATAATGGTATCGTAACGTTTAGATTCGTAATGCTCGGTGTGGAAGGGTAGACCTGGCTGGATAACCTGCATCTCAGGTTGTTAATGGAAGTATGTGAGCATGACAATAACTGAGAGGTTTGTCAGAATCTTCCAAAATTGCCGAGATAAGAGAAGGCGCCATGGAATTGGCAAGTTGAAAATATTTATTTCAGAAAATGTTTAAGAACATCCCTCGTAACCATAAATCAGTCCGTTTATCATCAGTGGTGGGTAATGTTTCAGTTTCAGTTTAGTTTAGTTTATTGTCACGTGTACCGAGGTACAGTGAAAAGCTTTTCGTTATGTGCTGTCCAGTCAGCGGAAAGACAATACCCGATTACAATCAAATCATTTACTGTGTGTAATGGGAATAGCGTTTAGTGGAAGGTAAAGGCAGTAAAGTCCGATTAAAGATAGTCCAAAGGTCACCAATAAGGTTTTAGAAACAATACTGGGGGAAATGTGATTGGAGAGATTTGAGCTAATCAAAGAGAGAGACTTATCAAAGGCAGAATGTGTGTTGACTAACCTAATTACGATACGATATGATAGAATTGAACTTTCTGATGAAGTTACATGAGAATTGTTGTCTATATGGACTTGATGAAAAGAATTGTGGGTTATGGAATAGGAGAATAGGAGGAGGTCTCGACCTGAAACGTCACCCATTCCTTCTCTCCAGAGATGCTGGCTGACCCGCTGAGTTACTCCAGCATTTTGTGTCTACCATTGAATAGAAGGATCTGTGTCAACGTGGATAAAAAAACTAGCTTAAGAGCAGAAAGCAGGGTCATGGAAATGTTTTTTTCAGACAAGAAGGCAGCAGGCAGTGTTGTTCCTCAATGACCATGGATATTTGTAAATGACTTAGAAATTTGCAAATAATTTGGAGATGTTCTGATTACCCCATTAAAAGAATAACGTGGAAACATTGGAAAGGGTACAGAAGAGGTTTACCAAAATGCTGTTTGGATTAGGAAGTATTAGCTATCAGGACAAGTTGGACAAACTTGGATTGTTTTCTCTGGGGAGTGATGGGGGAGACCTGATAGGTTTATAAAATTATGAGCAGCATTGATTGAGCATTAATAAGATAGACAGTCAGAACCCTTTTCCCTTCTATAAAAATGGCAAAGAGTCAAGGGGCATCGTTTTAACGTGAGAGCAGCAATGAGATAAATGGGTCTACTGTGGATAGGGTGAGCAGTTTTAAATACTTGGGAGTCCGTATCACAGAGGATCTGACGTGGGCAACGCACATCGCCGCACTGCAAAGGCAAATGCATAAGGCAAAGCAGTGCCTTTACCACCTTAGACAACTGAGGAAATCCAGAGTGTCTCTGAGGATCCTTCATTGCAGTAACGGGATCGTTCCGAGTCAGCATGGATTTACGAAGGGGAAATCATGCTTGACAAATCTACTGGAATTTTTTGAGGATGTAACTAGGAAAATTGACAAGGGAGAGTCAGTGGATGTGGTGTACCTCGACTTTCAGAAAGCCTTCGACAAGGTCCCACATAGGAGATTAGTGGGCAAAATTAGGGCACATGGTATTGGGGGTAGGGTACTGACATGGATAGAAAATTGGTTAACAGACAGAAAGCAAAGAGTGGGGATAAATGGGTCCCTTTCGGAATGGCAGGTAGTGACCAGTGGGGTACCACAAGGTTCGGTGCTTGGACCCCAGCTATTTACGATATACATTAATGACTTAGACGGAGGGATTAAAAGTACCATTAGCAAATTTGCAGATGATACTAAGTTGGGGGGTAGTGTGAATTGTGAGGAAGATGCAATAAGGCTGCAGGGTGACCTGGACAGGTTGTGTGAGTGGGCGGATACATGGCAGATGCAGTTTAATGTAGATAAGTGTGAGGTTATTCACTTTGGAAGTAAGAATAGAAAGGCAGATTATTATCTGAATGGTGTCAAGTTAGGAGGAGGGGGAGTTCAACGAGATCTGGGTGTCCTAGTGCATCAGTCAATGAAAGGAAGCATGCAGGTTCAGCAGGCAGTGAAGAAAGCCAATGGAATGTTGGCCTTCGTAACAAGAGGAGTTGAGTATAGGAGCAAAGAGGTCCTTCTACAGTTGTACCGGGCCCTGGTGAGACCGCACCTGGAGTACTGTGTGCAGTTTTGGTCTCCAAATTTGAGGAAGGATATTCTTGCTATGGAGGGCGTGCAGCGTAGGTTCACTAGATTAATTCCCGGAATGGCGGGACTGTCGTATGTTGAAAGGCTGGAGCGATTGGGCTTGTATACACTGGAATTTAGAAGGATGAGGGGGGATCTTATTGAAACATATAAGATAATTAGGGGATTGGACACATTAGAGGCAGATAACATGTTCCCAATGTTGGGGGAGTCCAGAACAAGGGGCCACAGTTTGAGAATAAGGGGTAGGCCATTTAGAACGGAGATGAGGAAGAACTTTTTCAGTCAGAGGGTGGTGAAGGTGTGGAATTCTCTGCCTCAGAAGGCAGTGGAGGCCAGTTCGTTGGATGCTTTCAAGAGAGAGCTGGATAGAGCTCTTAAGGATAGCGGAGTGAGGGGGTATGGGGAGAAGGCAGGAACGGGGTACTGATTGATAGTGATCAGCCATGATCGCATTGAATGGCGGTGCTGGCTCGAAGGGCTGAATGGCCTACTCCTGCACCTATTGTCTATTGTCTATTGTCTATTGTCTACTCTGGGGCTGTAGAGAGCATCCTGTCCGGCAACATTACAGTCTGGTTTGGGAACAGCTCTGCCCAGGACAGGATGGCCCTGCAGAGAGTAGTGCGTTGGGCAGAATGCACCATGGGAACTACACTCGTCCCCCTACAGGACCTATACATCAGGAGGTGCAGATCCAGAGCAAGCAAGATCATGAGGGACCCCTGCCATCCCAGCAACGGACTGTTCCAGATGTTACAATCAGGCAAACGCCTCCGCTGTCACGCTGTGAAAACGGAGAGGATGAGACGGAGTTTCTTCCCACAGGCCATCAGGACTGTCAACTTTTATAACTCCAGAGACTAAATTTTTGTCTACACTATAGTAACTTATTAACTTTATTTATATGCTGTAACTGTAATTCTTTTTTGTGCACAATCCGCAGGCATTGCCACTTTCATTTTACTGCACATCGTGTATGTGTATGTGACAAATAAATTTGACTTGACTTGACTTGACTTTAAAGGAGATGTAGGAGGCAAGTTTTTTTTACACAGTTGAGTGGTGGATACCTGGAATGTTCTGCCAGGGATGGTGATGGAAACAGATACAATGGTGGCATTTAAGAGGTTCTTGGATAGACAAATGGATATTCAGGGACAAGGATCACATGCTGGTGGAGGTGACTAGTTTAACTTGACATCATGTTCAGCATGGACATTGTAGACTGAAAAGTGGACTGAAGGGGCTGTGTCTGTGCTGTTTCTGTCCTATGTTAAAATCAAGGATACTAACCAATGTTAACAGGGCAGGCAGATTGGGAAAAAGAGTAACAGAGGGAATTTAACTCAAAGAAGTGTGAGGTGATACATTTTGTTAGGAAGGAAAGAGAGAGGCAATGGAGGCTAACAACAAAGATTGAAGGAATGTGCAGGAACAGTGATTTGCAGTGTATCCATGTCTCTGTCTCATTCTATTATCAATAACTAAATCATCCAAATAGATTTCAAGCCTTCAGGTGCACAACATTCAAAGACTCGTGAAATCCCCAAGCTCCTCTTGAATGTGTTTACAATTTCACTTGAAGTACCAAATGGAAGAAACACTCATCAACATATTTACAGTGTTGCTGCATAAAGCAGCAGAGTAGAAGTCCTGTCTCCACTCAGCACTGACCTTATCTATATAAGTAGGAAATAGTTACCAATACTAATAACAGGGCTAAGCAGTGTTTCTGCTGGATGTGAATTAATTAACAGCCTCTCCCCTTGGTTTAGCATCACTCACTCCATATGATTGATACTTGTTTTATTGAATTATGTTCCATTGGTATTCCATAACTAGTAATGCAATTCTTATCAAATAATTACATATTGATTGCAATTTATATGGTAATCCTGTTGATATTACTGCTTGTCACACCACTGTGCAAGGCTTGGCTATGTCATTGTGCATTAATAACCTCACAATTATATGACATGACATGTAACCGATTCTAATGCATTGTTAACAAATTGTCAGCGTTATCCTCAATGATTGTTTTCAGCTTTGATTTTGCTCGGTTACTGCTATCTGAGTGGTGTCACGAGACAGAGTGGTAGTACCTTCATGTGTTTCTGTGGTCAGAAGGTGCTACTCATCAGTTTTAAGACACTTGTAGATTTTTTATGATTGAATAGTGTTTACACGATAGAGTCATAGAACCATACGGTAAATAAACAGGCCCTACTGCCCAATCTCCCCTTGCTGACCAAAATGCCCCACCTACACTACTCCCACGTGCTCATGTTTGGACCATATCCCTTAATGCCCTTTCTATCTATGTACCTGTCCAAATGTCTTTTAAATGTTGTTAAAGCACCTGCCTCAACTACTTCCTCTGACAGTCTGAAGAAGGGTCTCGACCCGAAACATCACCTCTTCCTTTCCTCTAGAGATGCTGCCTGATCCGCTGAGTTACTCCAGCATTTTGTGTCTTTCTCTGGCAACTCGTTCCATGTGCCCACCACCCTCAGTGTGGAAAAATTGCTCCTCAGGTTCCAATTAAATCTTTTCCTTCTCACTTGAAACCTATTTTCCCTGGTTCTTGATTACTCTGGGTAAAACATTCTATGCTTTCACCCTATCTTTTCCCCTCATGGTCTTATAAACATCTATTAGATTAAATATTACGATAATTGAAACAACTTCATGATTAACATAATGGCCTTTGAAGTTAGTTGCAAAATCCTGGAATGTTATAGTACAGGGGACCATTCAGCCAAGACTATGAAGAAGGGTCTTGAACCGAAACATCACCCATTCCTTCTCTCCAGAGGGTCTAAAGCAGGGTCTTGACTGGAAACTTCTCTCCAGAGATGCTGCCTGACCTGTGAATACGTGCTGCAGAGCAGGTAGACACAACATGCTGGAACAACTCAACGGGTCAAGCAGCATCTCTGGAGATAAGGAATGGGTGACGTTTCGGGTCGAGACCCTTCTTCAGACTGAAGAAGGGTCTCCACCCGAAACGTCACCCATTCCTTCTCTCCAGAGATGCTGCCTGTCCCACTTAGTCCAGCATTTTGTGTCTACCTTCGATTCAAACCAGCATCTGCAGGTTTTTTTCCTACTGCAGAGCAGGAGTTGGCAACGCGCAGCACATCAGCGCATCAGCACATCACACTTGTCTACGCCATTGATTCTGTGGGGGTTCTGCAGGTTGGTGAGACCAGAGGCCAGATGCACCTCACATCTGGTTACTCAGGTTCACACCAGCCACAGTTGCCACATCGAGCATGGCCCCATTCAATAAATGGTGGTTCAACATGATCTGGCCCATTACCTGTCTGTTATCACATTTCACTGTGTGGCTGCTTGCTATGCGCGAATTTGCTGGCCTGTTTCCTCCATTATAACTCAGCTGACACTTCAGTAGTATTTAACCAGCTGTCTCGCACTGTGGAACCGCCTGAGATTGCAAAAAGACGTTGGAGTAAAGTAATTTGCTTCTTCTGATGTTGTGCTGATGCAATAAAGTGGCACAAGTTGATTTATGTTCTGATTTAAGAATCAGAAGCCACTTTAAATTGACAAAGATTGCAGGCTCTGATTTCAAGGCTTGGCTTTCTACAGGAACGCGGTTAGATTGTATTTGCCTGCTTGGACCGATTTGTCTGCTTGCACCAACGAACTTTGAAAACCCATTTAAAAGAATCTTAGTTCCTCTTTTTTGAAAAATGGAGCCTTGTACTGTAGGATTATGTGAGCCTTCTTCCCAATAGCAAGGGCTCTTCCTCAGCATTTCTCTGCTGTGATGGGTGAGGAAGGTGTCTGAACAAATCTGCTCCACATTTTCGTAACTTGATTTTATTTCACCTTCCCTACACTTTGTCAGATGGTTGGGCTGCAACCAGCAATCCACGGTATTGGGAAATCGCAGAGACAAAGCCACATCATATTTCTACGTGCTGGCTCTGAAATTTGGAAATGTTCCAGCAATGAATAACACGTGTTTTTCTATAATTTCAACCCTTGCTGCCCATCTCCTGATTTGAACTTGGTCATTTCATCCATCGTGCCTGTGCTTGTTTGTTGCCTTTCCTGCCTCAATCCTTCTCCGAATCCATTTACTACATCACACTCCCCGTCTCTCTAATCACCTCCAGTCATTTTCTCTTCCTATTCATTGATGGAGTGTGGATATCACTGACAAGATCATCAGACATTTGCCCATTCTCAATAGTCATGCACTGTCTGTGTGACTTCCTATGTCATTGCAGAGGCAATTATAAAGTGGATGGGACCGGCATCGTGTACAGTTGGTCTGGGGAAGGGCAGCAGACTTCCTTCCCAGAGAATGTGAGGTGGGTTTTGATATGATAGTCTAGTAATTTAGTCTCTGCAGCACAGTGGCTCAGCGTTAGAGTTGCTGCTTTACAGCGCCAGAGACCCACGGATTCGATCCTGTACGGAGTTTGTATGTTCTCCCCATGACCTGCGTGGGTTTTCTCCGGGAGCTCCAGTTTCTTCCCACACTCCTAAGACATACAGGGTTGTAGGTTAATTGGGTTTATTAGTGTTAATTAACACTATCCTACACACACTCGGGACAATTTACAATTTTCACCAAGCAAATTAACCTACAAACCTGTATATCTTTGGAGTGTGGGAGGAAACCAGAGATCTTGGAGAAAACCCATTCAGGCCATGGGGAGAACATACAAACTCCATACAGTCAACACCCATAGTCAGGATTGAACCCGGGTCCTTGGCACTGGAAGGCAGCAACTCTACCGCTGGGCCACCATGCTCTGTTGATTGAATTCCTGTGGAACACCTTGGGGCATTTTACTGTACAGTTGTTGTTTCACTTATGTGTATTATTCCTGAAACATTATGGAAAATTTCATAAGCTTTCAGTTTATACCATCCAAGTTGTTTATTCATTGGTGTCATGAGCTGTCACTATTTATAGACAGAAAATTCTAGCCTTGGCTTTGAACTCATAATCCTCTGACCCAAGGGTGAGGCTGCAACTGGCTGAGCTCACTGAAATACGGCAAAGTGCATCTTACAAAATTTGTTATGGAGTACTTACCAGTGCAGCACGATATCCTGGGGCAGACCAGTGCTAGAGTTCACCGTTGTTGAAGCCAGGATCAGCACTCCAAACTAACCCATAAACGTGTTAACAACGTATCTTTAACATCGACTGTATCAGTGCCTGTAAGTACTGCTGAGTAGCACAAGTGGAGATGGGAAGTGACGGTCCAAGCTTAGCTGATTGAAAGATCAGACAGATCGGAAAAGGAGATGATAACACTGATTATAATCACTCAGGCTCATAGTGGATACTTGTTCCAAGTACACGATGCGTGAAATTGGCCAGACATTGGCGGCAAGCTAGGACTACCAAACAAGGAATATGCTATTCACTTTAATACCAGACAGTAGGTCTGGGCATTACACAAGCTTCCAAACAGGGAGGCTGCAGCAACCTGCCAACACTCCATTGACTGCTTCTGCCAAAGTCTGTGATCTAATTAAATTTACAATTTTTGAAAGAACAGGGAACTATAAAACTATTAGATTGATATTAAAAACATCTGAATATTTATAAATTTCATAATCATAATCATGGGTGACGTTTCGGGTCGAGACCCTTCTTCAGTCTGAAGAAGGGCCTCGACCCGAAACGTCACCCATTCCTTCTCTCCAGAGATTCTGCCTGACCCACTGAGTTACTCCAGCATTTTGTGTCTATCTTCGATTTAAACCAGCATCTGCAGTTTTTTTTCCCTATATTTATAATCATAATCAAAATCGTAATTTATTAGCCAAGTATGTTTTGCAATATACGAGGAATTTGGTTTGCCATACAGTCATACCAAAAAAGCAAAAATACACACAACTGCATAAAAATCTGACATAAACATCGACCACAGCGGCCCCTCTCCACTTCCCACTGTGATGGAAGGCAATAAAGTCTTATCTTCTTTCCTCCTTTTCTCCCGCATTCGGGGGAGTTGAACCATCTGCAGTCGGGGCGATTGAAGCTCCCGCGTCGGGGCGGTCGAAGTTCCAGCGGCTTGGAGCTCCCGAAGTCGGTCTCCAACCAGGGACCGCATGCTCCACGTTGTTAAAGTCCGCCGGCTCCCATGATTGGAGCTCCCAAGGTCCCTGCAAGAGGCAGCCAGCTCCACGATGTTAGGCCGCAGTGCAGACGGAGATACGACACGGAAAAAGTCGAAATCTCTATCGAGGAAAGAGATAAAAAAAGTTTCCCCCATTCCCCCCACCGCCCCATAATACAAAACTAAAGATAAACTAAAACATACATTTTAGAACAAACTAAAAACACAAAGAAGGAAAAAGACGAGACAGACCATTGTAGACGTTGCACATTTTTCTGTTTGTGTAATCGGCAGCAGAGTTCCTCAGCAGGTAGAGCTGCTGCCTCACAGCGCCAGAGTCTCGGGTTCAATCACAACCTCGGGTGCTGTTTTTGTGCAGTTTGCATGTTCCTCCTCTATCTGCGAGGGTTTGCTCTGGTTCCCTCCCACATCCCAAAGACACACAGATTTTCAGGTTAATTGGCCACTGTAAAAAAATTGGCCCCGAATGTGTGGGGAGTGGATGAGAATGTGGGATACCATAGATCTAGTGCTAACAGGTCGGCGTGGACTTGGTGAGCTGAGGGGCCTGTTTCCATGCTGTGTCTCTAAATTAAACTAAAACATTTTCACTAACTATAACGTTACCAGGCTGCAACACTATCAACTGCACTCTAGCCTGTATTTGTTCTCTTTGCACTACCTGTGCATGGCTTGATTGGGTACAATCATGTACAGTATGATTTGACTGGACAGCATGCAAACAGAGTGTTTCACTATCTCTCAGTACACATGGCAATAAAAAACAATACCAAAATATCCTTCAGGAAAGGAAATCCATTATCTTTAGCTGATCCAGCCTCAGTTCAGGGCAATTAGGGACTCACCCAAGGATAATTGGAGACAGGCAATAAATACCAGATTTGCCATTAATACCAATGCCTCAGCATTGAATATAATCTCCCGAGAGCTTCCAGGCAGGGAACCTAGGAAATCCTAGAAGTACTATGGGCAGCATGGTGGCACAGCAGTAGAGCGCTAGAGTTGTTGCCTTACAGCCCAGAGACCCGGGTTCAATCCTGACTATGGGTGCTGTCTGTACGGAGTTTGTACTTTCTCCCCGTGACCTGCGTGTTTTCTCCAGGAGCTCCCACACTCCAAAGACGTAGAAGCTTGTAGGCTGAAGAAGGGTCTCGACCCGAAACGTCACCCATTCCTTCTCTCCTGAGATGCTGCCTGACCTGCTGAGTTACTCCAGCATTTTGTGAATAAATACCTTCGATTTGTACCAGCATCTGCAGTTATTTTCTTACACGAAGCTTGTAGGCTAATTGGCTTGGTATTAGTGTAAATTGTCCCCAGTGTGTGTAGCATAGTGTAAGTGTACAGGGATTCCTGGTCGGCACGGACTCGGTGGGCCAAAGGGTCTGTTTCAGCGCTAAATCTCTAAACTAAACTAAACCAAACTACTAGGTGTTTTCTGAGTTTGTAGCAGAGATAGGGGGAACAGCAGCCAATAATTATTTGATATTAATTGAAGGAAGCGGTATGGGGTTAGTAAAGGAAAGTGCCTTTGAGGTAAAAGATCTGCCCTTCTGAAAGGGAGAATAGAAACATGGGGACTGAATGGCCAACTCCTTTTGAGTGTGTACATTTTTAAGCTTTTTAATAATCATCCCCATTTTGTAATTTTTTACATCCTTGATTAAGAGATGTTGTGATGTCCCTGTGACGCAGTTCCAGTGAGTCACACTATTGCAATGAGCTTTGTCAGTAATATTTGGTGAGTTTTTTCCCATGTGATTTGAGAAGGCAGTCGCAATCTTCATGTGATCCTGAGGTAATGCATCTCAATTAATGTGACAGTGATAAACCAATACCAATACCGAGACAAAGATACTACCATATGATCCTGAGGTATGCCAAGTTTTACCATGTAAGGGACCAGGTATCATTAAAGAAGTCCATGACCATATTATTCTTCCACTATATGAAATATATAAAACAAAAATAACGTTTTTGAGGGAGATGTGTCAAAATATTATCAATGGAATGAAGGGAAATGGGGTTAGTACAAGAAAGTAGCAGAGGTAAAACATCTGCCTTATAGAAAGGCAGAACGGAAACATGAGGTCCGAATGGCCAACACCTTTGAGTTTTTATGTTTTATGTTTTGACTACAATGTTTTATGACCACAATCATCCCCATTTTGCATCAAGAACCACAAAGGAGAGTCATACAATTTGCCAAGTGAGCCATTGACTATCAGTGTTAATATTGTTATAACAAGGTACCTCAGATGCTGGTTTACATGCAGGCCAGGCAGCATCCCTGGAGAATATGGAGAGGCGATGTTTCGGGTTGGAACCCTTCTTCAGACTGATTGCAGGGGAGCGGAAAGGAAAGCTGGAAAAGAGGAGAGTCAGGACAGAGCATAGGCGGTAATAGGTGAACACAGGTGAGGGGCTTTTTGGTGGGAAGATTGTGGGACAAATGCCAGGGATGAAAAGATAGGTGTAAGCCAAAAAGATAAAGAATTGTGAATTGTTAAGCTCGGGGTTGAAAAGGTGCGAATTGTGTGTCCATTGGAAAAGGAATGATGATCATGTCCCACAGACTTGCAGACTGGTAGATTAATTGCCTACTGTAAAATGCCCATGTGTGTAGATGTGAGGTTGAATCTGGGATAAGATGGTCAGAATGTGGGCAAAATAGGTATCAATTAAAATTAATGAGAGAATGGGAATGCACTGTGAGCTGGCATAGACTCGATGGGCCGAATAGTTTCCTTCTATGACATAAAGATTTTTTTATTATGAAGTATAACTGGGTATTCAAAAATATTCGGTAAGCAACATGGGCAGGAAAAGGGTTCTGAACAGTTGTATTCAATTGCCCAGTGGTGTGCTGCAATGATATTTGATTGCAAAAGCCATGTTTAAGGAAACCCACCAGGAGTCTGAATCTGTGGTCATATTTCACAGGGTTACTATTCAAGCTCTTGGAAAACATTCCGACCTTTGAGAAGGGTGTGGATTCAAGTCACACTCCAGAGACACGGGGACAAACATGTAAACTAACACTCAGCTGCGCTAATTATTAGTTTAATTTGGCGTTATGTTCGACAAAGACATTATGGGCCAATGGCCTGTCCCGGTGCTCTACTGTTCTATGTTCCACAGGCTATTAAAACGGTTGTGTACCATCAAAGGTATCATCATTTGGATGAGACTTTAAACACCACATCCCCATCTGGTTCCTTCAGAAGATGCTAATATGCCACAGCACAGCTCTGAAGAATAGCAGGCACCTTTTCCCTCGTGTCCCGGATAATATTTAATCTTCAGGCAGCATTTTAAAAACAAATTATTTGGCGCTGAAAAAGTTGCCTTTTGGGGCAGCTTGCTGTGGATTGATTGAGTGGTATATCTGGCTAGAGGTTCCTCGAAAGAGACTGTACTTTAGAGAAACTTCATTAGCTGTAAAGCATCGAGGCAGTGCAAAGTGCGAAGAAAATGCGAGTGCCCTTTTTAATTACCATGTTGTACCTTAGATTAGTGTTCCGGAGTTTGCTTCTGATGAGGAACTGACTTCTGAGCCCTTTTTATCACAACTCTGGAGATACCATTAATTGGACGAGATCAGTCGGGTGCCATTTTTATATGTTGTATTTTTAAAACTCTCTTCCCCACATGTTAGTGGGCACAGCGTTCTTGCAGGTTTTTAAGGCAGTGGTAGATAGATTCTTGATAAGTGAGGGGGAGAGGGGAAGCAAAAAGTTACTGAGGGGAGATAGGAATGTGGAATTGGCATTACAATCGGGTCAGCAGAGACAGAGCAACAATGACAGTGAGGGGCCAAGTTGTCTACTCCCACGCCTAATTCAGAAACAAGGAACTGCTGATGCTGGTTAATACACCAAAGGACACAAAACTGGAGTAATTCAGAGGTCAGGCAGCCTCTCTGGAGAACATGGATAGGCAACATTTCAGGTCGATTACTTTCTTCAGACTAGGTCTGAAGAAGGGTCCCGACCTGAAACATCACCTATCCATGTTCTCCAGAGATGCTGCCTGACCTGCTGAGTTATTCAAAACTTTGTGCCAGCTACTAATTCATCTGACTTTAATGAGAGGACCTCTTCCGACGAGCACAGAGCACCTTCCAAGGCAGCTTTGGAAGGAACTTTCTCAGTGACTTGGTTGAAATCGATCTCTCTGCCATTGCACCAGAATCAGCAAACTCTGTTGAACCTCACTACCCACTGAACGATTGCCGTGACCTTATTGAGCCATCTAGAAGTGCTGTGTGCATCACTTGCGTCTGCATATTTAATGTGCACTAACAAGTCAATAGTGATCACTTCAAATATGATTCATTGATTGAGAAGCTTTTTTTAAATAAAACAAAGCACTTCTTTTTAATCACCAGTCTATTTATTTTCCTATTGACATTCGCACTGTGGCCTCTCATCTGCACAATCCCACGTCTGGCCACAGTTTGAGAAATACGAGGATGGTGTGTTATTACTCTTGTGATGGCGTAGGTTAATTACACTCGGATCGGCACAGTGCAGCTGAGAGGGTTCCTGTGACCCAGCTTCGATCCTGACCTCCCGTGCTGTCTGTGTGGAGTTTATACACTCCCACTCTGATTATGTGAGGTTCCTCCAGGTGCTCCTATTTCTTCTCACATCCCAAAGCCAGACAGGTTTGCAGGTAAATTGCCTTTCAAGTAAAAGTGACTTTTAGAATATCAACGAAGAGCTAACACAGTGAAATTCTTTATCTTACAAACGGTCCACTAACGTTAGAGTTGCTGACTTACAGCGCCAGAGACCCGGGTTAGATCCTAACGACAGGTGCAGTCTGTACGGAGTTTGTATGTTCTCCCCGTGACCTGCTTGGGTTTTCTCCGAGATCTTTGGTTTCCTCCCCCACTCCAAAGACGTACAGGTTTGTAGGTTAATTGGCTTGGTATAAATGCAAAATTGTCCCCTGCATGTGTAGGGCGTTGTTAATGTGTGGGGGTCGCTGGTCGGTGCGGACTCGGTGGGCCGAAGGGCCTGTTTCTGCGCTGTATCTACAAAACTTTAAAAAAACTAGAATATTGCCATGTCTCCGATTAGCAAGTGTACAGGAATACCTGTTCAGGAAATGCCTGGGAAATAAATAGTCATTGGAAATGAAAAGCAAATTCTCTCTGAACCATCCCACAGATCATTCCACTGGGCTGGGTTCAAACACTGAGAGTGGCCCCAGATTTGGAACATGGGGAGATAATCGAGGAACTGTAAGGACAATAAAACAGGATTTGTGCAGAATTAGTGTAAGTGGGAGTCTGATAGTTGGTGGGCTCAGTGGGCTGGAGAGTCTGTTTCCACGTTGTGTGACTCTATGCGAGTTGATTGACCAAAGTCAAAAATTAATGAAGGGCCCAACAATTTAGTGGAATACATATTGGCAGTACTGACCGTGTAGGTATGGTTGCCAACTCTTCCGGATTACCCAGAGTTTTCTGGAAATTTTAGACACATCTCCAGGACACTAGACAAACATAGTAAGGCATTTCTCTTAAAAGGGCAGCAGAGTGGCACAGCTGGTAGAGCTGCTACCTCACAGCGACAGAGACCCGAGTTCGATCCTGACCTTGGCTGATGTCTATGTGGAGTTTGCACGTTCTCCCTGTCACTGCATGGGTCTCCTTCATGCGCTCCAGTTTCCCCCCACCTCCCAAAGATGTGCAGGTTTGTAAGTTAAGTGGCTTATGTAAATAGTGTGTACTTGTGTAGTGAGTGGGACAACATAGAACTAATGTGAATGGGGGATTGATAGTCGGCGTGGACCCGGTGGGCCAAAGTGCCTGTTTCCACTCTTTTTTACTAAAAATCAATTTAAAAAAAAATTGCTGCTTTACTGAGCTGAGTAATTAAAAGCAGTGGGGCTGTGGTTAGATTACTGGACTGGTAATCAGAGTCTGGACCATTAATCCCAAGACAGAAGTTCAAATCCAACCATGGCCATGATATAATTTAAGTTCAATTAAATAAATATAAAATTTAATGAAAAAATGCTAGATAATAATGATAAATATAAAACCACATATTTTTCTTAAAATCCATCCATTTCACTAATATCCTTCAGTGAATGAACTCCACTGTGCTTTCTTGGTGTGGCCTTTATGTGATGCCCATTCTATCCAGGGCAGCACTGTGGTGCTGGGTAGACTTGCTGCCTTACAGCCCCAGAGACCCGGGTTCGATGCTGACTACAGATGCTGTCTGTATGGAGTTTGTACATTCTCCACATGACCTGCATGGGTTTTCTCAGGGATCTCCGGTTTCCTCCAACACTCCAAAGACATTCCAGGCCCCTTGTAAAAAAACTTGCCCTGCACATCTCCACCAAACCTCTCCCCTCTCACCTTATACCTATGCCCTCCAATAGACAATAGACAATAGGTGCAGGAGTAGGCCATTCGGCCCTTCGAGCCAGCACCACCATTCAATGTGATCATGGCTGATCATTCTCAATCAGTACCCCGTTCCTCCCCTCTCCCCATACCCCCTGACTCCGCTATCCTTAAGAGCTCTATCTAGCTCTCCCTTGAATGCATTCAGAAAATTGGGCTCCACTACCTTCTGAGGCAGAGAATTCCAAAGATTCACAACTCTCTGACTGAAAAAGTTTTTCCTCATCTCCGTTCTAAATGGCCTACCCCTTATTCTTAAACTGTGGCCCATTGTTCTGGACTCCCACAACACTGGGAACATGTTTCCTGCCTCTAACGTGTCCAACCCCTTAATAATCTTATATGTTTCGATAAGATTCCCTCTCATCCTTCTAAATCCCAGTGTATACAAGCCTAGTCGCTCCAGTCTTTCAACATATGACAGTTCCGCCATTCCGGGAATTAACCTAGTAAACCCACGCTGCACACCCTCAATAGCAAGAATATCCTTCCTCAAATTTGGAGACCAAAACTGCACACAGTACTCCAGGTGCGGTCTCACGAGGGCCCTGTACCATTGCAGAAGGACCGCTTTGCTCCTATACTCAACTCCTCTTGTTATGAAGGCCAACATTCCATTGGCTTTCTTCACTGCCTGATGTACCTGCATGTTTCCTTTCAGTGACTGATGCACTAGGACACCCAGATCTCGTTGTACGTCCCCTTTTCCTAACTTGACACCATTCAGATAATAATCCGCCTTCCTATTCTTACCACCAAAGTGGATAACCTCACACTTATCCACATTAAACTGCATCTGCCATGCATCCGACCAATAGACAATAGACAATAGACAATAGGTGCTGGAGTAGGCCATTCAGCCCTTCGAGCCAGCACCGCCATTCAATGCGATCATGGCTGATCACTCTCAATCAGTACCCCGTTCCTGCCTTCTCCCCATACCCCCTCACTCCGCTATCCTTAAGAGCTCTATCCAGCTCTCTCTTGAAAGCATCCAATGAACTGGCCTCCTCACACACTCACACAACCTGTCCAAGTCACCATGCCAATTTGTCAACCCCTCCCCCCCACTACTTAGTTTAAACCCACACATGTAGCACTAGCAAACCTGCTTGCCAGAATGTTGGTCCCCCTGCTGTTAAGGTGTAACCCGTCCCTTTTGTACAGGCCACCCCAATCCCAGAAGAGATCCCAGTGGTCTAGAAATCTAAATCCCTGCTCCCTGCACCAGCCCCTCAGCCATACATTCATATCCCCGATCTCTCTGTTCCTGCCCTCACCAGCATGAGGTACAGGTAGCAATCCGGAGATAACCACCCTCGACATCCTACTTCTCAGTCTTCTTCCTAACTCTCCAGTGTCGGACATTTCCATTCAGGAGAAAGGTTCTGACTATCTACCCTATCTGTGTCTCTCATAATCTTATGTACCTCTATCAGGTCTCCCCTCAACCTTTGACATTTCAGAGAAAACAACCCAAGTCTATCTAACCTCTGTAACTGAAACCCTGAAATCCAGGTAGCATTCTGGGAAACCTCCTCTGCACCCGCTCCAAAGCCTCCCCATCTTTCCTAGCTTGGAGCTATCTCCAGAGATTTTTTTACTCTTCTGTGAAAACGGACCACCTCAGACAATTCTTGGGTTTGGTACACTTCTCCCATGCACACCAAACATTAGGAGCTGTACAGTCTTGCCCGTAGAAGTAATGCAAATCCTTAGCAAAAGAGTTATAGAGACATAGAGTGATAGTGTGGAAACAGGCCCTTCAGCCCATCTTGACCGCACTAGCTAACATGTCCCAGCTACAATAGTCCCACCTGCCCATGTTTGGTCCATATCCCTCCAAGCCTGTCCTATCCATGTACCTGTCTAACTGTTTCTTAAATGTTGGCATAGTTCCAGCTTCAACTACCTCCTCTGACAGCTTGTTCCATACACCCACCACCCTGTGTGTGAAAAAGTTACCCCTCAGATCTCCATTAAATCTTTTCCCCTTCACCATCAACCTATGTCCTCTGGTCCTCGATTCACCTACTCTGGGCAATAGACTCTGTGCATCTACCCGATCTATTCCTCTCATGAATCTATACACTTTTTCAACATAGTTGTGTGAAATCCAAATCAGCTGGCCTTCTGAATTAGCTTCAGTCCGCGTACAAGCTGCAGAATACAGAGCGGGGAATTCATCAATAATTGCCAGCACAGGGCTCATGGGAGCATTGGCAGTGCGTCAAGTGACCTTCACTTATCTGGTTCTGCCTTTTCAAAGGAAATAAATGTGAAGGAGGTGAATCGAATCAGGGGCCAAGTCTTTCCTCTTCTTTCAGCACAGGCAAGTAAAGCTGAATTTCTCCACCTGCTTACCTGAAAATCAAAAATGAAGAAATGATTCAACCCTTTCAATACAAGATCAGTTTTTTTATTGTCTTGCCTGTCTCTCTTTGAGCTCCTGAAAATCCGATTTCTAGTTGATTGTTACTCCATAAGTTTATTTATTTTGAGAGAAGTTGATTTGTTTGTTCTGGCTGTTTGTGCATATTAAGCTCCTTTCTAATATCACTACTGTCATAGAATCATCGCCTGAATTTCCCCCACACTTAACTTGCAGAAAACAATTCCAAAACGTACTAGGAGCAGTAGAAAATAAAATTCATCACCAAGCAACATATAGATAGATACTAGACCAAGTGGACCTGTTGGGCTCAAACCTCTCCCTGCATTGGTGCAGCACCCTCTCCTCCCCCCACCCCCTCCCCCCCCAACACCCCTCCCCCCTCCTCCCCCCTCTTCCTCCCTCCCTCCACCCCCCTCCCGCCCCCTCCCTCCACCCCCCTCTCCTCCTCCTCTCCCCTTCCCCTCCCCCTCCCCCTCCCCCCCTTCCTCCCACTCCATCTCCCTCAACCCCCCTTATCCCTCCCTCCACTCCCTCCCCCTCCCTCCCAAGGAGATAGATTTAAACTTTAAAATGTGAATAACTTAAAGAATATAACATCGATTTCAATGAAACTTCTTCCATTCGCACCAAGTACTAAGTGAGTAAGGTGGGCCTAAAATTGTCGGACTATCGTGTACCGTTTTGCCGGTAGTTCAGGAACAAGCAGACAAACAAACGAGAGTTTTAGTATATAGATATTGGAAAAGAAAATAATGCATAATGTTCCAATATACTGTGAACCCGAATCTCCTTGTTCTCTGGTATATGTACAAAATATAGAAAAAGTAAGATCTGTCCGAGACTGCTTACAGGTTGAAGATGTGGCCTGCCCAAAGTAAATGTGTTAATAAAACCACGATTAAAAAAAGCAAACACTGGGATTAGTTCACTGATATTTACACTATTTGATGGCAGAATGAAAAATGCCATAATTGAAAAGTAACACATTGCAGATGCTGGAAATCTGAAATGTAAACAGGAAATACTGATGGTTGGGAAGCATCTGTTGAGAGCAAAACGGAGCGAGGGTTTCACATTGATGCCCTATCAACATACTAAAGATAGACACAAAATGCTGGAGTAACTCAGCGGGTCCGACAGCATTTCTGGAGAAAAAGAATAGGTGACGTTTCGGATCAACTATACTAAATCTGTGTGTGTAGGATAGTATTAATGTGCAGGGATTACTGGTCGGCGCAGACCCGGTGGGCTGAAGGGCCTGTTTCCATGTTGTATCTCTAATAATCTCTAGTGGGCGGCACGGTAGCGCAGCGGTAGAGTTGCTGCTTTACAGCGAATGCAGCGCCGGAGACTCAGGTTCGATCCTGACTACGGGTGCTGCACTGTAAGGAGTTTGTACGTTCTCCCCGTGACCTGCGTGGGTTTACTCCGAGATCTTCGGTTTCCTCCCACACTCCAAAGATGTACAGGTATGTAGGTTAATTGGCTGGGTAAATGTAAAAAAAAAAAATTTTTTTAATTGTCCCTAGTGGGTGTAGGATAGTGTTAATGTACGGGGATCACTGGGCGGCACGGACTTGGAGGGCCGAAAAGGCCTGTTTCCGGCTGTATGTATATGATATGATATGATATGATAAACAAAATCTGTTTCACCCTCCACAGTTGCTTCCTGAGCAGCAGAATATTTTATGTTTTTGTTACAGAGATACTCGTACAAGTGATGCAAAGTTTTGTCAGTAGTGTAAGGTTATAGTGCATGCTAAAGTAGCCCATTATACATGTTCTGGTTCTTTGAAAGAGTTAACTGTTCAATTTCACTGTATCACATTGAATGCAGTAGTTGAGTACATATCCAATTCTTTTTGAAAGTTAGTATTGACTTCCTTTTGACCTTTCAGGCAAGACATTTCAAATTATAACAATTCACTGCACATTTAAATTCTCTTTTTTTGCCTCCCAATGTTTTTAATCAGTTTCTTATTATTGGCCCCCTTGTCAGTGGAAATAGTTCTTACAGATCAAAGCTTTTCCTAGTTTAAGTATTGACTATATAAATATACATGCGTATTTAATTTATTTTTAGCCTGTTGCTAATTTTGAAGGGTGTTCTTTCGTGAAGTGGGAGACGGGATAATTCAATACAATAAAGTAACATCACGAGGGCTTTTTACCCTGAGTCTACTGGTGTAAAACATCTGATCAGAATAAAGACACTGCCAATAGATGGATAAGATGCTTACAAAGATTCCCTCCAATCCACACACCCAAGTGGGTGAACAAAATGAACGCAGCCTCAGTCAGAGTTAGACTAAGAGTGGAAGAATATAGACACAAGGTGGCTGCAGATGCTGGTTTACTAAAAGGACACAAAATGCTCGAGTAACTCAACGGGTCAGGCAGCACCTCTGGAGAACATAGATCGTGATGTTTTGGGTACGGGGTGCTTCTTGAGACTGATTGTACAGGGGAAGCGAAAGCTGGAAGAGAGTGGGGGTGGGTCAAAGCCTGGCATCAGGTCTTGGCATCAGGTTCGGCACAGACATTGTGGGCCAAAGGGCCTGTTCTCGTGTTGTACTGTTCTATGTTCTAGCAACTACAAGTGGATGAGCGAGGTGTATCTCATTGTTAGAAGAGACAGGGTGGTTGTTGAGGACATGAGTAACCCCATGCCATCGTTACCTTTGGGAAACCTGGTGCCTGACAAGTGGCATTGGTTCCAAGTGGTGGTATCGACGTTCCATTGGGAAAGTCGGGTAGGATGACTCCAGATAATTATATATCTCACTTTTTAAATATTTCAGTGTGTACTAGATTGATTTGTTTTTAGGATATGGATGTTATCGCCGTCCATATTGTGCCTGAGATTTTGGTAATGACCTTCTTGAGCCACTTAATCGTTTGCTGAATCTGCTCCCTCAGCATTTACTGGGAAGACGTTCTATGATTTACAAATGTCCATGTCGGGATGGTGTGTAATTTCAAGGGGAATCTGCAGGGAATCTGTATTTGAATGTGCCTGCTGCACTTGCCTTTCTTGGAGCTACAGGTTGTTGTTTAAAAAGACAGCACAGTGGGCAGCTTGATGATGTAGCTAGTGGGCTTATGATGAGAGGGGAGGGATTTAAGAGTGTCCTCGGGGGGTAGCTTTTTCATTCATAGGGTAGTCCATATCTGGAAATGAGCTGCCAGCGAAACATAAAGAATCAATTCCGAATTTTTAAAAGACATTTGGACAGATTTATGCAAAGGAAGGTTTTAGAGGGCTCTGGGGAAAATGCAAGCAAATGGAACAAGGCCAATATGCCTCGAAAGTCATGGACAAGTTGAATGCTGTATAACTCTATGACTCAAGTAGAGATGCTGCTGCCCAGCACTGGAGAACAGAGTTCAAACCTGACCTTGTGTCCGATCTGTGTGAATCTCACTGTGCGTGAGTTTTCCTCGGGTGCTCCAGTTTCCTCCCATGTCCCAAAGAAATGGAGGTTGTTACATTAATTCTCCTTGTGCGTAGATGAGAACATGGGGAGAATTAAAAATTGGGACTAATATCGGATTAGTGAATCTGGGTGGTTGATGGTTGGCATGGATTCAATGGGCTTAAAGACCTATTTCCAAAGACCTGTGACACCAGTGACAAGGTGCTGCATAGTATCACGTAGAAGGTAGCCTCTGAAGCTGTTAGGCTGGTATTGGACTGTGCTGATTGAGTTGACAATGGTGTGGACTGCTTTGCCCTGTTGCAGGCATCACATTCACCGGGCAATAGAGAGTTTCCCATCACATTCCTAACATCTATCATTGATGATGGAACTGAGTCAAGCTGGCTATTACCCAGCCTCTGACTTGAAGCAGTCTGATGAAAGATTATTGACTGGGAATGTGAACTCTCCACAGAGGCTGAGGCTGGCTGAGTATTTTCATCTTTTTCTCTTTCTGTTCCTGTACTCATGGTATCTCTCGGCTGGTTCGAGGAGAAGGTGATTGGAGGGAGCCTCGAGGAGTTCACAGGAACAGATTGACACAACGGAACTTGGGATGTCTTGGAGTGATTCCAAAGCATAGACCTCCATGCTGTGCTTGCTTTTACTGCTGCTGCAGAATTTGCAGTGAGACTTGTTTGAAGGTTGTAATCAAGGTAATAGCCAAGGAGGAACACATAGCTCCTGTTTTAGGGATAAGCAAAGTGCCAAGAACATTGAGTCCAGTACCTGGAAGTCTTCTATCCATGGAACCTTTGCTCATAAGGGGCATCCATGCTTGCTCCAGGGTATGCAGAGTGTTAAGGGCCTTGAGACCAACATCTGAAACTCTTCTCTACAAGGAACCTCTCCTCATATGCTTGGACCTGTGGCTTCTATGCTTGGACCAGGGTATGCAGAGTGCGAAGTGCCTTGAGACCAACACCTGACACTCTTCTATCCATGAAACCTTTGCCTCAATTCTGTCCTCAGAACATTCACACAGAACAAGTTAAGTGAAATACCGTCTGTCAGCAAGGACATAGCAAGTAAAAGATCGAGTGGAAATCATAAACTGAAAGACCAAGTTCCAGCAGGATGGCACACTTACAATATTTTGTTTCAGACATATTTGGGCTGGCACAGCAGTGGCGTAGCGTTTGAGTTGTTACCTTACAGTGCCAGAGACCCGGGTTCAATCCTGACTATGGGTGCTGTCTGTGTGGAGTTTCTACCATCTCCCCGTGACCGCTTGTGTTCTCCCCAGGTGCTCTGGCTTCCTTCCATATTCCAAAGTTTGTAGGCTAATTGGCTCCTGTAGATTGTCCCTAGTGTGAGGAATAGAACTAGTGTACGGGTGCTCATTGGTTCGCGTGGATTCAATAGGCCAAGGGGTGTATCTCAATAGGCCAAGGGGTGTATCTCAATAGGCCAAGGGGTCTATCTCAATAGGCCAAGGGGTCTATCTCAATAGGCCGAGGGGTGTATCTCAATAGGCCAAGGGGTGTATGTAGAATTATTTTTCTAGGCTGCTTATTTAAGTTGTTGAACCAGTACCTGGAACTCTTCTATCCATGGAACCTTTGCTCATATGGGCCATGGGGTGTATCTCGAAACTAAACTAAATATGTAGAATTATTTTTCAAGGCTGGTTATTTAAATTGTTTAACTCATTATCGTGTTCCAAGGAAGAAGTCAGAATGGGATTAAAGTAGAATCTCAGGATCACCCTGTGGACAGGATGGAGTTCAAAGCAGTCACCCAATCTGCCATTGTAGTGGAGACCCTACCTTGAGCACTGAATGCAGGGTGGTAGAGGTGCAAGTAAATAGACTAGGATGGTAGAGGTGCAAATAAATTGCCATTTCATCTGGAAGGATGGTTTGTGTCCCTGGATGATGGGAGAGAAGATAAAAGGGCAGTTATTGCATCCACTACTGTTTACATGAGAAAATGCTTTGAGAAAGGGAGAGGTTGGTGGAGATGGAAGAGTGGGAAAAGGGGCAACAGAGGAATACAGGATGGGGAGGGGAAAGCGAAACACGCCAGGTAATGGAATCACATTAAAGTCGGCAGAAATTATGGAGACTGTTCTGTTGAAGGTGGAGGGGAAGGTGAGGACACATTCGCAGAGAGGGGATGAGGGATGAATTGTGGGGGAAAAAATAGATGTGGTCGAGGAGGAGACACAGTTTAGAATCTGTAGATCTGTAGGGGCTCAGTCAGAGACAAGGCTAGAGCCTGACAGATGCAGATGAATCAAGGGTTGCGGAGAGCAGCCAAAGGTGGAAGTGAGACCAAGTGTCAGCTCAGCCCTGATCTATTGATCAGCAGAATGGGCTTGATGGGCCAAATGGCTTTCTCTAAGATAGACTTAAAGTACTGGAGTAACTCAGCGGGTCAGGCAGCATCTCTGAAGAAAAATGATAGGTGACGTTTCGGGTCGGAACTCTTCATTAGACTGTTTTCTCCAGTCCTTCTTCTTGGGTTCTTATAGTAAGGAGTTAGACCAATTTTACATCTTGCCCAGCTCCCTTCGTTTCATTGAAGAACAAAGAAGGTTTGGCAGGGCAAGTATGTAACATACAAATATATGTTGTACATTACTTACCGGTATTAATAATCGATGTTATTAAGCCCTCCATACAAAACATGCTGAGGATGCAGCGTCAATTAGCTTTTTAAATTCCTAATCCAATAATTTGCAAAGAAACAGCGAACAACCACATACTGTTAGTGAAATATATTTTCTTGACAGTCATTGACATACGAGGCTTGGAACTCCCTTTAGACATAGCTTCAGAATTGAGGGACAAAAGTTTAGGGGTAACATGAGGGGTAACTTCTTTACTCAGAGGGTGGTGGCTGTATGGAATGGGCTTCCGGTGGAAGTGGTGGAGGCTGGCTCGGTTTTATTATTTAAGAGTAAATTGGATAGGTATATGGATAAGAGGGGATTAGAGGGTTATGGTCTGAGTGCAGGTAGATGAGACTAGGTCAGGGAGAGTGGTCGGCGTGGACTGGTAGGGCCGAACGGGCCTGTTTCCGTGCTGTAGTTGTTATATGGTTATATGGTTATAGATAACTCATAGCAGGTAGTAACTAAGTAATCCTGCAATCAGCCTTAAAGGCACTCAGAATTAGTGTTTAGTTTGATTCTAGCTCAGAGCACCACAGGTTGGGAATTTATAATTTGCAACCAAATAATGCCCAGTCTGAGTGAGTCACAGATAATTAAAGTGATCCGTGTAGGAGTTGTATTTAGGCACTGTACTTTGAATTGCAGATTTCATTTCTTTTCATTCCAATAGAGCTGCTGGGTACAATCTGTTAAATCTCTTCTTTCAGCTCGGGTACTGGTTTTGATCCACTGTCCAATTCTGCAACAGGCTTGCTAATGACTGGTAATAAACACGACTTGCAAGGCAACAGGGGCATCAGTCCGGACTCTCAAGGTAAAACCTCACATTAGTATCGTTCATTGAGCTTTAATTGAGCGGGCGAGTAATACATATCAGCCCGAATATAAGGTTTGAAATTTAAACTGATAACAGTGTAAATTCTTAAACTAATCCCTGATGTTAGAAGGGATGAATTATTGATGAACTTAAGAATCTTCAGCTTCCTAAAGAGATCAACGTGTAGAGACATGTGTTATACTTACGGTGGTGGAGCTGTCAAATAGCAAACAATATTTTCAGATACATTATGGCATTGGAAACTGAAGGCCTGTTTAATGTGAAATAGCATTGATATCCATTTCATTGAGATTCTATAGCATAGGAATAAGCAGTATTAAATTTACCCCAAACGTCTTCAGGATTGACAGAGATTTGCATTTTTATAGCATCTTTCCTTATCGTTGCTTCTAAAATGAGTTACAGCTAACAATGTGTTTTTGAAGTGTTGTACCATTATGAGATAGGAAACATGGAAAACAATTTGAACACAGTAAACTCCCACTAACAGCCATACAATAAAGCTCAGGTCAACTGTTTTGTAGAAATATTAATTGAGAGAGAATTATTGATCCAATGCCTGTAATGACAATGGTTGGAATGTTGAACATACAAATCTGGAAAGTCTGTCCCTGAAGTAAAAATGTTGGAAACACCAGCAGAAAATCAGTTCATGTTTCAGATCCATGTCCTCTGCTTCCAAACTATAACTCTAAACTAAACTAAACATTTTCAGCATCTGCAGTCTTTATATGCCTGGAGTAACAAATGTTTTAGTGTCTTTGTATCAAGTGTCCATGTCTGCACTGTCTAAATCTGAGTTGTCCATCTCAAGAATGTCTTTGTCCAAAATGTCTGGGCATGGTGGTAATGTTTAAAAAAGAGACATCTCATTGTTGCAACAAAACCCTGAGCCTAAAGTATATTTCAGATATGGATGTGAATCTTTGCAGTCACTTCAATAAAGTCCAATTTTGCTGCTAAAATGTCTTTGTAAGTTGTGGACATTGTAATTTGAAAGGTGGCTTTATGTCTTAATAGATTTAGGGTATTTTAGTTTTTAGTTTTAGCGATACAGCACAGAAACAGGCCCTTCGGCCCACCGAGACCACGCCGACCAGCAATCTCCATACACTAGTTCTATCCTACAGGCTCGGGACATTGTATGGAGAACAATTAACCTACAAACCTGCGCGTCGTTGAAACCGGAGCTCCCGGAGAAAACCTGCGCGGTCATAGGGAGCATGTACAATCTCCATACAGATAAAACTCTTAGTCAGGATCAAACCCGGGTCTCTGGCACTGTCAGGCAGTAACTACCACTGTGGCACTTTGCCGTCTACCATGCATGAGTATGCAATAGCAATTTTACACTAAAATTAGAATTTTCCAGTCTTCTTTAGTTTTGAGCTTTTGATCCTCAGCTACTGCCTCCAATGGCTGTGATTTCCTGAGCCCTAAACTCTGGATTCCCCTCTCTAAATCTTTCTCTTCCCTTTCACCACTCTTTTGCCTTTTGAAGTGCTCCATAAAAAGTCTACTTTTCTGACCAAGCTTTTACTGTTATCTCCTAATATCTCCCAAGGAGATACGACATCAAAAGTTGAAGAACAATCTCGACCCGAAATGTCTCCCATTCCTTCTCTCCAGAGATGCTGCCCGTCCAGCATTTTGTGCCAATCAAACGTTGTTCGTCTGGTGATGCTAAGAGCAGGGTATAAGTGAGGGTAGACACAAATTGCTGTAGTAACTCAGTGGGACAGGCAGCATCTCTGGAGAGAAGGAATGGGTGACGTTTCATATCATATCATATCATATCATATATATACAGCCGGAAACAGGCCTTTTCGGCCCTCCAAGTCCGTGCCGCCCAGTGATCCCCGTACATGCACGGTAGCGCAGCGGTAGAGTTGCTGCTTTACAGCGAATGCAGCGCCGGAGACTCAGGTTCGATCCTGACTACGGGTGCTGTACTGTAAGGAGTTTGTACGTTCTCCCCGTGACCTGCGTGGGTTTTCTCCGAGATCTTCGGTTTCCTCCCACACTCCAAAGACGTTCAGGTATGTAGGTTAATTGGCTGGGTAAATGTAAAAATTGTCCCTAGTGGGTGTAGGATAGTGTTAATGTGCGGGGATCGCTGGGCGGCACGGACTTGGAGGGCCGAAAAGGCCTGTTTCCGGCTGTATATATATGATATGATATGATATGATATGATTAACACTATCCTACACCCACTAGGGACAATTTTTACATTTACATTTACCCAGCCAATTAACCTACATACCTGTAAGTCTTTGGAGTGTGGGAGGAAACCGAAGATCTCGGAGAAAACCCACGCAGGTCACGGGGAGAACGTACAAACTCCTTACAGTGCAGCACCCGTAGTCAGGATCGAACCTGAGTCTCCGGCGCTGCATTCGCTGTAAAGCAGCAACTCTACCGCTGCGCTACCGTGCCTCCGTTTCGGGTCAAGGCGCTTCTTCAGATTGATGTCAGGGGAGTGGGCGGTACAGAGATAGAATGTAGTCGGAGACAGTAAGACTGGTAGGAGAACTGGGAAGGGGGAGGGGATGGAGAGAAAGGGAAAGCAAGGGCTATTTGAAGTTAGAGAAGTCAATGTTCATACCGCTGGGGTGTAAGCTACCCAAGCGAAATATGAGGTGCTGTTCCTCCAATTTGCGCTGGGCTTCATTCTGAGAATGGAGGAACCCCAGGAAGGGTCAGATTTGGAATTTTGATTTAAGCCAGCATCTGCCGTTGTTTCCGACTGCTTAAGTGAGGCCTGTTGTTGTAATTTTCCAGGTTGATTAATTTTTCGTACCTTATTTTGATGAAGATTGTACACTGGAGGAAACAGCTGCACGCCTGTGAAATGACTAAATAGAAAGATAATCAAATAACAATCATTAGCGCAGCAGGGCAGGTCTGCTGGTGCAGTACGTGGCTTCCCATTAGCTGGCAGGTTACTCTCTGCTCATTTCAGACACAAGCAGTAATTTTCTAAGCCACGGCAACCTCGGAGCTTTTGATCAGAAGTTCCAAGCGGTAAAGCTCCCTGATGGAAAATGACTACCGTTCTATTTTAGCATGAGCACTGATGGAGTCATTTTGTTGGACAATACATTATCACTTCTCTTTCTCCTCCCCTCTACCCCTTCCACCTATATTCCTCCTTCTGGCTTCACATTTCACTCCCCTTCTTTCCTCATCCTTTTCATTACCCTTTTACCTCTTGCCTTTATCATTTACTCTACCCATGCGCCAATCAATCCCTCCCCCTCACATGTATCCACCTATCACTTGCAGGGTTTTGTCTTGCCCCGACCTCTCTACCCCGGTTTCTCCCCTCTATACCGTCAGTCTGAAGAAGGCTCCTGACCCAAAAGGTTGTCTGTTCATTCTCTCCACAGATGTTGCCTGACCCAGTGAGTTCCTCCAGCACTTTGTGTTTTGTTCAAGTTCCAACATCTGCGGTTCCTTGAGCCTCCATAAGTTGTTATTTGTTGTCGTAGCTCCTTGTTCATTACCTCTACCCAAACATTCTCAATAATTCTTAAATTGTGACATTTGTGTTGTACATGATACCTTAAAAGTAGTTCCTGAGTTTACTGAATCATCGAACAAACAGCACCTTCAACAGTGCATTACCACCACAAAGTAGGTTGATATTGTCTATTGCCGTGAGATATTACCAGCCTGCCAGTCTGGGTTCAACTGGAGCCTAGAAAGTGTCTCCGTCCCTCCAACCATCCTAGTTCTCTGACTAGTTTCACTGTCCCCCTGATTAATTTTACAATTTGTGTGCCTCATTGTCACCTTCCCTTCAACAACAAACCATTCTACATTTCCTTGATCAGCGTCTGCTTTGATCTGTCGTTTTCACACCTTACGATACGATACAATAGAACTTTATTCATCCCAGGAGGGAAATCGATCTACCAACAATCATAAAAACACAAAATACATGAAACATGAAATTAAAGTGATGAGTGGAAAGGATTGGGGAGGGGTGGAAGGGGAGGGGAGTCAGTCGCGGTCTACCCCATGATAGAAGGGGGAGGAGTTGTACAATTTGATAGCAACAGGGAAGACTCCTTGCATACCCTTTCCTATCTCTAGTTTCCCTCTACCCTGACTCTCAGTCTGAAGAAGGGTCTCGATCCGAAACGTCATCCATTCCTTCCGAAACGTCACCCTTTCCTTCTGTCCAGAGATGCTGCCTGACCCGTTAAGTTACTCCAGCATTTTGTGTCTATGGTGTGAACCAGTATCTGCAGTACCTTCCTACACCTAAAATATTTAAGCAGTAGGAGAATGGTCCAAAATACAGTGCCACCCTCTCGTGCACTTAAAAGATTTTCTCAACCTTCACTGTCAGCACCTCCTACTAATAGTTTTTCAAGAACATTCCTTACACTTTGAGTTGTACTTTAGCAATACATTCCAGCGATAAATTACATAGCTCTGCATTTTCCTGACAACTTTATTAACACTTAAAGATAATTTATGGAATATTTAACCTAGTGGCAATTTTATTTCCCACTTAATCTGCATAATGTTAAGTTTTTAAAAACATTTTGCACGTAAAATTGATATAAACAGGTATGATGCTCCTACATGCGAAGGAAGAAATGAACAATGTTAATGGTGTGAATTAATGTGAGAGGATATTAAATAGGAAAAGAATTATATTTCAGGTGCACCCAAAGACAAAGCAATCTATCTCATTCACGGAGCAAATAGTTTGCCGTGGTAGAGCAGTTGGCAATTTTACTACCAAGGGAATTTCTTTGCGCAGAAAATAAACTGAAGTACTTGGGGCTCGCAAATCAAGCAGTTATTGCCATAATTCCAAATAAAAAAAGGAAATTCTGAACATCCATCATGATCTTTAAAAAGAAAAGCAAAATGCAGCAATTCTGTTGGACACCCCTTGTGAATATTGGCAAAGGTTTTCACGCTGTTAAAATAAGGCCCCTGAATGTGACGAATCATTTTCTCATCACGATTATGCTGCTGAAACCCTTTGTAGAGCCAACACAAATGATTATGGCGGTAATTCTATTTGAATAATTTTAAAACGTAACACCGTTCTGCAAAGCTTTTACTTCACAAGCCATTTATATCTGGTGCATCTGCATGAAAAACTAGTTTAGATGATATCTTATTTTACATCAGCAGAAATTTAGCAGCGCTAATGAATTGTTGTTGTGGGACATTTATAAATCTCGCCCTATCTGCTGGCTCCCTCCCTTCCAGTCTAAGCAATTTAGAGTTCACAGATACAGCATGAAAACAGGCCCTTTGGCCTCCTGAGTCCACGCCGATCCACTCCCTACACACGAGACAATGTACAAATGCCAATTAACCTACAAACCCGCATATCTTTGGGATGTGGAAGGAAACCGATGCACCTGGAGGAAACCCTCGTGGTCACAGGGAGAAAGTGCAAACTCCACACAGAGAGCTCCTGAGGTTAGGATCGAACCCAGTTTTCTGGTGCTGCTGAGGCAGCAGCTCTACCAGCTACTCCTCTGTGCCATTCATCTAATGTTACAAAAGGATCTGGATCAATTCAGGAAGTGGGCCAAGGAATGGCAGATGGTGTTTAACGCAAACAACTGTGTGTATTTTTGTAAGTCAAACTAGGGCAAGACTGATACCGTAAATGGTAGGGCACTGTTTTAGAGCATGGGTACATCTCTGAAAGTGGCGACACAGGCAGACAGGGTGGTGAAGAAGGCATTTAGCGTGCTTATCTTCATCGGCATGGGCAGTCACTCCAGGAGTTGTGACATCATGTTACAGCAAAGAAGACATTGATGAGACTACATTTGGAGTAACATGTGCAGTTTCTGTTACCCAGTTATAAGAAGGATATATTAGTCTGGAATAACCACATCCCTTGAAGTCCATTGACTTCAGTTTAACCAGACCTTCTTGATACCACACACCTTCAGATGCTACCTTAATGTCCGTAGCTGTTACTCTCATCTTATTCAATAAACAATACATTTCTACTACAGTATCTACATTTCTACAACATAGTTCAAAACATAAAATGCTGGTGGGACTCAGCGGGTCAGGGAACAGCTGTGGGCGGGAATGAATAAGCGACGTTTCAGATCGAGACCCATTTTCAGGCTGTATTGCTGCCTGGCCCGCTGAGTTCCTCCAGCACTTTGTGTTTTGTTCTCCTTTCCAGCATCTGCACTTCCTTGTGCCCACACTTCCGTGGTCAATCTGTGGTAAATTTCCACCGTTACTTTTATGATAGGACGGGGGCAACGAATCCCACCTTGTTTTCTCACAATCATTGCAAACATTAACACTCAGGGAAATGTCCAGTCACCATGACAAGCTTAAAAGATTAGAAGGCACTGGTCCATTGATTTTAGCTTTGCATTGGCTATATTCAGTGCATTTGATCTGTCTTGAAATATCCTCTAGCATCTGCTGCTGGTTAATAGCCCATGTGTGAAGATTCCAGCAAAATCAAGCGTTCAGAATAAAGGGTGCATAATGAAGACAGGATTTCTGCTGCCTGACTTCTTAGTCCTCTATTTGTAAGAAGGAACTGCAGATGCTGGTTTAAACCGAAGATAGACACAAAAAGCTGGAGTAGCTCAGCGGGACAGGCAGCATCTCTGGAGAGAAGGAATGGGTGACGTTTCAGGTCGAAGTCTTGACCCAAAACATCACCCATTCCTTCTCTCCAGAGATGCTGCCTGTCCCGCTGAGATACTCCAGCTTTTTGTGCCCATTTTTAGTCATCTGGCCTGTTGTTTCATCACCCATACCTTTGTGCTCCCATCCTCCTTCTTGTTGTCTACCAGATCCTCCTCTGTATCCCCAACACTCTCCTATCTCTCTAATCAAATTTTCTGCCCCATTCCCATTTGTTTTACAGGCCAAAATAATGGATGAACACTTTCTAATCTTTTTACCTTCTCGATTCAATGATTCAATGATACTTTGTTGTCATTTATTCACAAAATGCTGGAGTAACTCAGCAGGTCAGGCAGCATCTCGGGAGAGAAGGAATGGGTGACGTTTCGGGTCGAGACCCTTCTTCAGACTGATGTCAGGGGGGCGGGACAAAGGAAGGATATAGCTGGAGACAGGAAGATAGAGGGAGATCTAGGAAGGAGGAGGGGAAGAGAGGGACAGAGGAACTATCTAATGTTGGGGAAGTCGATGTTTATACCACTGGGCTGCAAACTGCCCAGGCGAAATATGAGGTGCTGTTCCTCCAATTTCCGGTGGGCCTCACTATGGCACTGGAGGAGGCCCATGACAGAAAGGTCAGACTGGGAATGGGAGGGGGAGTTGAAGTGCTCGGCTACGGGGAGATCAGTTTGGTCAATGCGGACCGAGCGCAGGTGTTCAGCGAAGCGATCGCCGAACCCCTCCCATTCCCAGTCCGAGCACTTCAACTCCCCCTCCCATTCCCAGTCTGACGTTTCGGGTCGAGACCCTTCTTCAGACTGATATGAAGGCAGCATCAGGCTACAACAGGAATAGAAAGATTTCCATTCATATTGAACCCTTCACAATCACAAGTTCACAAGTTATAGCAGTAGAAATAGGCCATGCGGCCCGTCGAGCGGTCACTCGAAACGAGTATGACTGTCTTCTCATGGAGGACCCCTGTGCGTGACTTTGTTTAACGTGGGATGACTGGTGCACAGACAGCCGCCACATGGTCCTTGACAGATCTGGGTCAGGATCCAGTGGCGTGGAGTCCAAGACGACCGGGGACCCTTTTCTGCTGCAGCCTTCATCCGCCTTCCCAGCCGTTGTGACTGAAGTCAGCCATCATCCTCCGCTTGTTGCACCATTGAGGTCTTGGTAAGCCATGAACTATCTTTGGCATGTCTTCACAGTTGCAATGTAAGATTGATGGCAGCGAATTTGCACATAGCAAATTCCCACAACAACATGAATAATGACCATATAATCTGATTTATTAATGTTAATTAATGGTTAAATAATTGCCTGGATTCCAAAGATAATCTGTTCTTCTTTAAAACAGGGGCGGCACAGTGGTGCAATGGTAGAGTTGTTGCCTTACAGCGCCAAAGACCCAGGTTCGATCCTGATCATGGGTGCTGACTGTGTGGAGTTTGTACGTTCTCTCTGTGGGTTTTCTCTGGGTGCTCCGGTTTCCTCCCACACTCCAGTAACGCACAGATTTGTAGGTTAATTGGCTTTGGTACATTGTAGAATTGTCCTTTGTGTGTGTAGGTTAGTGTACGGGGTGATCACCGGTCAGCATAGACTCGGTGGCCAAAGAGTTTGTTTCCGCGCCGTCTAAAGTCTAAAGTATAAACTCTAAACAGCCCCATTTAATAATAATAATAATAATAATATATTTATTTTATATAGCGCCTTAACACATGCACAAAGCGCTTTACAAATACAATTAACATAGAAACAAACAGACAAACAGACAAACTATCCTGACGGAAAAGCGGCGAATACTCAACGCCAGCGTCCTCTCACGTCAGGGTCCGGCAGTAGACATTAAAGAACACAAGACACACAGATACAATTTTTTACACAAAACAGCCATCACAGTGATTGCTCTAGGCATACCCTCACTGTGATGGAAGGCAAAGTCTTATCTCCTCCTCGTTCTTCTCCCGTGGCGCCACGAGGCAGTCGAGGCTCCCAACCCCTTGAAGCCCCCACCGGGCGATGGAAAGTCCCAGGGCCGAGCCGAGCAGGCCGATGAAAGTCCTGAGCCCCCACCGGGCGATGGAAAATGCCGCGGCCGAGCCACGCAGGGCGATGAGAGTCCTGAGCCCCCACCGGGCGATGTAAAGTGCTGCGGCCGGGCCACGCAGGGTGATGAAGGGCCTGCGGGCGGGTTGATCGTGCCTCGTGCTTCGGGGCGGTCGAAGCTGCTACGGCTGGAGCTCCCAAACACGGTCGCCAGCCAGGGACCTGCGAGCTCCCGATGTTGCGGTCTGCAGGGCCCACGGCCGAAGCCTCCGAGATGGTAAGTCCAGGCCCTGCGACCGGAGTCTTTGAGGTCGATCCCAGCTGGAGGCCGCCGACTCCACGATGTTAGGCCGTAGCGCGAACGGAGATACGACACGGTAAAGGTCGCATCTCCGTTGAGGAGGAGATTTAAAAAAAGGTTTCCCCCAACCCCCCCACCACCCCCCTACATACACAGAATTAAAAATAAAACAAAACGTACATTTAACATCAACAATGACAAAAAAACACAAAAAAAAACGGAGAGACTGCCGGTGAGCCGCAGCTGCAGAACACAGCCACGCCCCTTTGTTGCATCCACATGAGAGTGCAGACGGGAGCTTAGTTTGAACTGTTTTACCGTGGACAGCAACTTAGATGGTCCCTCGGCACAGCACAGAAGCATCAGTCTGGATTTCTTTGCCCCAGACACCTGCGTGACACTAACTCAGACATCTAACAGATTGGGACAGAGGACACCCATTGACTCACAGCCAACATGATTACATAACCTTCAAAATTCCTGGTTCTAATTCCTGCTCGTCTCCTCCTAAATTCTTTTCCCGAGGCTGTGTCTCTTCTGCATCTTTCATAAGCCCACAGTTTGACTTTGTTTGTGGTTGCAATCTGGAATGCAATGCCGGGAAGGATTTGGAGGCAGGTATTCTTGCAACTTACTAGGGCAGCACAGTGGCACTGCGGTAGAATTGCTGCCTCATCGCCAGAGACCTCTTGAGTCGAATGAGATGAACTCTTTGTGTGAGAAAATAACTGCAGATGCTGGTACAAATCGAAGGTATTTATTCACGAAAAGCTGGAGTAACTCAGCAGGTCAGGCAGCATCTCAGGAGAGAAGGAATGGCCGACGTTTCGGGTCGAGACCCTTCTTCAGACTGAAGAATAACTCTTTGATTTCACCATCTCTGCGGCACTTGGCTTCATGATTGAGGACCTGTCTTTAGCAAACTTGCATTCTCAGGAGAGTCACGACCTTGCATGTTTTGTCGAGGTGTACTCTTGCTGTTTTTAATGCTATTTCTCACTGCTTAACACTGTCGAAAAAGTGTCAGCTCAAGTTACATTCCATGGCCCTTCCTTCCTTGCTAGTGATGCATCTTTTTGAGCTAAGGTGGATGTAAAGGATTGTATGTCACTATTTTAGTGAGGAGTAATGGAAATTTCTCCAAGTCAAGATCTCCATGCCTCAACCAACTTTGCTAAAACAGATTATTTGGTTATTATCATGTTTTTTGTTGTGCGGGATCTTGCACAAATTGACTACAGTATTTCCAACATTGCAACAGTGACCACACTTCAGAGTAGGTATTTCTTCTTGCAGAGGGTAGTAAATTCTTGGAATTCCCCATCCCAGTGGTGCAGCTGGTTGAACTGCAGCCTCAAAGCATCAAATACCAGGGTTCAATCCTGAGCTCAGGTGCTGTCTGTGTGGAGTTTGCATGTTCTTCCTGTGATCATGTGGATTTCCTCCAGGCGCTCTGGTTTCATCCCATATCCAGAAACAAGCAGATTTGTTGGTTAATTGGATTTAATAAGGGAAACAAAATCTATTGTAAAGCTCCCTGTGGACATTGGTGGTTACCAACATTGGCAGATCTTCCCTGCTATTGGATGATGATACTTAATCCAACTTTTAATTCACTTTATTTTCAGAAGCTACCACCAGTGAATAAAACCTTCAGTGAATTAGATGAGTCCAAAAAAGAGTGCAGAGAACCAAACCCAGTAACTTTAAGGGGAGAGAACTACAAAGTGCTGGAATAACTCAGCAGGTCAGGCAGCATCTCTGGAGAACATGTATAGGTAACTTTCAGGTCCTTCTTCAGACGGGTCTCAAACTGAAACATCACCTATCCATGTTCTCCAGAGATGCTGCCTGACCTGCTGAGTTACTCCAGTGCTTTGTCTCTTGTTGTGTAGTGTTTCCAGTTCTTTTTTCTAAGTTTAAAGGGGGCACTAGAAACAGGGCCCGGGTGAGTTTTGTACATGAGAACAGGGTCCCAGCGAGTTTATAGGGATTAGGGGAACTGGGCCCCAGTAGGTTTATAAAGCTGGAAACAGAATCTCAGTGAGCTTGTAAGAGTTCTGAGCGCAGGGATCCAGTGCATTTAGCGGGAGCATGAGGGTCCCGTGAGCCAGGTGTCAAACTATCAGGATTCGCTAGCAATCGGATAGCAAGTTATTGGATTTTTGCTGTAATTGGTTATTTTTCCTGCTGATCCATCCAAGTGCAGTAAATTACTCACGCATCACTCACACGGGAGTGTGTACGCAGGTTGTACTTAATCTTATCCCACTGCATGCAGCGCACTCTCAGCCACAGGGCAGTCCAGGTGCCACTGCTGAGACTGACAGGTAAACATCGAAGCACCATTAAGGAACCATTAACTTTGACAAGAGATCAAAGGACGATGAGTACAAGTGTGGCTCCTTCTCTGGAGGAGTATGTACAGGCAATGACACGGCTGTGTGAAGAGGAACTGTTTTCATCAAGGTGTATTTCAATGGATTGTACAACAATGCAGCAGAGAGGGCCAATTGGCTGGCTCGTGGGTCAATTTGTCCAATCTGCCCCAGAGTGGCCAGTAGTAAATGGAGGCAAAATGCCTGGGACAATTTAATTGTCACAACATTTGTAAGTAATGCAGCAAGAGAGAATTGGCCCAAAATAGCCTCCTGTTATGGGAATTGCCCTGATGCTTTTGCAGTGCTGTGCACTTCTTCAACTGAAACCACAGTCCATAGAAACATAGAAAACATAGAAAATAGGTGCAGGAGTAGGCCATTCGGCCCTTCGAGCCTGCACCGCCATTCAATATGATCATGGCTGATCATCCAACTCAGTATCCCGTACCTGCCTTCTCTCCATACCCCCTGATCCCTTTAGCCACAAGGGCCACATCTAACTCCCTCTTAAATATAGCCAATGAACTGGCCTCAACTACCTTCTGTGGCAGAGAATTCCACAGATTCACGACTCTCTGTGTGAAAAAAACATTCTCATCTCGGTCCTAAAAGACTTCCCCCTTATCCTTAAACTGTGACCCCTTGTTCTGGACTTCCCCAACATCGGGAACAATCTTCCTGCATCTAGCCTGTCCAACCCCTTAAGAATTTTGTAAGTTTCTATAAGATCCTCCCTCAATCTTCTAAATTCCAGCGAGTACAAACCAAGTCTATCCAGTCTTTCTTCATATGAAAGTCCTGCCATCCCAGGAATCAATCTGGTGAACCTTCTCTGTACTCCCTCTATGGCAAGAATGTCTTTCCTCAGATTATGAGACCAAAATTGTACGCAATACTCCAGGTGTGGTCTCACCAATGCCCTGTACAACTGCAGCAGAACCTCCCTGCTCCTATACTCAAATCCCCTCGCTATGAATGCCGACATACCATTCGCTTTCTTCACTGCCTGCTGCACCTGCATGCCTACTTTCAATGACTGGTGTACCACGACACCCAGGTCTCGTTGCATCTCCCCTTTTCCTAATCGGCCAGTGACCACTTCCTTGAGATGAATGGTTTGTTGCTGGTGTTGGCTGGAGGAGGAATGTTGGCCGGCACAGTGGGAGCATCCCTGCCCTTCAAGCAGTGTTGTGGGATCCTTTGCATCGACCTGCGCCAGGAAAGAACAGTGAAAGAGGCCTGACATTGCAGCATTGCCTCTGTGCAACAATGGACTGTTGACCCAATTAACATGGTCAAATCTAATGGTGAAGGTGGAGCAACCAACCCAGTCACCCAAAGACACAGCAATATTACTGAATCTAAATAGCAATCTCTATGGCCAAGCATGCTTGAGGTAAAGTGATATACAAACCCAACTCCGTCTAGCTGATTTTCTTGTACATATTATCACTATGCAGCATGATGGAAAACAAAGAGGAATGTGGGTAGTCCTTTTCACAAAGTCCTTTATTTTTTTTCATATTTCTCTAATTCGCTTCCTAATATTCCTTTTGAGCGTACTTGCGTTACCTTTTATAACAGCTAATGGGTAGCACAGTGGCACAGCTGGTAGAGCTGCTGCCTCATAGCACCAGAGACCCAGTTCAATCCTAACCTGGGGAGCTATCGCTGTGGAATTTGCACCTTCTCTCTGGATCCACGTGAGTTTTCTCCTGTTGCCTCCAACATCCCAAAGACGTTCTGGTTTGAAGGTTAATTTGTCTCTGTAAATTACACCTTTATGTTGGGACAGGCATCATCTCTGGAGAGAAGGAATGGCTGACGTTTCGGGTCGAACCCCTTCTTCAGACATCTTCATTCTGAAGAAAGGTCTCGACCCGAAATGTCACCCATTCCTTCTCTCCAGAGATGCTGCATGTCCTGCCGAGTTACTCCAGCATTTTGTATCTAACTTTGGTGTAAACCAACATCTGCAGTTCCTTCCCACACCTATATGTAGGGAGTGGATGTGCGTGGTATAACATAGAACTAGCGTGAACAGGTGATTGATGGTCGGCGTGGACGTGGTGGGCTGAAGGACATGTCTTCATGCTGTATCTCTGGACTAAAGCAGCTCATTCCATGTCACTGATCACTGCGGGAGTATCTTCACCTGAAGCTTTGTAGTGTCTCAAGAAAGCACCCACAACCTTCTCAAGTGCAGTCGGGAATGGAGAACAAAGACAGGCCCACATGTCACATATAAATTAAAAGGCATTGCCTAGGCAACAGCCTCTGTTTGTTCTTCAAATCCAGTGCCTCTGAAAGATAAAGAGAGATGCTGGAGGATTTTCTTGTCAACCTTTGAAAAGAAAAATATTTGCTCAACTTAATTGCTATGATATCGCTCAGACGATTGGGTCCCATTCCTCTGATTTGGTTATCCAGATATTCTCAATCTGAAACTAATTTCAAATCTCAGATAATTGAAGGCTGACCCCCTTCTCTCACCCCTCATCTTACCCCACCCCTGTCTCCGTACACTTCCCTGGCCATGCACGGACACCTTCATTACTGAGCCGTGCCCAAGGCAACCAGCAAGGAGTATGTGATGCGCTAATAGACAATAGACAATAGACAATAGGTGCAGGAGTAGGCCATTTGGCCCTTCGAGCCAGCACCACCATTCAATGTGATCATGGCTGATCATTCTCAATCATTACTCCGTTCCTGCCTTCTCCCCATACCCCCTGACTCCGCTATCCTTAAGAGCTCTATCTAGCTCTCTCTTGAATGCATTCAGAGAATTGGCCTCCACTGCCTTCTAATGGTGATGGTGCTGCCTTTTATTCTTATTGCTGTTACATAATGGAAAAAAATGGATTGAACATTAATGTTATCCAGGGTTTTCTTGTAGCACAGCCTCAACTGCCCACTCGAACAAAGGAAAATGTTAAAAAAAAACACTTTAGGTAAGAAAGTTTAGCATTTACATGGCACTCCACATAACCTCAGAACCATCCATGCACGTCAGTCTATATTTTATTTAACGTACCAAGCACTCATAAAAAGGAACAACAATGATCCGATAATCAGTGGCATTTAAGAGGCTTTTCGAGATGCACATGGATTTGCAGAGAATGGTGGGATATGGATTATGTGCAGCCAGATAAGAGTTGGTCTTGGCATCATGTTCAGCACAGGCATTGTGGGCCGAAGGGATTATTCCTGTGCTGTTCTCTTCCATGTTTTATAATCTATTTTGTTAAGCAGTCAGTCACAGGATATAAATAAATTAGCGCCCCAGTAAAAATTCACCTGCTCTTCTTTGAATTGTTTCAAGGGATATCTTATGGGTTAATGTTTCATCTGATGGCATCACCTCACAACAGTGCAGCATTCCCATAGGATTCCCATTGGAGGAACAGCTTACACCCCAGCGGAATGAACATTGACTTCTCTAACTTCAAGTAGCCTTGCTTTCCCTCTCTCTCCATCCCCTCCCCCTTCCCAGTTCCCCTACCAGTCTTACTGGCCCCGACTACATTTTATCTCTTTACCGCCCACTCCCCTAACATCAGTCTGAAGAAGGGTCTCGACCCGAAACGCCCCCATTCCTTCTCTTCAGAGATGCCGCTGAGTTACTCTAGTTGTGTCTATCTTTGATTTAAACCAGCATCTGCAGTTCTTTCCTACACATTCCCATAGGATTGTTGGGGGGGGGGGGGGGGGGGTGGGGGTAGGGGGGGTTGTTCACCAACTGTTGAGCCTTCCTGAGGTGTTGTGGGCCTAATTCAATGAAACACCATGAAGGGAGGTGCCCACTAGATACCCCAATGATATACTTGCATCTACAGGGTTAGTTTTTGTGGGGTTTTTTAAGAGTTAGGTAATATGTAGGTAGCTGTTTATTTTGCATAGAGTTATTTATTGTAAATTGATATATTTAGTTAGATAATTATTTTGGCTTTGGGCTTGGCTTTCTTAGTTTAGACAATAGACAATAGACAATAGACAATAGGTGCAGGAGTAGGCCATTCAGCCCTTCGAGCCAGCACCGCCATTCAATGCGATCATGGCTGATCACTCTCAATCAGTACCCCGTTCCTGCCTTCTCCCCATACCCCCTCACTCCGCTATCCTTAAGAGCTCCATCCAGCTCTCTCTTGAAAGCATCCAACGAACTGGCCTCCACTGCCTTCTGAGGCAGAGAATTCCACACCTTCACCACTCTCTGACTGAAAAAGTTCTTCCTCATCTCCGTTCTAAATGGCCTACCCCTTATTCTTAAACTGTGGCCCCTTGTTCTGGACTCCCCCAACATTGGGAACATGTTTCCTGCCTCTAATGTGTCCAATCCCCTAATTATCTTATATGTTTCAGTAAGATCCCCCCTCATCCTTCTAAATTCCAGTGTATACAAGCCCAATCGCTCCAGCGTTTATCCTGGAGTTATAGCACAAGGATTTTGTGTTTTATTTGTAATTTACCTGTCAACTAATTTTTAGTCCATGCTAAAATATTAACCCAGCTCCCCTGTGGTTTAATCTTGTACACTAATCTTTGATGGGGGACATTATTAATGGTCTGCTGAGAATCCAGATAGGTATGAGAAGACATAAAGGACTGGCTTGGTACTGCACTGTGTCAGGACTGAATGTAAATCTAAATCCTGCAAATTCACAGGCATGCCACTGGAAAGTATGTTAAACCTATCTACATGCTGAGCACTCAAAAAACCTCTTCATCTAACAGTGTGCATAATATTGACATGATTAGATAAAATCAACATGGATTTATGAAAGCAGAGTTGTGTTTGCCTTGTCTACTGGAGTTTTTTGAGGTGATAACTGAAGGAGCAAGTCAGGGAGAACCAGGGGCTATGGTGCCTTTGGATTTTCAGAAGATCATTAATAATGTCCCTCATCAAACGTTAAAACACATAGGACCTGGGGTAATATATTTGCACAGATTAAAAATTAGTTAACAGGCAAAAAATGAAGAACAGCAATAAATGAGTTGTTTCCCAAGAGGCAGCCTGTGACTGGTGGGGTACCACAGGGATCGGTGTTTGGATCCTAACTATTCACAAAATCTGTCCATGACTTGGATGAGGGAACCATTTATAATTTATAACATTCTGTTTCTCAGGACATGAAACGTGTTGAGGTCGTGAGTTTTAAGGAATAAGCAAACAGCCTGCGAGGCAACATCGACACATTGAATGGGTAAATACATGGTGGATGCTTTATAGTGTAGATATGTGCAAAAGTTACCCACTTGGCAGGATAAGCAGAAAGGCAGAATATTATTTAAATAGTGATAGATTCGGAAATATTGATGGAGAAAGATTTCACGCTACTGCAGAGTAGGGGGTTGGAAATAACACCAGTCACATAAGGTCATAAGGAATGGGAGTAGAACTAGGCCATTCGGCCCATCAAGTCTACTCCGTCATTCAATCATGGCTGATCTATCTCTCCCTCCTAACCCCATTCACCTGCCTTTTCCCCATAACCTCTGACACCTGTACTAATCAACTATCTCTGCCTTAAAAATATCCACTGACTTGGCCTCCACTGCCTTCATGGCAAAGAATTCCACAGATTCACCGCCCTCTGACTAAAGAAATGTCACCTCATCTCCTTCCTAAAAGAACGTCCTTTAATTCTGAGGCTATGACCTCTAGTACCACATATTGGTATTAAAGACCTATTTTCAAAAAGCCAATGCATGCTGGGAACAAGGGTAACTGGAGCGTTTCAAGCCCATGTACGTTTTGACATTGAGATACTTCTACCATGCTGCACCATCCGCTTGGCTAAAGGTAGTAGGCCACTGATAAAAAACGTGGGGAAATTCTTTCTTGCTTATCGTCATGGAGACTGGGGCCAGCATACAGGAACTCCTCCAGCATCACTTCCTGTCTGTGCTGCCTCACATCCTCTGGTGTTCGTTCCTACCGCAGGGTGAATGATGTCACCCTTGCTCGACCCACCCCTCACACTTGCACCTCGCGGAAAGGGGAAGTGCCGACGTCAACAACATCCACGCCTGCCTACATCAGGGGCTTGTTCCAGTGTGGTCATTTCCTATCACGAGGCTTACATTCACTCTGCGTAATGGCTTGAGGGTGTGCTGATGGAGCAGCCAAAGGCTTGTGGCAAAGCTGCAATCAGATTGATTGAAAGAATTGACTGAAAGACGCAGCATGGAAACTTCAGCCCACCAAATCCACATCGACCATCAATCACCCGTTCACCCGAGTTCTATGCTATCCCAATTTCACATCCACCCCCTACACATTAGGGGCAGCCAATTAACTCACAAACCCACCATCTTTGGGTTGTGGGAGGAAGCCGGAGCGCACGGATAAACCCACGTGGTCATAAGGAGAATGTGCAAACTCCACACAGACAGCCGCCAAGGTCGGGATCGAACCCGAGTCACTGATGCTGTGAGGCAGCAGCTCTACCAGCTACGCCACTTTGCCACGCTCGGTGGCCTTGGTACTCAGTAATAAAGAACCAGTCCTTAAATCCCAGTGCACCTATGTGGCAGCTCGGTAATGTAACAGGGTGCTCTCCAGTTGATGCATTGTTTGTGGTAGGTGGCAGTCACTCTTCATGGAATCATAGAATTATACAGCACAGAAACGTGCTTTTGACAGCCCTCCTCATTCATTGCAACTGTGATGCCTATGAACACCAATCCCATATGTCCGCATCAGGCCTCTTCCCTCACACCTTTCTTGTCCAAAAATGAATGTACAATTTTGCAGCTCTGAATATGACACCATCATGAGACACGATGTTTTTGACACAGCCCTCTTAATTCTGGCCTCTCTCCTTTAATAATCCAATGGTCAGAAATGTCCTCCAATTAAGCAATCAGAGATTCCTACCAGTCAGATCTCGGGTGTTCAGCAAACTAAGGCCTCGCTGATACTCAGGAAGAGCCCAGGACCAGCCGATGCGATCAGGTTCACTGGGAGTGATGGGTGTCACCAGGTTACCCAGCCTAAAAATCCCCGTGCAGGGAAGCCACGGATCGCCAGTGCCCTCAAGGTTGATTTTGTCTTTGCTCCCCTGCTGAACCATCTCTATATGTGGTCAGAGGTTAGTTTCCATCAGATAATCATTCTATGAAACTAATTAGGAGGCTTTCACATTGTTATAAAACTCCATGTTGGTGGAGTAGGTTGGTGGAGACAGTCCTGAGCATCTAGCCCATCAAGGCAGCTGTGGAATGTAAATTCAGTCAATCAAAAAATTGGAATAAAAATCTGTATTCTCAGTGATGGCGACCTTGACACTATTGAATTTCTCTGAAATAAATGAATGAGTAATGGCTAAAATATAAAAACATTAAAATACATATATAAAATATAGAAACTGCTGGAGATACTTAGCAAGTTAAACAGCAAATATGATGAGAAAAATGGCTAGTTAACCTACCGACCCACATGTCCTTGGGATGTGGGAGGAAAACAAAACAACAAGAGAAAGCCCGGGAGTACATGCAAAGTCAATGTAGTTGGCACCAGCGGTGGGGATTGAACCAGGTCACCAGTGCTGTGAGGCAACAACTCTACCAGCTGCACCACTGTGCCTCCATGTAGGGTCACTTATGGATGCCATGCAGAAACCTATGGGAAGATTATCAGTCCACATGTTCATCATTAGTTAGCCTCCCCGCCCCTTACACACACACACACACCCCATTCACAGGGGAAATAGGGTCATAAATGGTAGTCCTGTGCAGAAACCAAAGGCAGATGGGGAGAAAGTGCCTCGCTGTGCGAGATGTAGTGGGCGGGCTGAGGAGTCACTGGGTGGGGGCTATGATGGCAGATCCAGCTGTGTGTGGTCACGGTGGACATTTTTAGTGGTTAAGTTCAGAGTGGGCGGAGGTTGAATCACAAGAGGATTATTACTGTGGACAGCAGGGTGTTGGCACAGCCACTGGGAATCCCTGCTGTCAAGGTCCTACACTCAGTGGCAACCAATCTTGATAATCAATCCTTGGGCTGGTAACCTGCACCCCAGCTGTTTAGCTTCATTGTGGAACTCAATCGAAAGAGATACAGCTAGTTTATTTAGTGCTGGTTGCCTCTGCTGCAATGCGGTGACTCTGATTCGAAGAATGTTTTGCATTTACGTAGCATCTTCTGCATTCCTTTTAGGACATCCCAAATTGATTTACAGCCAATGAAGTCATTATCTAGTATAATGCAGGGGGTGCAATCATTTATAAAGTTCACAGGGCTACATATTGTTAATCTGATTTGTCTCTGTTAAGGATATTATCTCACACAGAGAACACTGGGATTTTACTACTCTTTCCCCTCATAGGGTTGGAATGAGAATCAGATATAATGTTCAAAACTAAGATTCATGGATTTCGTTTAATTTCGTTTAGAGATACAGTGTGGAAACAGGCTCTTCAGTCCACCTCATCCGCACCGACTAGTGATCCCGTACACTAACACTATCCTACACAATTTTTAGTGTACAGCCTTCAAACCTGTATGTCTTTGGAGCATGGGAGGAAAGCGGAGCACCTAGGGAAAACCCAAGCGGTCATGGGGAGAATGTACAAACTCCATACAGACAGCACCCATAGTCAGGATTGAACCCGGGTCTCTGGCGCTGTGAGGCAGCAATTCTGCCGCTGCTCCACCGTGCCACACTCTTTCTTTTGATGGTAAGAATGAAAGGTGTCAAGTCAGGTAAATGGCGTTAAGGTGGAGATGGGGCGTAATCTTATTGAATGGTGGAACAAACTTGAACGGATGAATGGAGACAAGGAACTGCAAATGTGGGAATCTTGAGTAAAACACAAAGTGCTAGAGTAAGTCAGCAGGTCAGGCAGCATCTCTAGAGGGAATAGACAGATGACATTTTGAGTCAGAACCCTTCTTCAGACTGATTGGCGTTCTTCTGTTTCAGTGCACTTCAATTGAGAGAAGGCTACTTCCACTTCATCAGCACTGAATGTTTCTGGTCACATTTGCTTCATTTCTGCACTTGGCCTTAAAATTGTCAACCGTGGGAAATGGGAGTTTTTCTCTCATGCGTTCTGTCAGTAACGTTAGAAATAGTGGTTGCCAACTCCAGAGGTTTCATCATATGCCACGAGACCCTGCCTCCAGCTGTATTTTGTTTAATTCCTTCACAATTCTTCTGGAGTTGCTGAGAGCAGCATCCTGAAGATTAGTCCCTGGAGACTCGGGGCCAAATCCGATTGGATTGGCAGCCCCATTGTCAATAATCTATCAACGCTGGGTTTGAGCACACATGGCTCCAATTCAGTCCTGTACGTGAAGTGCGTTTAAAGAACTGAGCTTCTCGAAATGCTTCCAATCTATTGCGCCACAGAAGGAGCGCCACACTATTAGTAGGGTTTTCATATCTGATGTTAAACCCAGCTCCCATCTGCTCCCGTGGTTGGAAGTGAAACATTGCGTTGACACTATTCTGAAGAAGGCCATGGGATTTCTCCCCAGTGTTCTGACCAATATTTATTCCTCGATCAACGTCTCCAAATTTGAGGAAGGATATTCTTGCTATGGAGGGCGTGCAGCGTAGGTTCACTAGGTTAATTCCCGGAATGGCGGGACTGTCGTATGTTGAAAGGCTGGAGCGATTGGGCTTGTATACACTGGAATTTAGAAGGATGAGGGGGGATCTTATTGAAACATATAAGATAATTAGGGGATTGGACACATTAGAGGCAGATAACATGTTCCCAATGTTGGGAGAGTCCAGAACAAGGGGCCACAGTCTAAGAATAAGGGGTAGGCCATTTAGAACGGAGATGAGGAAGAACTTTTTCAGTCAGAGAGTGGTGAAGGTGTGGAATTCTCTGCCTCAGAAGGCAGTGGAGGCCAGTTCGTTGGATGCTTTCAAGAGAGAGCTGGATAGAGCTCTTAAGGATAGCGGAGTGAGGGGGTATGGGGAGAAGGCAGGAACGGGGTACTGATTGAGAGTGATCAGCCATGATCGCATTGAATGGCGGTGCTGGCTCGAAGGGCTGAATGGCCTACTCCTGCACCTATTGTCTATTGTCTATTGTCTATCAAGAAGACATCATATCTGCTTGTTAACTGCGTGTGGTAGCTGCTGTTTGCAAATTGCATTTCCTACATTACATGCATGACCACACTTAAAAAGGTCTCAAGGCAATGAGGCTGCAGACAGTGCTACATTAATGCATCTTTCGTTTCTTAAAAAAACCCCCACAAAGTTCTGGAGTAACTTAGCGGGTGAGGCAGCATCGCTGGAGAACATGGATAGGTGATATTTCGGGTCGGTACCATAAGGGAGGTCGCAACCCGAAATGTCATCTATACATGTTCTCTAGAGACGCTGCCTGACCCGCCGACTTCCTCCAGCACTTTGTGTCCTTTTGTGTCAACCAGCATCTGCAGTTCCTTGTCTCCACATTCCTTTTGTGCAGCAAGGATCTGCAAATACTGGTTTACACCAAAGATGGACACAAAATGCTGGAGTAACTCAGCGGGACAGACAGCATCTCTGGAGAAAAGGAATGGGTGATATTTCAGGTCTGTTTTTGGTTCTTTGACGACCCCAGTGGGCCTGTCTCTAACATTATACAAATAAACATATAAAGTAGAAGTAGGAGTAACCCCTTGAGAACGCTCCACCATTTAATGAAGCAATAGCCAATCAGAAACATAGAAACATAGAAAATAGGTGCAGGAGTAGGCCATTTGACCCTTCGAGCGTGCACCGCCATTCAATATGATCATGGCTGATCATCCAACTCAGTATCCTGTACCTGCCTTCTCTCCATACCCCCTGATCCCTTTAGCCACAAGGGCCACATCTAACTCCCTCTTAAATATAGCCAATGAACTGGCCTCAACTACCTTCTGTGGCAGAGAATTCCACAGATTCACCACTTTCTGTGTGAAAAAAAAAGTTCTCATCTTGGTCCTAAAAGACTTCCCCCTTATCCTTAAACTGTGACCCCTTGTTCTGGACTTCCCCAACACCGGGAACAATCTTCCTGCATCTAGCCTGTCCAACCCCTTAAGAATTTTGTAAGTTTCTATAAGATCCCCCCTCAATCTTCTAAATTCCAGCGAGTACAAGCCGAGTCTATCCAGTCTTTCTTCATATGAAAGTCCTGCCATCCCAGGAATGAATCTGGTGAACCTTCTCTGTACTCCCTCTATGGCAAGAATGTCTTTCCTCAGATTAGGAGACCAAAACTGTACGCAATACTCCAGGTGTGGTCTCACCAAGGCCCTGTACAACTGCAGCAGAACCTCCCTGTTCCTATACTCAAATCCCCTCGCTATGAATTCCAACATAACACTTTCCCAATATCGGGAACAATCTTCCTGCATCTAACCCCTTAAGAATTTTGTAAGTTTCTATAAGATCCCCCCATAATCTTCTAAATTCCAGCGAGTACAAGCCGAGTCTATCCAGTCCTATCATAACCACAACCCCACATTTCCAGACCTTGCCTATCAAGAATCTATTAATTTCTGCTTTAAGATATTCACACACTTCTGCTTCCACGCACTTTGAGGAAAGTTCCGAAGATTCATCACCCTCTGAGAGAAATGTTTCAACCTCATCTTTGTCTTAGATGAGTAATCACTTATTTTTAACGACTCCTAAGTTTAGATTCTACCACTAGAGACAACACCTCTTCACCTCTGCTCTGTCAAGACCCTTCACAATCTTATATGTTTTACTCATTCAATTCTCACCTTCTAAACTCCAGCAGATACAATCCAATTTGCCTTCATAAATAGCCTGCTTACTTCCCGTATTAGTCCTTTAATGCTTCTTTGATCTGCTTCCAAAGCATTAACGTCCTTCCTTAAATGAGGGGACTAACATGGCACAAGGTACTCCTGATGTGGTCTCAACAATGTCTTACATATTTAAAGCACTTCATGTTATATTGAATTTCCTTTTCTTCCTTGCAATCATGGTCTTTGATGCCAGAGGAAATATTTTTTTATCCGTAAACACTTCGTGCTAGATGTCTGAGCAGATATGAAATTAAAATCTGACCCAAACCCAAAGTTGCCACTGCCAACCGGAGACTACAGGCCTATTTTTTGTCCTATTTCTGACTCAACTCTGAAGTATTTGATGAAAAGTTGAAGAAAGCTTTGCTGTGCAGAATAGACAAGGCAATTGATCGAGAGCAATAGACAAGTGTGATTATACTGATCAAACCATCCTGTGCTGGATAAGATGTTGGCCTGGTCTAAGCTGACATGAATGGCTTATCTGTGTATACACGTGACCTGGTCCAACCTCTGTGCATTTATTTGGGTCCCGATGTGCCGGAGAGCCAAGGTCCACCGTCTCATCATTTCATACCCTTCATGGTCCATGTTATCAATAGTCTGCAGCACGGCCCCTCCAATCCCCATCACCACGTCTCAGCCACCTTTAATGTGTAGTCATCCTCCACTTCCTCCTATCATCAACAATGCTGAGGGACTGAACGACCTGCTTGTGATGAGAGTATAGAGAGAATGTCAGGGCACGTACGAGATGTCGAGTCCAGCTTATTGCTGAACAGGTGGAATGGGAGGCCAGGTTGCTCTCAAAAGGATGGGAAATAGGTCAGGGGAATTGAGTTAAATTGCTTGAAACACCTTAATGACCAACAATCATCGATATTTCCTTGGTTCGGTCCATGTCAGGATTTAAAATCGGGCTGGTCAGATTGAGAGCGTAAAGCACAGACAGAGAAACCATTTCCTTTGATAGCAATGAAAAATGATTGCTCTTCAGATAGTTTTGTCCTCCCATCCCTCTTTTATTCTCCTATTATAACCCCATGAGTGGCGACCAATGCCTCAGATGGAGTCAGAAGGAACTGCAGATGCTGGATGCTGAGCAAAAAAAAACCAAAGTACTGGAAGAACTCAGTGGGTCAGGCAGCATTTCTGGAGGGAAAATTGGGATCCTTCCTTAGACTGATGGAACAAGAGGAGAAAGCTGGAAAAGCGAGGTGGGGGTTGGTCAAAGCCTGGCAAGTAATGGGTGAGTACCATCAGTAATGAGGGGAAGAGGTGATTAGCAGATGGGTGGAGAAAGTGACAAAACCTAGAGGAGAAAAGAAGACAAAAGAGAGTCAGGTAAGGAAAGAAGAGAGGGAGTGAAACGTAAAGTTGGAGGGAGGGATGTGGGTGGAAGAGCACAGAGGGCAAGAGAAAGTGAAGGGGGGGGATAAAAAGGTAATGTTAACCATGGGAATGGGAGATGGGATTACAGTGAAGAGGAAGACGCAGGGTGGTGGGAAATGTATGCAAACTGGGAGGGGAAATTGGGGGGGGGGGGGAGTGGGGGAGGTTTACTTGAAATTGAAGAAGTCATTGTTCATATGTTGTGTTGTAAGCAGAATATGAGGTGTTCTTCTTCCATAATGTTAATATTCTTGGGGTGGCAGATGGAGTGTTTGACCCACACAGAGAGATTTAGCAGACTGGGTCTAAACTTCCTAGAATACTAGAGTTTGTGTTGATGAGAAGTGAACCATTTCAATGTGTAAGGTGCTCCTCTCTCCTACCTACTAGACCAAAGGTCACAATCTCAAAGTGAGGGCTTAGCCATGCTGGATGGAGATAAGGAGAAGCATTTTCATCCAGGGCATAATGAATCTTTGAAATTCTCTACCCAAGAAAGCTGACGAATCTCTATTTTAGACCATAATGTTGCACATGAAGACATCAAAGGCACATGGGTTTAGTGCGGCAAAATAACTGTGGAGAAAATAGATCAGCTATTCCATATGGTGAACTAGGCATGAAGGGCTCAATGTCCTACTGACGTTCCTATTGCTTATGTTCTCAGAGACACACATGAACGCCCAGATGCAGGAATGAGACAATGCAGAAACAAAGAACTGCAGATGCTGGTTTATACCAAGGATAGACATAAAGTGCTGGAGTAACTCATCAGATCTGGTAGCATTTTTGGAGAAAAAGGATGGATGACATTTCGGGTTGGGGCCCTTCTTCTAAAATTTGATAAGCAAGTCAACGCTGTGGTAAAAGCCAGCTTCTTCCAACTTCGAACCATAGCTAAAATCAAACCTTTCCTCCAATTCGATGATACAGAAAAAATCATTCACGCTTTCATTTCCTCCCGCCTAGACTACTGCAACTCCCTATACACAGGGATCAGCCAATCTTCCCTGTCCCGCCTGCAACTGGTCCAAAACGCCGCAGCGAGACTCCTGACGGGTACCCGTAAAAGGGACCACATCACCCCGATTCTGGCCTCTCTCCACTGGCTCCCTGTATGGTACAGAATCAACTTCAAGCTCCTCCTATTCACGTATAAAGCCCTAAATGGACACTCCCCCCCACATCAAAAATCTTCTAACCCCCCTCTCTAACTCCAGGTCCCTCAGGTCGGCCGACTTGGGGCTACTCACTATCCCGCGGTCTAGGCTTAAGCTCAGGGGTGACCGCGCTTTTGCGGTTGCAGCTCCTAGACTGTGGAACAGCATCCCTCTCCCCATCAGAACTGCCCCCTCCATCGACTCCTTTAAGTCCAGGCTCAAAACCTATTTCTACTCCCTAGCGTTTGAGGCTCATTGAGGAGGCGCTGTGAATTGTTTGCGTGCTACTGTATGTTTCATTTATTTTTTCCATTGGAACCTAATCAGATGTACAGCACTTTGGTCAACGTGGGTTGTTTTTAAATGTGCTATACAAATAAAATTGACTTGACTTGACTTCTTCAGACTGGGACCTGGGAAGATGAGATGAATAAGGCAGCACAGTGGTGCAGTGGGAGGGTTACTACCTTCCAGCGCTTGCAGCGCCGGAGACCCGGGTTCGATCCTGACTACGGGTGTCTGTACAGAGTTTGTACGTTCTCCCCATGACTGAATGGGTTTTCATCGAGATCTTTGGTCTCCTACCACATCCCAAAGACACACAGTTATGTAGGTTAAATGGCTTGGTGTATGTGTAAGTGGTCTCTAGTATGTGTAGGATGGTGTTAATGTGCAGGTATCGCTGGTTGGTGCGGACCTGATGGGCCGAAGGGGCAGTTTCCGCGCTGTATCTCTAAACTAAACTAAACTAAACTAAAAAACAGAGGAACTAGACTAGAGGAATAGAGGAAAGCTGGTCTCAATTTGTCCCCAAGATTGTAAAACTGAGGGACTAGGCGTGGGCATTTATCAGTGAGTAATTGACCTGATGAATCACTTGGAAAGTAACAGGTTTATTTCAGTGCTGAGAATTAAATGACTTTTCCTCAATGTCTACGAATACACAAAAGGTTTGTTGTACTCAGTTTTATGATAAAGTACTTACTTTATGTGCTTTCTTACAAGAAATAAAATTGGAGTTTTAGAAAGAGCGGTGATGTCTAATTATCTGGTACTTTGATTGGCGTGACAAGCGGGGTTGGTCAGTGTGACTCAGCTTCTCTCTGCAGAGTCGACATCAGCCCTTTCATCTTCCACCCCTGTCCACACCAAATGTTAAAGAGTTTCACTGCTTTAGTTTACAGACTAGTTTACAGACACAGCATGGAAAATGGTCCTTTGCAAAGTCCACACCAATCATAAATCATCTGTTCACGCTAGTGATAGAGTCGTGGAGGCAAATACCATGGAAACAGGCACTGTGGCCTGACTTGCCCATGCTGAACAAGACGCCCCGGTTACGCTAGTCTCACCTCCCTGCATCAGGTACATATCTCACCAAACGTTTCCTATCTACCTATGCCACCTTCCCATCTACCTCCTGAATACTAAGGACCAAGTTACAGAGGCCAATTAACACACTAAGGCGCACGTCTTTGAGATGTGGGAGGAAACCAGAGCACCCGGAAGAAACCCATGTGGTCAGAGAGAGGACATGCAAACTCAACACAGACGGTACCCAAGGTGAGGATCAAACCGAGGTCTGTGGCACTGTAAGGTAGCAACTTGTTCAGGTGCTTGATGTGTGGGCAATGTCTTTACACAGAGGATGGCTGGAGCGCGCTGCCAGGGGTAGTGGTGAAAGCGGATACAATAGCGCAAATTAAGATGCTTTTAGATCGGCATTGGATTTACAGGCAGTGGAGGGAAATGGATTATGTTCAGGCAGATCTTGGCATCATGTTCAACACAGACATTATGTGCCTTAAGTCAGTCATAAGCTCTTCAATTTTCGTATTCTGAGGCCAACACCCTGAGAGAGAACGTCTTTGCCATGTTTTAAACAGAATCTAACTTTGAGCCCTTGTTTGCATTTAGAAATCGTGAGATGTTTCTGTGCTAACTGGATCCCTCTCCAGTCAATGAAATCAAATGTACTATTTTGAGAAGCACAAACTCTATTTGCTGAAATGCTGTAGGATTTTCACTTTTTGGAAGCTCCATATTAAACTAGATCATATCAAAAAACCTTCTCGAGAACAATTTGAGCAACAGTAAAATAAGAAATAATTCAATATTTCCTTTTTAAAATTTGCTTCCTCTGCAATACTGTAGCTATAATCCAGAGCAAACATTAAAAATACACAGACAATTATTGTTTCACTCCTAGACTTACTTTCACTCCTAGACTTAATTACTTGAACCTGTCCTGCAGCATTAATCATATGTCCTCCTGCCCCTCTCAGCATTATAAAATTTATTTTAGTGATACAGTGCGGAAACAGGCCCACGGACTCCGCTCCGACCAGCGATCCCCGCACACTAACACTATCCTACACACTAGGGACAATTTACAATTTTACCAAGCCAACTAACCTACAAACCTGTAAATTGGGCTTTGCTGGCAAGGCTTGCAATTATTATCCTTGAGACAATGGTGGGAAGCCATCTTCTCGAACTGCTGTTGTCAGAATGGTAAAGAGAATGCTGTAGATTAGGAGTTTCCACCAGTTACACTCGACAACAATGATGGATGTGTTTCCACATTGGGATGGTGTGTCATATGAATGGGCACCAACAATGTATTTACAAGGGTCTCGACCCGAAACGTCACCCATTCCTTCTCTCCCGAGATGCTGCCTGACCTGCTGAGTTACTCCAGCATTTTGTGAATAAAAACCTTCGATTTGTACCAGCATCTGCAGTTATTTTCTTATTTACAAGGTGGGATGTATTTCTAAATTGGGATGGAGTGTCATATTAATGGGAACCAACAGTGTTCCCGTACCTGCAATGTTTCCCCTTTGGTGGTAGAGGTTTGTGAGGTGCTGCCACTGAAAACTGCTATTCAGTCCTGGCTCAGTACTTAACACTCTTGTGACTCTGCTGCATCTGAGTCCTGAGAACATTATCCAGGCTAACACTCCGAGCCAGCGCTGAAGGAATGCTGAACTAGTGTTGCTGTCATTTCAAGCAAGAAAGAAAAGGGGCGATGGTTTAAAGGTGAGAGGGAGGTGCTTTAAAGAGGATTTGTAGGGGTAATTTCACACACCAGGAGCGATGGATATCTGGAACATGATACCAGAAGATATGGTAGGGTCAGATACTACGTACGAGACATTTGGACAGACACTTATATAGACAAGGCAGGAAAGGCTATGGATCTAATGCAGGCAAATGGGATTAGTGTAAATGCAGGGATGTGAAGCACTAAAGGGCCTGTTCCTGTGCTACAGTATATAATTCTTTGAAGAACTTCATACACTGTAAAGCACTTTGAAACATCTTACAGACATGAAGGGTGCTATAGAAATGCAAGACATTTTCTTTCCATTTCCATTGTGTGGCACAGAGGACAACATTTATTTCCTTACAATCACTGCACACTCTGACCCATCACATGCAACACCATGGGAGAGCCGTTAGAAGGGAAATAACTGCGCAAAAATAGAAATAAAATTAGCCACCTAAATGCATCCTGTCATGTGTTCCAGAAAGCAATAAGCACAAGCCATCACTCGCTACAGAAGTTACTGTTGAAACATATAATCATTAGAGCAGTGAAAGTTGTGGGAACAGCTAAATGTCAGTGCCTTTGGTTGTTTATGTTACCTCATGTAGAATGGTAAAAATCAAAATCCAGCAAGGTGCAAACTTTCCAATACAATGCATTATATCAATGTCCATGCAGCCTGCAGAAGTCTATTTATTTTATTGAATATAGACACAAAAAGCTGGAGTAACTCAGCCGGTCAGACAGCATCTTTGGAGAAAAGGAATAGGTGATGTTTCGGGTCGAGTCCCTTCTTCAGACTCATCTCCTGATCAAGATGTTATTTCATTCCTTTTTTTGGGCCGAAGGGTCGGTAACTGTGCTGTGTTTTTCTGTGAATGTGATTCTTCTATCTTTACCTAGTTTTTCCTTAACTCTAACTCACCCTCTCACCATGGTGGCAAGTCTCAATGTTTTCACTATTTTTGAAGTAAATTCCCCATTACATTGATTGATTTATGGCCTCGTCTGCATCTGTGACTGTACGCATTTTCTTTGGGTGCTCCTTTTCCCTCACACATCTCAGGCACATGCAAGTTTGTGGGTTAATTGAGTTCGGTAAATTGCCCCTGGTGTGCAGGAAGTGGATGGGAAAACGGGATAACAATGAACTAGTACGAACAGGTGATCAAAGGTCGGCATGGACTCGGTGGACAAAAGAGTCTGTTTCCATGCTGTATCATACGCCAAACTAAACAGTAAGCTTCATCAGACAGAGTCTTGGAGTCATAGAGTGCAGTATCAGCCTTCTGCCCTAAGGGTTCATGCTAAACATCAAGAGCTCATTCACATGAATCCAACCTTATTCTCCTCAGACTCCAGATTCTATCGCTTGAATTCACACCAGGGATAATCAATTAATCTGATGGCATCTTTCAGACAAACAGAAAACCAAAACCCCTGTGGTCATCCATTGGGTCACAGGGAGGAGGTACACCGCTGTGCCACCCTATAGACATGAGGAACTGCAGATGCTGGTTTACAAAAAAATACACAAAGTGCTGGAGTAACTCAGTGGTCAGGCAGCATCTCTGGAGAACATTGAAATACTCTCTCCAAGGATGCTGACTGATCCAATGCGTTCTCCAGCAAGCTGTGTCTCTTTTTGAGCCATCCTATAATCTGATTCAGTGTTATTGAATGTGGGATCAATATTGGCCAGAACATGAGGCAGAAAGCCCTCTCTTCTTCAAAATAGTGCTGCAGGATTTTTCACGTTAATGTGGGAGAGAAGGGTGGACCTCTAGGTTCAGCATTTCACCCAAAGGATGATACCAAAGGCCGGGCAGCAATCCCCTAGCCGAGATCATCGTGCTTAAGTCTTGAAAGTCTGGAACCCAAAATCTGGCTGAGAGGTAAGAGTGCTACAGTTTAGCTCCCTTTGCATTTAAAGCCTAACAAATAATATAGGAGAGGATATCAACAAGTCTAACGAACACCGCAAATACATCTATAGATTTACACTCAGTTGCATACACAGATTTTCCATGAGACATTGCTCATTGTAATGCATATCCACTGGAAACATCCCTGTGAGATTTCAAGTTTTGCTTTAAACTGTTGCCAGAATGGAAGCACATCGAGAATAGCAAATTTATATTTTAGAAGGCCTTGAATAATGTAATGATAGCAATGGAGTTCCTGAGGACTGGCTTTTAGACTGTTCTGTTAAATTTTTATACTCTGTGGGAAAAGTTTTCTTCAGTTCTGGTCACATGTCATCAATATAAAATAATATTTCACACTGTTGATCTACAATCAGCTATAGATTTATTGATTGGGAAATAGCTGGTACATATATGACAATGGTTAATCAATAAATAGTAACTTCGAAAACTGTATTAACAATAATACAGTCACAGAGAGACGATCTAAATGCTACTCAGACATCTATCACAACGTTTAAAAAACATTTGGACAGGTACATGGATAGAATAGGTTTGGAGGGATATGAGCCAAATGCAGGCAGGTTGGATTAGTGTAGATGGGACATGTTGGAGGCATGGGCAAATTGGGGAGAAGGACCTGTTTCCACGTGGTGTAACCCAAACACGTGAGGTCAGGATCGAACGCAGGTCCATGGGACTATGAAGCAGCAGCACTCACTGTAGGACCACCATACCACCCATTTTAGACCAAGATTCCCATCATCATATCATCAGAATCTCCTCCATCTCTGACCTTCTAAACAAGCTTTCTCAGATGAAGTGAGAGCAGAGATGAGAACCCAGGATGTGTTGTTTGCGTCTGTTGGAGTAGCAGTTTTACTCACATGGTTTCACCATGGTAACATGCTGGCTACATTTCAAAATAGGACGATTTTTCCCTCGAGCGAAGCTTTCAGGTTTAGGAAAGCAACAACTGCAATTAGCAATGGAGGCAGATACCTTCCAACTTGTTCTGTCACACTTGATTGGTTTAGACATAGACATAGAAAATAGGTGCAGGAGTAGGCCATTCGGCCCTTCGAGCCTGCACCGCCATTCAATATGATCATGGCTGATCATCCAACTCAGTATCCTGTACCTGCCTTCTCTCCATACCCCCTGATCCCTTTAGCCACAAGGGCCACATCTAACTCCCTCTTAAATATAGCCAATGAACTGGCCTCAACTACCTTCTGTGGCAGAGAATTCCACAGATTCACCACTCTCTGTGTGAAAAAAAAAGTTCTCATCTCGGTCCTAAAAGACTTCCCCCTTATCCTTAAACTGTGACCCCTTGTTCTGGACTTCCCCAACACCGGGAACAATCTTCCTGCATCTAGCCTGTCCAACCCCTTAAGAATTTTGTAAGTTTCTATAAGATCCCCCCTCAATCTTCTAAATTCCAGCGAGTACAAGCCGAGTCTATCCAGTCTTTCTTCATATGAAAGTCCTGCCATCCCAGGAATGAATCTGGTGAACCTTCTCTGTACTCCCTCTATGGCAAGAATGTCTTTCCTCAGATTAGGAGACCAAAACTGTACGCAATACTCCAGGTGTGGTCTCACCAAGGCCCTGTACAACTGCAGCAGAACCTCCCTGTTCCTATACTCAAATCCCCTCGCTATGAATTCCAACATAACATTCGCTTTATTCACTGCTTGTGTAAGGATCCTCTGTACGCTTGCTCAAGACAACCTGTTGTGTCCAGCTTTGACAGGTAACATACAGGCGAAGCAGACTTCGCAGAAATCCATATCGACTAGATAGACACAAAATGCTGGAGTAACTCAGCGGGACAGGCAGCATCTCGGGAGAGAAGGAATGGGTGACATTTTGGGTTAAGACCCTTCTTCAGACTGTCGGAAGAAGTGTCTTGACCAGAATGACTCACCAAAGAGGTAGATAGTAGTTCAGACTGTCTGATGAAGTGTCTCGACCCAAAACGTCACCCATTCCTTCTCTCCAGAGATGCTGCCTGTCCCGCTGAGTTACTCCAGCATTTTGTGCCTATCTTCGGTGTCAACCAGCATCTGCAGTTCCTTCCTATACACGGAGCCTAGACTGCACTTGTGGTACCGCTGCCTTTACGCTGCTATCCCTAGGCAAAGTGTGCAGGGCTGTAGCCAGGATTGTGGTGGCCTTTCAAAGAGCCAGCACAGACACAATGGACTGAATGGACCCTGCAGCACCATACAGTTCTGATCCTGGTTGATTTCACCCACTTGTAAGACGGACATAAAACCCTGTTAGCTTTGACCTGTCTCCTGCTGTACCACTTGCATGGATGTCACTAGCAAAATAACAGTAGCAGGACTGACAAGCTGAATTATTAATCCCTCTCCTGAAGCAGTCAATGTTTAAAAAGAAACTACAAAGACATTTCTCTGCAGCTTCCCAGCCACTACTTCTTGGGCGCTATGGTAACCAAGGATGTCTCGTTCACATGATGTTGTAATGGTTCTGACAATCTTCAAAGATAATGATGTCTAATATTTATGGTTGATGTTGCTTTTGTTTTTTGCTAAACTGGGAGGCGACATTTGGGTCCCAGTATTATAGTCACCCAGCGCAGGACGAAGAAGCCAGTTACAGTGCAGAGCTGCCGGAAACGGCAGATGCCAGAAATCCGAAATAAAAACAGAAAGTGCTGGGAAAGCTCAGGAGGTCAGGCAGCATCCGTGGAAAGAGAAACGGTTAACATTTCATGTCTGAGACTCTCCATCGTCACAATGTGGAATCCATCAGTGCATTGTGGCTCGATATCCCTTTGTCCCACAGAAGGATGTAACAAGATTGCATTTATGTAGCCTCTCTGCTGACCCATGACGTCTTCAAGGCATTTCACAGAAGCGTCGGTGAGCATCAGCATTGACTCAGCTGAAGAGATATGAGACAAGGGACCACAAACGGCCAGGGCTAGAAGCTTTGCAGAGCGTCTTAAAAAGAGGAGAACAGGAGAGAGAACAGGAGGTGGAGGTTAGAGGAGGAGTTCCAAGACTTAGGATGCAGCAGGAGGCAGCGTGTAGCAATTGAGCAAGAGGCCGGACTGGAGGGTTGAATGGGATGAAGGACATCAGAGAGAAAGGGGTTTAAGTGAAGAATTTGCTCATTGTGACTGCTCAGGGGCATATTAGGAGATTTGAGCAGCTGTGGATAAAGCAACCAACCAAGCCTATAGACAATAAGTCCAGGAGTGGGCCATTCGGCCCTTCGAGCCGGCACCACCATTCAGTGATCATGGCTGATTATTCTCAATCAGTACCCCATACCTGCCTTCTCCCCATACCCCCTGACTCCACTATCCTTAAGAGCTCTATCTAGCTCTCTCTTTAATGCATTCAGAGAATTGGCCTCCACTACCTTCTGAGACAGTGAATTCCACAGATTTACAACTCTCTGACTTAAAAGGTTTTTCCTCATCTCCATTCTAAATGGCCTACCCCTTATTCTTAAACTGTGGCCCCTGGTTCTGGACTCCCCCAACATTGGGAACATGTTTCCTGCCTCTAATGTATCCAACCCCTTAATGATCTTATATGATCTTATATCCCCTCTCAAACCTAGGTGGTGATGCAAATAAATACAAGGGGCTGAAGCTGACCTAAGGCGGTGAATGCAAAACAAGGCACATAACGGGTGCACTCTGTAAAATTGGACGCCCGCTCCTTCAAAAACCAATTTCATGCTTACAGTATTTCAGGTTCAGCAATAATGCACAGTTTATCACATTACTGAAGAAATTAGCACGTTGCTTCTGAGGAAAGAGAATGCAGACTGGGCAGCACAGTAGAGCCGATGCCTCACAGTGCAAGCAACCCAAGTTCAATGCTGATCTCTGGTGCTCTCTGTGTGGAGTTTGCATGTTCTCCCCTTAACCACCTGGATCTCCACCGGTTTCCAACCACATCCCTAAAAGTTCGGTTAATGGGCCACAGTAAGTCGTCCCTGGTTTGTACATGAGTAGAAGAACTCGGAGACAGTGATGGAAATGTGGGGAGAATAAAATTAGTAAGAATAGGATTAGTGTGAAACAGCGGGACAGGCAACATCTCTGGAGAGAAGGAATGGGTTTCGTTTTGGGTCGAGACCCTTCCTGAGACTGATGTCTCTACCTGAAACGCCACCCATTCCTTCTCTCCAGAGATGTTGCCTGTCCCGCTGAGTTACTCCAGCATTTTGTGTCTATCTTCGGTTTAAACCAGCATCTGCAGTTCCTTCCTTCACATTTTTAGATTTTTAGATCGATGTAAAGCAAATGGGTGTTTGATGGCTGATGTGGATGAAGGGCCGGATTCCACCATGCTGTATCCTTCTATGACTCTAGAGCTCCAAACATGAACCATAACATCATAGAAAGCATTTTATCAGGATGCATCTCAGCTTGGATTGGAAACAGCTCCGTCCAAGACTGTAAGAAATTGCAGCGAATTGACCATCACACAAACCAACCTCCCTTCCATTGACTCCATTGAAACCTCACGCTGCCTCGGCAAGGCCAGCAACATAATCAAGGACGAGTCGCACCCTGGCCACTCCCTCTTCTCCCCTCTCCCATCAGGCAAAATGTATAGAAGTGTAAAATTACACACCTCCAGATTCAGCGACAGTTTCTTCCCAGCTGTTATCAGGCAACTAAATCACCCTACCACAACCAGAGAACAGTGCTGAACCGTTATCTACCTCATTGATAACCCTCGGACTATCCTTGATCCGACTTTGCTGGCTTTACCTTGCACTAAGCATTATTCCCTGATCATGTATCTGTACACTGTAAATGGTTCGATTGCAATCATGTATTGCCTTTCTGTTGACTGGATAGCACACCACAAGAGCTTTTCACTGTACCTCGGTACATGACAATAATCTAAACTAAACTAAACTTGAATTTCCAAAGTTCCTTCCACAACCCTGGAACATCTCAAGTGCCTCAGAGCCCTTGAGATATGCTTGCTGTTGCAATGTAGGTAACATAATAGCTAGAAACAAGGAACTGTATATGCTGGTGTATAAAAGAAGACACAAAGTGCTGGAGTAATTCATTGGGTCAAACAGCACCTCTGGCGAACATTGATAGGTGGCATTTCGGGCACCTCTTCAGACACCTCGATGACGTTTCGTGTCAAAACCCTTCTTCAGATTTCTTGCTTCCACCTTTTCTCGACCCGGCAGGCAATGGCTGAGATATTCAGGGTCCACCGTGCTCTGTGGCCCACAAAGATGTTTGCCTTTTGGAGGCCAGTCATCACCTATCCATGTCCTGCATCGATGCTGCCTGGCAAGCTGAGTTTATCCAACACTTTGTGTCTTCTGCTCTAACACTATGGCTAGCAACAGCACCTATCAGCCTTCCAGACTTCTTGTGGAGGGAGGTGACATTGAGATTACATTCACCTATATGGATCCAACTGGCAATGGCTGACATATTCAGGAACTGTAAGCCCCAAGGTACTCTAGCCCAAGAGGGTGCATCCCTTTTGGAGACCTGTCTTGGTACTGATTAGATCATTAGAGCAATCTTGCTTTGGGGTAATAATGTTGCCTTCGAGCCCAAGCTCAGGGGCTGGAGTACTAAGATCTAGACTGATGTCCCAGGTATTATTGAAGAGCTGCTCTAGCCCATTGTGTGGGCAGTTCATTATTAAAGAGTATCTATAAAGATCTGTTGTAAATGGTACTGCAGCTGTGATCAGTGTCAATTTACAGATGCATTAAACAGCGAGCAATCAGACTGAACTGTTGTAATTGAGTTGCTACGGCATCTCATTATTGAAATGTGAGCTCAGGGGTAAACTTACCTGAAAATGCTGAATTTCTCCTCTGAGAAAGAATAAAGTTTGTAATTTTTATGCATCTCTTGACTGAGGTAATGGGAAAGTTAATTATCAATTAAAGTCAACCTTCTTCAGCGTTACTCTAAGGGTTCATTAGACCAAAGGTTCTGAGGAAAACTAAGATATAATCTTGGGCACTACAACACAACACAAAATTCTTCTGTTTTGGTACATGTGAAAATTAAAGACTCTTGACTTTTGATTCTTGATTGATCCGCTGAGCTACTCTTCTCCCCTTCCCATCGGGGAAAGGTTATAGATGTGTATAAACGCACACCTCCAGACTCAGGGACAGTTTATTCTCTGCTGTTATCAGGCAACTGAACAGTCTTGAACTACTATCTACCTCATTGGACTCTCCCCGGACTATCTTTGATCGGACTTTACTGGCTTTATCTTTCATTAAAAGCTATTCACGTTATTCCCTTTATCATATCATATCATATCATCATATCATATATCTACAGCCGGAAACAGGCCTTTTCGGCCCTCCAAGTCCGTGCCGCCCAGTGATCCCCGTACATTAACACTATCCTACACCCACTAGGGACAATTTTTACATTTACCCAGCCAATTAACCTACATACCTGTACGTCTTTGGAGTGTGGGAGGAAACCGAAGATCTCGGAGAAAACCCACGCAGGTCACGGGGAGAACGTACAAACTCCTTACAGTGCAGCACCCGTAGTCAGGATCGAACCTGTGTCTCCGGCGCTGCATTCGCTGTAAAGCAGCAACTCTATCGCTGCGCTACCGCTGCGCTACCGTGCCGCCCATATGTCTGTACACTGTGGATAGCTCGATTGCAATCATGTATTGTCTTTCCGCTGACTGGTTAGCACACAACAAAAGCTTTTCACTGTACCTTTTTCACTGCACATGACATTAAACTAAACTCATTAAACTAAACCCATTCAGTCTGAAGAAGGGTCTCGACCCAAAACGTCGCCCATTCCTTCTCTCCTGAGATGCTGCCTGACCTGCTAAGTTACTCCAGCATTTTGTGATTAAACTAAACTCAACTCATTTAGTGTTTTACGTAAACCTGCATCTACAGTTCCTTGTGTCTGCAAATGCCTGCAGGCTTGCTTTATCACTGGCCAGACCTCAGTGTGGTCACCCTGATGGTTTGAGCTCTTCTATGCTCAGAAACGTGCTCAGGCAGAAACTCACTCTCTCCACTATCATGAAGGGAACCATATGAGACTAAATATTCAGGGTAGTATATGTCTATTTGTGAATATTCTGTTGTGGTTCAGAGCTGAGCTGTAAGCCTGAAAAGGTTTGGATGTTTACATTTCTGAATGAGGTTGACGATTGACCAAGTCATGACTGAGAACAATCACCATCTCATTAGGCTATTGTTTATGAGATGGAGATTTACACTCATCCGGTGGTATTTTACAGGTGATTATTGGTAGCTTGAGCTGGAGGAACTCAATGGGGTCCGGCTGCATCTGTGAAGGGAGTGGACAGATGACATTTTGGATCAGGATTCTTCTTCAGACAGATTAAAATAGGGCAGAGAAAGCTGAAGAGGAGAGGTTGGTTGGAAAAAAAATCTGCAGATGCTGGTTTAAACCGAAGGTCGACACAAAATGCTGGAGTAACTCAGTGGGTCAGGCAGCATCTCGGGAGAGAAGGAATGGGAGACGTTTCGGGTCGAGACTCTTCTTCAGACAGAAGAAGGGTCTCAACCCGAAACGTCACCCATTCCTTCCCTGACAAGTGATAGATGGATGCAGTGATTAACAGATGGGTGGAATAAGTGACTAGGGGGCGAGAGATGAAAAATAGACTAAAGGGTGTCAGATAAGGAGTGTAGTGGAGGAATTAGTTCTCTGAGATTTTGAAACACAACTGTGACTGTAGGCAGGGCCGCGGTCTAACATCTCACCTCAAAAATGAATCATTAAACAAATGTTATCAGATCAAACCAGATTTGAACCCATGACTTTCTGACTCAGAGTTGAGAATGTTATGAAGCATACCATAGATAGATACATCTAATTTTACACCAACTATGACTCTAATGTGTGTATAAATGGCTCCGCAGAGAGGGAGAGCAGGCACAGATCACCCCTCTTGTGGAAATTCCCCACCTCCCCAGGTTTCATTTCTTTGATGTGTGATTGAAATTCCGACTGAGGAACAGAAATGTTTTTCGTACATCAAAGTTGACAGTACAAACTGTTCAAAGAGTGGAACTGCCCTGTACGCTCAGATATTTAACATCCACATGTTACGTTGCACTTGTCAATGGAACTGCAGTCAGACGTGTCACACCTCAGAGTCCCAGGGGACATCATTGTGGCCCTGCATCTGTGAGACACGGACAGTGATGGACAGGAATGAACACATGCTTAAAGTATTGAGCAAGTATCCAACTGATCAGATGCTAATGACTAGTACTGTTCACCCGTGAACAGGAATGGTAGAGCTGCTGCCTCACAGCGCCAGAGACCCGGGTTCAATCCCGATCTCGGATGCTGTTGGTGCGGAATTTACATGTTGTGACCACATGGGTTTCCTCCGGGTGCTCCGGTTTCCTTCCATGTCGCAAAGTGTGTAGGTTCATTGGCCCTCTGTAAAATTGCCCCTACTGTTCAGGGATTCGATGAGACAGTGGGATAACATAGAACGAGTATGAACAGGTGAAGGCATGGACTTGGTTGGCCAACTTGCCTGTTTTCACCAATGAGTAGATATTCACGCTTAGCTATAGACAATAGCCAAGTGGCATTTGAAACAGCAAAGACTTCAGAGATTGGTATTTAAAAATAATAACAGAACATATTGGAGTCACACAGCAGATCAGGCAGCAATTGTGGAGAGAGAGAAACAGAGTTATTGCTTCAAGCCAAGACCCCTTCATCAGAACTGGGGGAAAAACAAATAGGCTCTGAGTCGTAGACTGGTGGAAGTGCGGACAGAACAGAGGGAAAGTCTGTGATCAAGGGGGAAGATCAAGCTTGACCAGTTAATACATTTGTTTATGATGTGTCTATAAAAGGAAAATGAAGGCTTGTTAATCACGATGATTCTAGGACTGCACTTGCAACATGTAGGTGGCCCATCTACAACTTGCCTTTACAGTGTGATTAACTTGCCAATAATATTGGGGGACATGATCAAGGAGAATTTGATGTTGAATCACAGGAGGAGAACCTAGTTCTATGTTACCCATTTTCTCATCTACTCCTACACACTAGACCGGTAATTAACCTATAAACTCCACTTGTCTTTAGGATGTGGGAGGAAACCAGAGCACATGGATGAAACCCATGATGTCACAGGGAAAACTGCAAACTCCTCACAGATAGTAGCCAAGGCCAGGATGTGTAGGAAAAAAAACTGCAGATGCTGGTTTAAATCGAAGGTAGACACAAAATGCTGGAGTAACTCAGCGGGTCAGGCAGCATCTCGGGAGAGAAGGAATGTGTGACGTTTCAGGTCGAGACCCTTCTTCAGGTCAGGATCGGACCCAGGTCTCTGATGCTGTGAGGCAGCAGCTCTACCAGCTGCACTAATGCGACACCCTTCTCTGGCAGGTTAACATCCCAGTACTTTGTGTGGAGATAGAGGGGGAGGGGGGGGGAGGGGGGAGGGGGGGAGGGGGGGAGGGGGGGAGGGGGGGAGGGGGGGAGGGGGGAGGGGGGGAGGGTGTCAGGGGGAGCAAATACATCTTTTTTTTTCAGCCCTGTAACCATCAAACACACCTTCCACAGACAAACAAAATGAACACTTAGAACGTTAACGCGCAACTTGAATGAATAACTACTGCACCACTGACAGCACCAGGGAATTGATGGCAGCAGTTCATTCCAGGTTCAAATGACACTGACACACTGCAGAGGGCGATTCGATTATGGCCCTGTAACCCTCCTGACTGCCCATTACTCCACATGTTATTTAGTGATATGACATTGTGCTTTGAGATTAGGTGCTGACTTGGCCTCTAACTGGAAGGTTGCAGTGCAGAACCTTTGGGCATCCTGTCGTTACATCTATCTGTCTTGTTTCTATGGTGATGGATCGGGACAATTTACATCATTTTGCTTGGCTCTGAAAGTGTCCATTCAATTGCACATTAATGCCTGAAAGCTGAGCGTTTGTGTACACAGCTAGAGTGGAGAAACTGGGGTTACTGTACTTGCAATAAAGGAGGTGATGGAGGGAGCTGTGGAGGGGGGTGCAGACAGAATATTCCAGAATATTTCAGAATTAAAGGACGTTCCTTTAGGAAGAAGAAAAGGAATTTCTTGAGTCAGTGGGTGGTGAATCTGTGGAATTCAATGCCACAGAAGGCTGTGCAGGCCAAGTCAATGGATTTTTTAAGGCTGAGATAGATAGATTCGTGATTAGTACGGGTGTCAGGGGTTATTGGGAGAAAGCAGGAGAATGGGTTGAGAGGGAGAGATAGATCTACCATGATTGAATGGTGGAGTAGACTCGATGGGCTGAATGGCCTATTTCTGCCCCTATCACTTCTGAACTCATGGTCACACTTTGTGTGAGCACGTGTCTGTGTTTGTATATGTGTGTGCATGTTCGTGGGGGCAGAAGTTTAATGCAGGTCTAAGGGATTTAATTTAGTTTATTTACTTAAGAGAAACACCATTGATTCAAGCCCTTTGGCCCACCGAGTTCATGCGTTCATACTAGTTATTCCCAGAAAATGTGACAAGTTCAAGCTCAATTTTATTGTTATATGCACGAGAATAGTGAGAAACAAATGATAACGTCTCCTGCGTTTAGCAACATTACAGGCTCACATTTCTACACAACACATTCCTGCAAAGTTCAATGCATCAATGACCAGGTGTTTCCCTGAAACGGAAAGAAAGTGTTCAACCAGTCAGAGATGAGAGAAGAAAGTTAATTATTCAGGTAGAATGAGTTTTGTCAGGTTTTCAGATTTCAGAATTCCTGAATCGATAGTATTTCGTAGTCATTTTGTATTATTTCTGTGCTAGTTTTGTTTAGTTTAGAGATACAGTATGGAAACAGGCCCTTCAGCCTGAGTCCATGCAAACTAGCATTAGTTCTATCCTACACCCTAGGGACACTTTACAGAAGCCAATTAACCTACAAACCTACACGTCTTTGGAATGTGGGAGGAAACCAGAGGTCCCAGAGGAGACCCACATGGTCACAGGGAGAAAGTACAAACTCCGTACAGATGCACCCATAGTCAGGATTAAACCCAGGTCTCAAGTCAAGTTTATTTGTCACATACACATACATTGTGTGCAGTGAAATGAAAGTGGCAATGCCTGCGGATTGTGCAAAAAATTACAATTACAGCATAAAAATTAAAATTAATACAGAAAAAAAAATGTAGTCCCTGGAGATATAACAGTTAACAGTCCTGATGGCCTGTTCTGCCATCAAAGCAGCAATTCTGCCATGAATTTTCGATATGGATAGATTTCCGCCCCAAATTAATTCTTTATTCAACGGTGTAGGAAAATAACTGCAGATGCTGGTTTAATCGAAGGTATCACAAAATGCTGGAGTAACTCAGCGGGTCAGGCAACATCTCAGGAGAGAAGGAATGGGTGACGTTTCAGTCTGAAGAAGGGTCTTGACCCGAAACGTCACCCATTCCTTCTCTCCTGAGATGCTGCCTGACCTGCTGAATTACTCCTGCATTTTGTGATACCTGTATTCAATGGTAGTAATTCTTGCATCTGAAATATTTTGATTTTGTAAATGTTCTAAAGATTTTTGATGAGTGAAGACCTCCTTTGCTCTTTGATAAGAAGTCACAAATATATTTTTACAGCCACTGGAGCCTGAAGTTAGAGTGCACAAGTCTCTGGAGACAGACCAGAACCCATGACCCTACTGATGTAAAATCCAAAGGATCGATTTACTCTTAACAGGCCCATTGATGGGAAATAATCCCATTCAACAGCATGACATGAGATTCATTTAGTTTGGGGAAGTTAATTCAATTCTGAAACTGCTTTCATATACCATCCAAAAATAGATCAAAAAAATTCCAACGGTCAATGTGAACATGAGACCAGTAAAAATTACCACATTTTTGAAACTATGGAAATTTTAAAAGCTGATCTGATGAAAGGTCATTGACCCAAAGCATTCATTTCACTTCTATGCAGATGCCGCCTGACCCGCTGAATATTTCCAGTATTTTCTGCTTCTGTTAAAGTAGAAATCCATCCATACTGAAGATGCATGGCAGAAAATCTCAATGAATGGTGCATTTCTCTCATCTGTCAGTGAATTCAGTGCGGAAGCTGGGACATTATCTCAGATTTACAGCCACTGGAGCCTGAAGTTAGAGTGCACAAGTCTCTGGAGACAGACCAGAACCCAGGATAGGAGGGGATTGGAGGGTTATGGTCTGAGTGCAGGTAGATGAGACTAGGTCAGGGAGAATGGTCGGCGTGGACTGGTAGGGCCGGACAGGCCTGTTTCCATGCTGTAGTTGTTATATGTTATATGTTATATGTTATATGTTGTACAGGACGTCGGTAAGGCCGCACCTGGACAATTGCGCTCAGCTTTATAGACAATAGGTGCAGGAGTAGGCCATTCGGCCCTTCGAGCCAGCACCACCATTTGATCACCATGCTATAGAAAAGATGCCATTTAGATGGCATGGGATCATCAGCTCCTTGTTCTGGAGAGAAGGACTTAAGGGCCTGAGCAATGGGGAGAGGTTGGACAGGGTAAGACTTGGTTCCTTAGAGCGCTGGAGGCTGAGAGATGATCACAGAGTCGTGTAGAATAACAGGAGAGTAATTGGTGTGGTGCATAAAATCACAAGAGAGTCGGGGGAATGCACAGAATCTTTTACCAAGGATAGAAGATTAAGAACTAGAGAGTATAGGTTTAAGGTGAGAGCGGAAAGATTGAATAGAAACCTGAGGAGCAACGTTTTCACACAGGAGGTGGTGGGAAAATGGAACGAGGTGCCAGCAGAGGTTGCTGAGGCAGGCCACTATAGCAGCATTTAAAAGCATTCGGACAGATACATGGAAAGGGACTGTTAGGTGGATACGGACCAAACACAGGTAAATGAAACCATCTTATTTGGGACAATGGGGACGTTGGTCAATGGGGACAAGTTGGTCAATGGGGACAAGTTGCCCCAAAGGGTGTGTTTCTGTGCGAAAGCATCTTCGAGTGCTTAGGGGTGTCCTGAAAGGTGCATTAGAAATGCAAGGCTCTCTTTTCTTGTGTCAACGCCTCCGTTGAAACATAGCACCAGTGTGAGCAATTATGCTGTTCCAGTAGTCGAGGGACAGGGAAGATAAAGTGTTCAATGAAGTCATGGCAATGTTAGTAAAGAAAAACACGATTACTGCCCCACCTCTCATATTAATATGCAAATAAAAAAGGTGAGACTGTCGGGGGTTTTAAATTCCGTTTGCCAGTGGAATTTTACTTTCTAATTTTGCCCGTACGTGGGGACTTCCCTCTTTGGTTCCGTGGAGGAAAGTTTCAGCGGCAAACATCTCTGGGGCTCTCGCTGTCGCCTTCCGCATCAGCAGGCTCCATGTGGAGGAAGTGCAGCTGATTTCACTCATTAGCTCCAGGGTGTTAACCTCAGCACTAACTTCAGCTTTTGACGTCAATCCCATCACTAGGCAACCACTGGGCCCATGGAGTGCCGCACAAAAGAAGCTGCCCACATGTTTTGAATCTCCACCGCGCATTTTCCCCTCTGCCTGTCTTTAGTGACCTGTGGCAACCGGTTACTTAGCAACTGCCCCATTATAGTAAGAGGTTTAATAAAGTGCTTGCTTGCTGCTCACGGCTTTGTGCTATGTTGTTACGACCAGTTTGAATGGCCTTCTGCTCACTCTGTTTGCCAGTGTTGATGTTATCATTCCCTTTATTTAGATTTGTGCTCATCCTGGCTCTTGCAAGGAACAACCTTCTCGACTGGAGTTTCGTTCCAGCACGTGGCCCACAGAGTAGGCCCCTCACCTGCATTCAGGGGCTTTGAGCCATTCCAGTGACACAGAAACGTGGCTGGAGCACCCATGCAATACTGCGGAAGGGCTGCCTTGTTGAAGATGCCACCCTGAAATGAAATGAATGGCGGCAATGTGGCGCGGCGGTAGAATTGCTCGCCTTACAGCGAATGCAGCGCCGGTGACCCGGGTTCGAGCCCGACTACGGGTGCTGTCTGTGCGGAGTTTGTACGTTCTCCTCGTGACCTTCGCGGGTTTTCTCCGAGATCTCCGGTTTTCTCCCACACTCCAAAGACGTACAGGTTTGTAGGTAAATTGGCTTGGTAAATGTATAAAATTGTTCCTAGTGGGTACAGGATGGAGTTAATATGTGTGGATCACTGGTCGGCACGGACCCGGCGGGCCGAAAGGGCCTGTTTCCGCGCTGTATCTCTAAACTATACTAAACTAAATGTTAAACTAAACCTTCATCTGCTCTCTCAGGAGAACAGAGAAATCCTGTTGGGAATAGGAGTCAGCACTCTGCCTCAGAAGGCAGTGGAGGCCAATTCTCTGAATGCATTCAAGAGAGAGCTAGATAGAGCTCTTAAGGATAGCGGAGTCAGGGGGTATGGGGAGAAGACAGGAACGGGGTACTGATTGAGAATGATCAGCCATGATCACATTGAATGGCGGTGCTGGCTCGAAGGGCAGAATGGCCTCCTCCTGCACCTATTGTCTATTGTCTATTGTCACTGCTCCATGCTATCAGCACTACTAAGACATGCACAGAGTCTTTTACCCAGAGCAGGGGAGTCAAGAACCAGAGGACACAGGTTTAAGGTGAGAGGGGAAAGATTGAATAGGAATCTGAGGGGCAACTTTTTTACACAGTGGTATATTTTTTTCGTTTAGATACAGCATGAAAACAGGCCCTTCGGCCCACTGAGCCCATGCCAACCAACCATTCACTAGTTCTATCCTACACACTAGGGACAATTTACAGAAGCCAATTCGCCTACAAATCTGCACGCCTTTGGAATGTGGGAGGAAATCGAGCACCCGGTGGAAACACATGTGGTCATATGGAACCAGAGGAGGTAGTTGAAACAACATTTAAAATATTTGAACAGGTACATGGATAGGAAGGGTTTAGATATGGGCCAAACGTGAACAGATGGGACTAGTTTAGATGGAACAATTAGGTCAGGATGGGCATGCTGGGACGAAGTTATTGTTTCCGTGCTGAGTGAGTCTATGACTCTAAGGCTCTTTTTCACACTCTCACGCAGTTGAAACCGTCCACATTATTTGGAAGCAAGTTCACGCTTTCTTTGTTGTGAATCAAAATGACATGTAGGACCATTTGCAATAATGTGATGCTACAGGATTTACTGTCTTTTAGTAAAGGTCATAACAGCTCCATCATCTGGTGGTGTTGGTGGGAGCTGTCTGCTGACTCAGACCTCTGTTACTCAGGATGAGCACAGTGACCTGTGGGGGAGCAGGGGTAGAAGGAACACTTCGCCTCTTGTGTTCTGTCACTTGTGCTGCAATGTGTTGCAGCGGCCTCATTTTTAAATGAGATGTTGGCAGCCAACTTCAGGAGCAGTGGGCAGCACGGTGGCGTAGCGGTAGAGCTACTGCCTTAAGCGCCAGAGACCGAGGTTCGATCCTGACAACGGGTGCTTGTCCGTACGGAGTTTGTACGTTCTCCCCGTGACCTGCATGGGTTTTTTTCCCCAAGGTCTCCAGTTTCCTCCTACACTCTAAAAACCTACTGGTTTGTAGGTTAATCAGCTTGGTATAAGTGTAAATCGTCCCGAGTTGCTAAAATTCTTTCTTTGGACTTGCCAGTTGGAGGTCAACATCTGAAATGTGATCTCCAACCGATGGTCAAATTTGGAGTTAAAGTTCAACAGTTTTTTGATCAGTGAGTCAGGAAGCATTGAGTTGTTGGTGACTGTTGATGACTCGATGTCTCCATGACAATCTGTTGCCAACTACATTGCAGAGCCACAGACAAATAACCGGTTTCTTAGATCTTCCTGAATATCTTCCTTCTCTTCTCTGTCCTTCTATATTCCCCAGCATGGCTAACTTCTCCACTACACGGTTTGCCCAACCAAAGGAACTAATATCTGTTGTAAGCTTATAAGCTCTCCTATCCAGTTCAGTTTAGCTTATTGTTACGTTTATTGAAAGTGTAAGAAAATAACTGCAGATGCTGGTACAATTCAAAGGTATTTATTCACAAAATGCTGGAGTAACTCAGCAGGTCAGGCAGCATCTCAGGAGAGAAGGAATGGGTGACGTTTCGGGTCGAGACCCTTCTTCACTCAATACACCGGTCACGTGTATTGAGGTACACTGAAAAGCTTTTGTTACGTGCTATCCTGTCAGCGGAAAGGCAATACATGATTACAATTGAGCCATTTACAGTGTATAGATACATGATAAGGAAATAACGTTTAATGCAAGGTAAAGCCAGCAAAGTCCGAACAAGGATAGTCCGAGGGTCACCAATGAGGTTGATAGTAAGTAGATGGTAGGATAATATGAGATAGAACAGTGTGGCCTCCAGGTTTTTCGGGCCCAAAGGATCACGTTGACTGTCTAATATCTCCAAATACTTGGCGCCAATAAGTCTTTTCACCTCGTCATACTGTTTTGACAAGTTCAGCTTTCGCATCCATGCACTAGCCCGGAGCAGTCTCAGAATAAAGGTCATTGTGGTTCAGTCACAGGATTGAAGTGCCTTGCACAATAGCTTTCCAAATCTGAGTGGATGCAAAATCTGAGCTCAAAGCAGATCTGCTCCTTGACATTGGAGCAGATATTCCTGATGGGTGGCACTGCCAAACTCAGGTAGGGGGAGCAGGATTCAAAATGCACCCCACCTCTGAACTCCATCTCCAGCAAGAGCTGCCCTCCACCCTCTGAATGAACTGTAGGAATCTTAAATCCCTTCCCTTGAGAGGACTGGCCTCCTCGATATTCAGATACCCACTGCCATGGAAGCTGATGTTACAACCAAACAAATGGTTAATCAGCACACATATTCTACTTCATCCTGTTTGCCGAGGAGGGAATCAGCAAGATATCTACTGGGCAGTTTAAAAAGGAATCAGGATATGTAACACCAATTGATAAAGAGAAAGATTTAAATAGTGACTCGGCCAAGTGGACCCGTTGGGCCCAAACCTCTCCTGTATTGGTGCAGCACCCTCTCCTCCCCCCTCCCCTCTCTACCCCCTCCCCTCTCTACCCCCTCCCCTCTCTACCCCCTCCCCGTCCCCCATCCCCCCATTCCCCCCTACCCCCCTCCCTCCCTCCCCCTCCTCTCTCTCCTCCCCTTCCGCCCCCTCCCTTCCCCATCCCCCCTTCCCCTCCCTCCCTCCCTCCCTCCCTCCTTCCCTCCCTCCCTCCCTCCCTCCCTCCCTCCCTCCCTCCCTCCCTCCCTCCCTCCCTCCCTCCCTCCCTCCCTCCCTCCCTCCCTCCCTCCCTCCCTCCCTCCCTCCCTCCCTCCCTCCCTCCCTCCCTCCCTCCCTCCCTCCCTCCCTCCCTCCCTTCCCCTCCCTCCCTCCCTCCCTCCCTCCCCCCTCCCTAGGAGATAGATTTAAACTTTAAAATGTGAATAACTTTTAAAATATAACACCAATTTCAATGAAACTTCTTCCATTAGCACCAAGGGGACGACGGTGAGTAAGGTGGGCCTAAAATCGTCGCCGTATCATGTACCGTTCTGGCTGTAGTTCAGGAACAAACAAACAAACAAACGAGAGTTTTAGTATATAGATAGCATTTCATGTCACCTCGGGTGGCACCGTGCCCAGTCAAGTTCCCGTGATGTTAGTTGTGGCAAAGGGGAAACGCAGCCATAGTTGCACAGCAGGATCCCACCCAGAGCAATGTGATAATGAGCAAATAACCTGCTGTTTGAGGGGAAACTATCAGCTTGTTCAGTGGGGATCGTCTGCTCTTCAAGGGTCAGGGCCACAGAAGCAACCTGGTCGAGATTGAAAGTCTCAGTGAAGAGCAGTATTGCCCACAATGCAGCACTCCCGCGGGGTAGGCTTGTATTGTATTGGAGGCATGGAGACAGGCCCATCGATCCACGTCAACCACAAATTACCCACTCACACTCATCCTACATTACTCCAAATACTTTATTCTCCCCACATTCTCATTGTGTGTTCCTAGACTCTACCACTCACCCGAGTGGAAATCTATCATGACCAATTAACCTACTGACCTGCATAGCTTTGGGATGTGGGAGGGAAGCAGAGGAAACCCACATGGTGTACGTGGTATATGGGTGTATCTGCAGGCAGGTAAGGCTGTCCTTGCCATCGGCACACATTGTCAAGTCAAGTCAAGTCAATTTTATTTATATAGCACATTTAAAAACAACCCACGTTGACCAAAGTGCTGTACATCTGATTAGGTGCTAAGGAAAAAATGAAACATACAGTAGCACACAAACATAACAGCACATACAAAACAGTTCACAGCGCCTCCTCAATGGGCCTCAAACGCTAGGGAGTAGAAAAAGGGTTTGAGCCTGGACTTAAAGGAGTCGATGGAGGTGGCAGTTCTGATGGGGAGAGGGATGCTGTTCCACAGTCTAGGAGCTGCAACCGCAAAAGCGCGGTCACCCCTGAGCTTAAGCCTAGACCGCGGGATAGTGAGTAGCCCCAAGTCGGCCGACCTGAGGGACCTGGAGTTAGAGAGGTGGGTTAGAAGTTTTTGATGTAGGGGGGGGGGGGGAATGTCCATTTAGGGCTTTATATGTGAATAGGAGGAGCTTGAAGTTGATTCTGTACCGTACAGGGAGCCAGTGGAGAGAGGCCAGAATCGGCGTGATGTGGTCCCTTTTACGGGTACCCGTCAGGAGTCTCGCTGCGGCGTTTTGGACCAGTTGCAGGCGGGACAGGGAAGATTGGCTGATCCCAGTGTATAGGGAGTTGTGGGTTGAAGGGCTTGTTCCTGTGCTGAGCTGCTCTACATTCTATGTGAGAGAGTTAGATTTAGTTTTTAGGGCTAACAGAATCAAGGGATTATGGGGAGAAAGCAGGAACGGAGTACTAATTTTGGATGATCAGCCATGATCATTTTAGACAATAGACAATAGACAATAGACAATAGACAATAGGTGCAGGAGTAGGCCATTCGGCCCTTCGAGCCAGCACCGCCATTCAATGTGATCATGGCTGATCATTCTCAATCAGTACCCCGTTCCTGCTTTCTCCCCATACCCCCTGACTCCGCTATCCTTAAGAGCTCTATCTAGCTCTCTCTTGAATGTATTCAGAGAATTGGGCTCCACTGCCTTCTGAGGCAGAGAATTCCACAGATTCACAACTCTCTGACTGAAAAAGGTTTTCCTCATCTCAGTTCTAAATGACCTACCCCTTATTCTTAAACTGTGGCCCCTGGTTCTGGACTCCCCCAACATTGGGAACATGTTTCCTGCCTCTAATGTGTCCAACCCCTTAATAATCTTATACGTTTCGATAAGATCCCCTCTCATCCTTCTAAATTCCAGTGTATACTGGAATGGTGGTGCTGGCTCGAAGGGCCAAATGGACTACTCCTGCACCTATTTTCTATGTTTCTATGTTCTATGGTCACGCACAAACTCCACACACACACAGCACCCGAGGTCAACATTGAACTCGGGTCCCTGGCATTGTGAGGCAGCAGCAATATTAGCTGTGCCACCATGCACCATATTCTCCAGTCTTGTGAGCAAAGTTTGATCCTTCCTTCCTTTTGACAGAGGTGTGAGTGCTATTCATTAAGACCAGCCTAACTCTGTGAAATCATTCCCAAAACAATATAAATCACCTCACTTTTAAACGTATTTGTTTTCCATTTCAAGCTTGCTGTTTAGAAGGTTAATAACTACTGGGCCGTGTAGCTGTGTAGTCCCTCACCCTCATCAATTGCTTTTGCCTTTAAGTTGTCAGGAAACCATCTGTTGATCCATCCCTCTGTCGAGGCCAACGTTCCCCTGACAAGGTTTAACCAGCCAGTTGCTGAGATCACTCCACAGTGCTGCAATAAATACCATGACAGATGTAATAAATGTCCTGCCTAACCCTTGGAAACACAAACGTTGCTTAGCCATCAAATCTAATGGAAGTGACAGGGGAAGATGGATAGCCTTTAGGTAGCGCTGAATTGAGAAGGAGTTTCGTGTCATTTTCTGAATTAGACAAAGCCGGATTCACTACAACAAATGCTTTCTGCTTTTTGATCTGCCTTGTGTCAATTCTTGCCCTGGAGAAATTTTCCTTCAGTCCAGGAATGAACATTTAACCCCAGAAGCCAACCCCTTGATTCACTGAGGGGCAGACAACAAAGTCCAGCTTCCAATCACTCCTTACAGATTCTGCCGCATCCTCACTGCTCTCGCCTTGAAAGTGATCCCACCGACAGCACAGGTTGTCAAGTGGTTCCACCTCTTCTCCAGCTGCCGATGTCTTAGGCACTGGAATTCCCTCTCCAAGCTCATTACTCTCCTCCTTTAAGACACTTAGTGCTTGGTCCGAAGAAGGGTCTCGACCCGAAACGTCGCCCATTCCTTCTCGCCTGAGATGCTGCCTGACCTGCTGAGCTACTCCAGCAGTTTGTGAATAAATACCTTCGATTTGTACCAGCATCTGCAGTTATTTTCTTATAATATCCCCATGCATCTGAAGATGGGACCCGACCTGAAATGTCACCCATCTACTCGCTCCAGAAGATGCTGCCTGACCCGCTGAGTTACTCCCGCACTGTGTTTCAGTCAAGATTTCAGCATCTGCAGTTTCTTGTGTACCCTCATGTGGCTTATTCTCAGGTTTGTTCCCAGGAAGCACTTACAATGTTAATTGAATTCTCTGCCTGGAGGGTTGTGGAGGATGGATCAATGGAGGTACTTAAGGCGGAGGGTATATATTTCGGAAAAGATCGGGGAATGGAGGTCTATGGGGAATGGGCACAGAAAAGGGGTTGAGGAGGACTGGGGCAGATCTGCCACGATCATGTTGAATGGCAGGCTAGGCTTGAGGGGCCGAGTGGCCTACTCCTGCTTCTGATTTGCTTGGCATCCTGTGCTGGAAGTGCAATATGAATGCAAGTTGTGGTTGTTATAATGCTCTTGGCTATTGGCCAGTTGGCACCATGGACGATTGCCATGAATAGATAGTTGACACTGAGTTGGAATGGTGTTGGGAGATGTCACATTCTTTTAATAGAGTGGGTCAGCATTCTAATTACACAAGGTGTTAGATTGCCTGTCACAGCAATACTGAACCAGTGCTATCTGACCTGATATACTTTACAAATTATTCTTATAAAAATCGTTATTCCCAATAACATAGCCTTCATCCAGTTGCCATTACAAGAAAATGATTAAGTGCTTACAGGGAAATTACAGGCAATCGAGAAACGATGACAGTGTTAAAATCGACTTCATGCCAATGCTTATAAGTTCAGTTTCACAACAGCGGGGGGAACACCCTACTCTGGCCCTTAGCAGGATAGGTACCGATATACAGTGATATACAGGATGATACCATCAACTCAACCTCATCATTTGGTAAGTGTCTGGTTGTTCCTGTACTGTGTGCAAAGAAATTCATTAAAATATCAAACCACGATTGAGCATGTTCCTCAAGGCACAAGGCAGTGTTAATGTGACTCAGAATCAGACTCTTGAGTGTCAGAGAGTCTAAGTATCACAATGAGCTTTACAAGTTGACATGTGGTTCAGTAGAGATAGATCCAGAATTGTTTCTCAACAGCACTCATGTCTGATGAGGAAATCCAGGGCAGTTTTGAGGATCTTTCTCACAAATAAGTGATTATTGCAATCAATCTGGCGTCAGTGGGTCAGGAACCAAAAGTCAATGCCGAGTCCTGCAAGTCATGAGAGTGCTTCACGAGAGAGTAGTGTGGTTTTGTACCTTCTCTGTTCATGGATTGCAAACTGCATGTATTTACGATATTGGCCACAAACACACCGTGGTCGGCCATGAGTTTTCCCTTTATGGGGGATGCGTGTGCATTAACTCAATAATGTGCCGGGCCTGGTGAGCCGGTGCGATGATAAAGCCAGTGACATTTCATTTAGTGGACAACTCCAGGGTTCGATCCTGACATCCGGCGCTGTCAGTCGCTGTGACTAAGTGAGTTTCCCCTGGGTGAGAGGTTGACAGCTGTTGCAAATTACACTTAATGTGTGTGGGATGTAGGAGCACGGGAACATTTGATGTGTGGATAGGACAATAAAGTTGCAGGGAAATAAGTTGGAAATGTGGCTGGCGGGAATATACTGGAGGCAGCATAAATGTGATCAGTCAAATGCCCTTCCATGTTATACGATAATGTAAAGCAGTAATGTTGGAGCGGTGCTTGGTTCTCGTCTCAGTGAGACGTTACCGGGATTGTGCTGTATGCACGGCATTGATTATCACAGGAAATGGAGCTCATTGAGGACAAAAAAACAAGGTGTCATTTACAGGCAAGCCAACACTAACTGATGGATAATTGAAGTCAGTCTCGATTGCTGCCTCATTCCATCGCATCTGGTGAGAGAAAGCAGACACTGAACATTTACCGAAGGCTGTAATTCAGAGACAGCAATCGTGCAAAAGATGGATGATGTTTTCCTGCCCCTGCCTATTATGACATTAATCTTGCTCTCCTGAGCAAGAGAGGAAAAGGGTCAGCCCTGCCTCAGCAGGTATGGAGCTCAACCACTGTCGCTCGGCCGCGGCATTTTCCATCGCCCGGTGGGGGCCCAGGACTTTCATCGGCCTGCTCGGCTCGGCCGCGGCATTTTCCATCGCCCGGTGGGGGCTCAGGACTTTCATCGGCCTGCTCGGCTCGGCCCTGGGACTTTCCATCGCCCGGTGGGGGCTTCAAGGGGTTGGGAGCCTCGATCTCCTCGTGGCGCCACGGGAGAAGAATGAGGAGGAGATAAGACTTTGCCTTCCATCACAGTGAGGGTATGCCTGGAGCAATCACTGTGATGGCTGTTTTGTGTAAAAAATTGTATCTGTGTGTCTTGTGCTTTTTGATGTCTGCTGCCGGACCCTGACGTGAGAGGACGCTGGCGTTGAGTATTCGCCGCTTTTCCGTCAGGATAGTTTGTCTGTTTGTTTCTATGTTAATTGTATTTGTAAAGCGCTTTGAGCATGTGATAAGGCGCTATATAAAATAAATATATTATTATTATTATTATTATTACTGATGGAAGTTGAGCTGCCTTATAAAATATTTATTGGCTGGATTGAAAGCTGTTCACTTTATCCACACATCACGGCCACACAACCTCCCAGATAAATGTTGAGGGAGGGGCCAGAGCTGACTGGAATTCCAAACTCCGGTCAGGAGCATGTCGAGGTTTATTCATCAAAGGCCATTCTTTATCTCACTCCACTTTTCTCCTTATCTGATCCCCTTTCGACTCCTTTTCGCTTCTAGCCTTTGTCATTTACTCCACACATCTGCCAATAAAAGCCTCCTCACCTGTATCCACCCATCACTTGCCACACTTTGTCCACACCTCACATGTCTTTTCCAGCTTTCTCTCCCCACTACAATTATTCTGAGGTAGGGTACCGACCCGAAACGTCGTTTGTCCATTTCCCTCCACAGATACTGCCTGACCTGCTGAGTTACTCCAACACTTTGTGTTTTGCTCAAAATTCCAGCAGCTGCAGTTTCTTGTGCCTTCAGTTTTCTTTGCTGATTTCTTTCTTGTGAAAATTCTATTCAAATTGCAGCCTGGGTGATTTGGGTTTAGTTTATTGTCACGTGTACTGCGGTACAGTGAAAAGCCTTTGTTGAGTGCTAACCAGTCAGTGGAAAGACAAGACATGTTTACAATCCAGCCATCCACTGTGTACAGATACATGATTTAGAGATACAGCGCAGAAACAGGCCCTTCGGCCCACCGGGTCCGCCCCGCCCAGCGATCCCCGCACATCAACACTATCCTACACCCACTAGGGACAATTTTTACATTTGCCCAGCCAATTAACCTACATACCTGTACGTCTTTGGGGTGCGGGAAGAAACCGAAGATCTCGGAGAAAACCCACGCAGGTCACGGGGAGAACGTACAAACTCCGTACAGACGGCGCCCGTAGTCAGGATCGAACCCGAGTCTCCGGCGCTGCATTCGCTGTAAGGCAGCAACTCTACCGCTGCGCCACCGTGCCACCGTGATAAAAGGAATAATGTGAATAACGTTTAGTGCACGATGACGGCAATAAAGTCCGATCAAAGATAGTCCGTGGGTCTCCAATGAGGTAGATGGGAGTTCAGGACTGCTCTCTAGTTGTTGGTGGGATGGTTCAGTCACCTGATAAAAGCATAGCATTGACTATGATAACATAGTAAAACAGCTCCAGGTAATTACTAAGGTGGCTGGTTGTGGGTCACCATCCATTCTGATCTGCTATAGCAAATGTATGTGCACTGACTAACAATAACCTGAATTAATATGGTGTCTTTAATGCAGTAAAAGGTCCCAGGCTGCTAGTACCAATTGTAAAACTTTTATTTACTGCTCATTTTAACACTCCTATAAATAAAGCAGGATGAAAATAGAGTCATAGGTGTAGAGTGATACAACTTGGAAATGGGCCTATCGGCCCAACTTGGCCACACCGGCCAACATGTCCCAGCTACACCAGTCCCACCTGCCCGCATTTGGTCCATATCGCTCCAAACCTGTCCTATTCTTCCCTTCTGTTATCAGGTTTCTAAAGAGTCCATCCATAAATTAAGGTCCTGTCCGATTCCCCTCCAATCAGCGGCACGGTGGCGCAGTGGTAGAGTTGCTGCCTTACAGCGAATGCAGCGCCGGAGACTCAGGTTCCATCCTGACTACGAGTGCTGTACTGTACGGAGTTTGTACGTTCTCCCCGTGACCTGCGTGGGTTTTCTCCGAGATCTTCGGTTTCCTCCCACACTCCAAAGACATACAGGTTTGTAGGTTAATTGGCTGGGCTAATGTAAAAAATTGTCCCTAGTGGGTGTAGGATAGTGTTAATGCGCGGGGATCGCTGGGCGGCGTGGACCCGGTGGGCCGAAGGGCCTGTTTCTGCGCTGTATCTCTAAATGTAAAAATCTAAAAAATCTAAATCCCATCCCTGATGCACTCCACTACTGAGAACAATATTCTGCACTCTGTACCTTTCCCTTTGCTCCATCAATTGTTTCTTGTGTTTGACTTGATAGTATGTGTGTATTATAAATCTGATCTGTTTGGATAGCATGCAAAGTAAAGCATATTGTATCTCGGTACACCTGACATTAATAAACCTAAACCTAATTCTGCTATTAAGGATCGATGCTGATACTGAACTTTGTCGATCATAGGATAGAAATTAATGAAAGAGACCATTCGGCCCATCCTAGAGTCTCTGTCTAGGTGACTACCGATCACAGTATGTATGAAGCATATATTGAAATTGAACTTAATTTGCCATAAACTAATTTGAAAATTTCCCTTGTCCTGTGGTTGTGTTTTGATTTGCTTTAAATGTTTTAGGTCTTTTATTTCACATTACTCTGTATTAATCTCTATCCCTCTATATCCCTATGAGATTACCTTTCAGTCATTCCTTTCATGAACACTCTCAAGTGTCTGCACTCTTTGTCTTTTATACTGTTACATACCGTTCAGCATTATATTTCCCATATTGACCACACATCACGTTATCATCACGAGGGATTAATATACATGCTGAATTGTTAGTCTAACGGATTGCTTTTAGACCATTACCATTCTACAATTGATTCAGAGGAGCTTGGTGCCTCTAGTTGAGCCACAGACTGCAATAAGATTGTTCTGAGGAGCTCATGAGTGTGCTGTCTTTAAATAGAAGTGTTTTCTAAACATCGCACCTTTTCTGCTTGCACGGGTGCAGAGGCAATTATGTGACAAAATGCTACTGTCCTGGTTTATATAAAGATTGCTGTGAAGCAAGTTTTCCTTCTTCTGTGGACAGGGACATAACTGGGTGTGAATTCTGCTCCCAACCAAATTAGCCTCCACAGGACAAACCCACAGACACTGTATCAGCTGGGAAGGTAGAGGTAATCAGTGGTTAATGAGATATCCTGAATAACTGCAAACTGTTCAACGTGGAACCCCCAACCACTCACTCTGCATACCCGAGATTAAAGGGATTAGTGGGGCAAGCTTTAGTGGCCACCTGGAATTTTCCTGGTCTTTCATTCACTTTTAATTTGCCTTCTTCAGTGGCCAAGTTTATCACTTTGTGTAGGAAGGAACTGCTGATGCTGGTTTACACTGAAGATAGACATGAAATGCTGGAGTAACTCAGCAGGAAGGGCAGCATCTCTGGAGAGAAAGAGTGGGTGAGGTTTCGAGTCTGAAGGAGGGTCTCGACCCGAAACATCACCCAATCCTTCTCTCCACTGATGCTGCCTGCCCCGCTGGGTTACTCCAGCATTTTGTGTCCCTCTAATGTTATCACTTTCATGAATTTCATCATTGTTTAGCTGAGCTGCGATCTAGGCTGATGCCCAGCAGAGTACAGGGGGAGTGCTGCACTCTCAGGTGGGATGTTAACTTGAATCCTCATCCACAATCACAGATGGGCTGAGGTTCCTCTGAAACTATTTTAAAGAAGAGCAAGAATTGACCCCAGTGACCTGCGCTGTATTAATCTCTCTCTCAACTGATTATTAAGTAATTAACCACATTAATGTTTTCAACAGCTTGTTGCATAACAACTGATTATTATCCTTCCTAGGATTACATTTTTTTAAATATTTCATTGACTATCTTAATCATTTTGAGGTGTTTGAAAATTGTGGAAGATGCTATATAAATGTACTACTTATATTGACAGATAATTTGTCGCTTCCTGCCCTCCCTTCTTCTTTTATTCCTTCCCTCCATGCTTTTCTACCCCCTTCCTTTCATCCTCATTCCTCCCTTTAATCCTCCCTTCTTTGCTCCTTTCCTACTTTCCTTCCTTCTACCCCTTTCCTTCTCTTCCTCTCTTCCTCCCTTCCTCTCTCCCTCCTTTCCCTCCTTCCTCTCTCCCTCCTTTCCTTCCTTCCTCCCTTCCCCTCACCCTTGCTTCCCTCCTTTCTTCCACCCTGCCCCCCACCCCCCTCTCTTTTCATTTTTCTCGTTCCCTTCCTTTAATCATTACTTCTTGCTCTCGTTCTGCCTCTCTGGGATTATTACTATTCACCATCTATTCAAAGTTAATACGTTGGAGCTCCACAATCCCTCAGCAAGTCCTATTAGCAGAATGAATTGGCCCGTTCAGCAATTCATCACCTCATCTCAGGTGGCCAATAAATATTCACACCCATTGTGGTGAGGACAACATGGCTCACGTGGGTAATTCATGTGTTGACAATGAAGGCGATCCTCCTGGGAGACGAACTTGATCAGCAGCTTGGCAGACTTGCTGATGGATGCCTCAGCTCTCTGGAACCAGAATTAAAAGAGTAAAGGGTCAGAGCAACAGATACGTTTTAAACCTGAAGTTGGCAGCTTCAGACCCATGGCCAGAAGCCAATAAAACTATTGGTCAGGTTAAAGAATGCCAATGCCAATTTATTTTACATGTTTGTGGAATGTGGGTGTGCCTGACAAGGTCAGCATTCACTGCCCAATTTTAATTGACCTTGAGAAGTTGGTGACAAGCTACCTGGAGCCATTCCAGCTGTGGAGGGGGAAGATAGACACAAAATGCTGGAGTAACGCAACGGGACAGGCAGCATCTCTGGATAGGAATGGGTGACGTTTCGGGTCGAGACCCTTCTTCAGACTGATCCAGAGATGCTGTCTGTCCCGATGAGTTACTCCAGCATTTTGTGCCTATCTTTGGTGTAAACCAGCATCTGCAGTTCCTTCCTAGACATGTGGTGAGGAAGGTGTCCCTTCAGAAGTGTTGGTCAGTGAATTCCACCTTTTAGACCCGTAAATGGAAGGTAAACCATCTTTCTTGAGTCATCTGTACCTTTTCATACCTTGAATTTCCCTCTCCCCTGACTCTCAGTCTGAAGAAGGGTCTGGACCCGAAACATCACCTATTCTTTTTCCCCAGAGATGCTGCCTGACCTGCTGAGTTGCTCCAGCTTTTTGTGTCTGTTTGTGTCTGTTTGGGTGGAAATAGTGATGCAGACGGGGAGGTGATAGGTGGAGGCAACACAGGGCTGATAGGAAAGGAGGGTGAAGCATGGAACCAAATAAGAGAGGTAAGGTGGGCGAAGAGTAGGGGGAAGGGCCAACTGCGAGGAGCATAGGTGATGGAGATTTATAGCATCTTCGGTAATGTCAGCTGTAAGTGGCTTTCCATAAATTAACTTCTCAAACAGGACAAGCCCCCGATCTAGTCTGACAATTCTGTGCAGAACTGAAGATAGTCTGAAGAAGGGTCTCGACCCAAAATGTCACCCGTTCCTTCTCTCCAGAGATGCTGCCTGGAGTTACTTCAGCACTTTGTGTCGATCTAAAGATGGACTGAGATAGGGATGGACGCAGACAGATGCAGGGTACCAAAGTGCCAAAGTTGCACACTATGGGATTCAGGCTGTGACAGTGTCTGGGAGAAGAGGTGAGTGGGTAATATACAGTTTGCACTTGTGCTGGGCGTCGGAACCATAGTTGCCCCAGTCAAAGGTTGCTAAAAGGCCAACAACGAACAATACTCCACTTGTGTGGAGAGGCATTTGGTGCTGTTTTAACAGTTGTCTATCTGATTGAAAGGAGCCTAACAGGAAATTCTGGGAGCAATTAGTGGAGGCATTAAGCAAAGACCTCGAGGTGACTTTAGGAAATAAGAATTATCCAGTGTGTTGTTATAAAGAGGAACGTGCTTAAAAGATGGTGGAAGCTGATTCAATCAGAACTCAAAAGGTGTTTGTTTAAGGAGAATTATTCCATGCATCCAAAAACTTTTCACATCCAGTGAAGTGTTTTTGAAGTGTGGCCAGTGTTGCAATGGAGGGACATGTTGCAGCCAAGTGTCCCACAGCGATCTACCAGACAGATCAAGTAGAGCAATGGTGGGAACAAGGGAAGGGTGAGGTGACTGGGACTGAGTCTGGAACTCTTTCAATAATCCAGCATGGGCATGATTAGTCACTCCAAGAGTGTCACAGTGATGCAGCTAATGGAGCTGCTGCCTCACACCTCCATCAAACCGGACTCAATCCTGATGTGGGGAGATGTCTTTATGGAACTTGCACATTCTTCCTGAGACCCAGTGGGTTTTCTCTGGGCGCTCCGGTTTCCTACACATCCCAAAGATGTGCAGGTTTATAGGTTAATTGGTCTCTGTAAATTGCCTCCAGTATGCAGAGGGTCGAAATGGGATAACATAGAACTAGTGTGAACGGGTCGATGTAGTGTAAGAAAATAACCGCAGATGCTGGTACAAATCAAAAGTATTTATTTCACAAAATGCTGGAGTAACTCAGCAGGTCAGGCAGCATCTCAGGAGAGAAGGAATGGGTGACGTTTCGGGTCGAGACCCTTCTTCAGACCCTTCTTCGATGTAAGCTCAGTTTCCATGCTGTTTCTTTTCATCACTTAATATTGCTGTGATATATTGGCCAATATCTGAGAGGCAAGGGCAGGTATATGACGGAGAAAAGATGTTTAGAAACGGGATGGAAGGAAGTGAGTTCGGAGTGGCCCATGGGGTCTTTTGTTAAAGTTGCGCAACTACAGGTGAGCAGTTGAAACTAAATTAGTTATGGCAAACGACCCTGAAAAATAGTAGTACGCGACAGAGAGAAATAAAATGAAAGGGATCCAGCTGCAATAAAGAGATTTACTTTGGATTTAAACGTTCCCTGCCACACTGTGTTAGCTAGAGTTGATCCTGGTGCCCATGTCCGTCCCCATTCCCCCCCTCCCTTCCCCTCCCCAGTCAAGCCTACTTGCCTTTAAGTAATGAGTCAGACCTCCCTTGATTCCATCACAGCCCATTGGGGAAAGGTATTGTTGCCTGATTGATGTTCTTGACCCTTAGCCTCCCACTCCTGAAAGAGCAAAGCAAGATTATAGTTAGGGACTGTCCACAAATCCCACACCAAATGTGGAACGTGCAAGCAGGTATGCATGCAATCATGGTGATGCTATTGCATGGGCAGGAATGCAAGAGAGTGGCAGACGTTCAGGCCTGTAGTCCTTCGTGCAAACAATGCCGTAATCAGGTTACAGACAGAATCCCTCAGACACATGCGTCTGAGGCAGCTCTGACAGGAACTGTCCATTTCTCTGTTACAGTGATGTGAACACTAAATCCAACACCAGAAGCAATGAGAGCTATTGTCAGAGGCCACAATCTTCCTATGAGCCATTAAACTCATTAGGACAACCCCATCTGTTGTCCCAGAGGAGCATAAAAGATCCGTGGTCTCCATACTGAATTCTCTTAAGTGCTCTGGCCCAATATTCAGCCTTCAACCAACATCATTCACGGTTCACCTAATCATTTATTTCACCGAGGCAAACATAAAATGCTGAAGTAACTCTGCGTCAAGCAGCGTCTGTGGAGGGAATGGACAGGTGACGTTTCGGGTCTGGGCCCTTCTCCAGTCGGCGCTGAGTTGCTCCACCTCTTTGTGGTGTGCTCAAGATTCCATCATCTACAGTTATTTGTTTCTCTGTTTATTTCATTATTATTTGTGTAAACTTGCAGTGCAAAATGGGCTTCATCGATCCACGCATTACAACACTCTTCAAAGAATGTAAAGTGCTTTGGGATGACTGGAATCCATGGAGATCCTTTGATGTTCTCACAGTCCTCCTGTATTCTTCCCTTCTCCATTGACTCTCTGGTTAAATTCCTGCAGCTGAGCTGGATGATCAGCCATAATCATATTGAATGGCGGTGCAGTCTCGAAGGGCTGAACGGCCTACTCCTGCACCTATTTTCTATGTTTCTATGTTTCTAACCACTTTGTGACATCCTGAGGATGTGATGGGCGTTGTACAAATGCAAACTATTTGTTGAACGGTCCTAAATGCCTGGCCTGGCTCCGTGAGTTTTACTCCTCTTGCCTCATTGGTCAGTCCATTCTGAAGATCTGGCGGAAAGCCACCATCATTGCGCTACCAAAACCAAACAAGCCTGCGGACGACGCAAGGAACTATCGGCCCATCTCACTCCTCTGTGTCCCGCACAAGCTGCTCGAACGGCTTCTCCTGGCCCGGCTCGATCCAATTGTTGACCCTCAACTACCCGCTGAATGAAGCCGGATTTTGGCGTGGACGCTGCACCATGCACCAAATAGTCAAGCTGACCAATGACATCGAAGACATCACAAGGCGGGCATCACACTGGTGGACCTCACCGCTGCCTATGATACTGTGTGGCACCAGGGCCTGATCTTGAAGCACCTCCGCACCATCACCGACCGTCATTTAGTGCGGTTCCCTGCCAACATCCTTGCCAACCGCAGTTTTGTACTCAAGACCAGCGACAGACAATCTAGCCGACCGCGACGCCTAAGAAACGGAATCCCCCAAGGCTCGGTACTGGCCCCCATGCTTGGCCATACTGCAATCGGTCACGAGCTGGTCAAATGTTGAGGATGTGCTCTCGGCGGATATGGAACTTGTCGCGGGCTACCTTAAGACCTGGAGACTAAAACTGAGTGTGGCAAAAACCACCACAACGGCCTTTCACCTGAACAACAAGGAAGCTCAACGCCAGCTCACCGTCACCCTCAATGGGTCACCCCTACCCAACAACCCATTTCCTACACATCTCGGGGTGAAACTAGATCGGCAGCTGACCTACAAGCAACACCTTAAAGCTCTCCATGCTAAAGTCTTGGTACGGAACAACCTCCTGCGTTGCTTGGCCGGATCGTCATGGGGCGCCAGGACATCTACTCTTCGAACCAGTGCTCTTGCACTCGTGTACAGCGCCGCTGAGTACGCCGCCCCAGCATGGTGCCGCAGCGCTCATACCAACAAGCTAGACGCCACCCTCAACGACACCATGCGGATCATCACTGGCTGCCTGCACCCTACTCCGACGGATCTCCTGCCGGTGCTCGCAGGTATCGCACCCGCCAAGCTTCGCAGAGAGTTCTTCACTCATAGGCTGGTGTGCAAGGCCCCATCGGATGCCAAACATCCTTTGCACCACCTCGCCCAGGATTCACAGCAACTGGGACCTCAACGCCTGTCGTCTCGTCGCCCTTTCTCCCGTCATGCAGCGACCCTCTGTGGCTCCGGTTTCAACATACTAGGAGCATGGAGAACCAGCTGGGAACAGACATCGCCACCTCCTCAATTCACTGTCGCACCGAACACCACAGCCCCACCCGGCTCGGACACGCCCCGCAAAGAGTGGGTCGCCCTGAACCGGCTCCGCACAGGGGTCGGCCGCTTCAACGCCAACATGCATCGTTGGGGGTTGCGTCCATCAGCAGCCTGCGTGTGTGGAGCAGACCAGCAAACAGCGCAGCACGGCATTTTCGACTGCACTGTCCTCCGTCCCCCTGGTGGAGGGGTAGACCTCACGGCCCTCGACAACAGCACATTGCACTGGCTACAGCACCTGGAGGGCGTTACATAATTTCTGCTGCCTCAAACGCAAGAAGAAGAAACTATTTGTTAACTTGTTTCTTTGCATCTCCATATACCACCATCCTCCCTCTTTGCGAATGTGGTCTTTTCCACTTGCAGCTCTTCTGACTTTTCTGCACTGGCTTCCATTGGTCTTACAGTAGCTGTGGCTCTTTGACGCCAAGAAAAGTTTAAGTGCAAATCTGTTGTCCCCAGCAAGCAGCTCTGTGTTTCCATGTCATGCATGGAGAACAGGCCTCCTCATCCCACCAATACAAGGGCAGCCAAGTGAGCATTCTTTGAACTGCTCCAATGCAGGTCATTCCTTAATTTGTATTTCTGCATCTGCTTTAACCGCTATTGCAATATATCCCCACACTCCAGTAACTCTGCATCCTGTTCCCAAGCCATTTCTCTATCCATGTGTAACCCCCTCCTTAATGCCATCTGCTTTCATTTTCACAGCGCGTTTCTTATCTGGCACCTTGGCTAACATGTACTGAAAATCAATTTCTACCTCCGCCGTATCCCTGTATTTATTCTCTGCGATTTCCTCGAAAAATTCAATTAGATTAGTCAAGCACAACTTGCATTTTAAAAACCCGCCACTGGTGGTAAACTCCTCTCTGAACCAGTTCCATACTGTCCAGTGAAGAGACAAATATGACCTTAGATTTGCAATTACCTTTAAAGAGTGGTCACAGTTGCATTATGGTTTAAACGTTAATATTTCAGCTTTATTATTTTGGTTTAGCTGTGGGTGTTGAGAGTTTTACTTGGCAAATCGAATAGTTTTGCTAATTTTTGTATTAATTGCCTGCTAGATATATTAACTGATAAGTCCAACTAAATTGAAATCGATAGCCAGGACAATTAAAGTCTGAAGAATGATCCTGACCCAAAACGCCATCCATCCATTCCTTCCCCAGATAGACACAAAGTGCCGGAGTAACCCAGCGGGACAGGCAGCATCTCTGGAGAAAAGGAATGGGTGACGTTTTGGATCAAGGCCCTTCTTCAGGCTGAGCCTCTTCCTCAGACCCTCCCCAGGTGCTGTCTGACCTGCTGAGTTCCTTCAGCACTGTTTTTTATGCTCAAGGTCCCAGCATCTGCATGTGTCCCCATAACAATCAAAGACCGACTCAGATTTTATCTTAGTCATTCCTGCAAACACAACACCTTTTATTGTTGCTCCACTTTTGTGTTTTAAGCCTCATGACCTTTTCTCCAGCATCACACCGCTGAGCATTACTTCCTGTAAACAAATAACATTGTTCAGTGGCCTATAAGAACATTATGCCAGTCAGGTCTGGCATTCTTAAAGCAGACCAAATGAAAATGTAAATTCTGTGTGTCTAACATTAATCAATAAGACGTTTTATTGGTGAGAAAAAACATTTTTTAAATGACCTTTCAGTTGGTTTTTGAGGATGATTTCTTCTTTCTTTTGGTTAAAACCAAATACATTTAAGTCCCATTTACAAATCAATGCTGTAGCCAGTTTGCATGCAAAAATTGCATGTATGTAATTTTTCAAGGCAAACGGAATGCTATGCTGAAGAAGGGCCTCGACCTGAAACATCACCCAGTCCTTCTCTCCAGAGATGCGGCCTGTCCCACTGAGTTCCTCCAGCATTTTGTGTATATCTTCGGTTTAAACTGTAAGCAGTTCCGTCCTACGCCAATCTTTATTAGATGGGGAATGAAGTACAAAGGTAAGACCAGAGCCGAGGGAACAGCTTTGGTCTCCTTATGAAAGGAAATATTTTCATTGGAAACATTTCACAAGTCTAGTCTTTGCATTCATTCCTGAGATGAAGAGGTTTTCTCATGGAGAAAGATTAAGCAGGCTGGATCCATATTCATTGGAATTTGAGAAGAGAGAGGTGTGATCGTATCTGTGAGGACTTGGCAGGGTGGATTCATTGAGGGTGTTTACCACTCCTTGGGGTTCTAGAACTAGGTAGCAACTAATTTCAGAGAAAAGGGATTTTTACTTTACAAAGACCAAAGAAAAGTTCCTGGAGTCGCAAGGAACTGCAGATGCGCGAATCTTGAGCAAAACACAAAGCACTGGAGGAACTCAGTGGGTCAGGCAGCAAGGGAATAGACAGGCGGCCTTTCAAGTTGAGACTCCTCAGACCGAGGAAGGATCGGGAGGAGGAATCCCTTTCCTGTAGATCAAGAAACCTGGTGTGGAGGTTCAGTGATGTGATGTGTAGATGTAGGATCATCAATAAACCTGCAAGGAATTCAGAAGAAACCTCTTTGCCCAGGGAATGGTACGAACATGGAAGTTTGGGGGAATTTGGAGAGAGAAAGAAATAGAACTATAGAGGCACTAATCAGGAGGAATTATGGGAGTTGGTTTGTGTAAACTCCAGCCGTTGGGCCAAGTTACATCTTTCACTGCCTCAGATCATATGTAATTCTATATAGATAGAAATATCAGAGCTTCCTCCATACTGTGCTGCAGAATTCGTCTCAAGTCTGTAATGAACCTTGAGCCCAAATTCATCTGGTTGATAATAACATTGGGCTAAAACTCATGCTTTGAATTAGGTCACACTGACACACGTTGCAGAATATTTAAGAACTGTTCCACTCCATGTTATGTCTGCCAACATCCCTTTGTTTCCTCCAAGATTCCAAGCTGTCTATTTTAGATGTTAATAAGAACCTTGAGACATTTTCAATCAATAAGCTGTTTGATTTTAGTTGTTGAAACCATGCACAATACTTTATGCTCATTCAGTCTGTGTTTTGGCACATTGGTCGGTTCGCAAATGTGAATAATTATGCTGTTCTGTGACTCACAGCGATTTAGTTTCCTGTTGATAGCGAGGTCTGTTTTCATGTATTCACGGGTAGCCCTTTCTAAGAAATGCTAATTCGAGCTATGTGTGTATGTGTGTATTTTAATTTGTGTGTCTGTGAGTGCTTGTGTGTTCGTGTGCGCGAATAAGTGTGTATGTATGTGTGTTCTTGCGTGTGTATGCATGTGTGAGCGCATGTGCGAGCATATACATATGAGTGTATGTGAGTGTGCGTGTGTAGTTACAGGGTTCAGCTCAGGCGATGATACCTAGATTTATAAGAAAATAACTGCAGATGCTGGTACAAATCGAAGGTATTTATTCACAAAATGCTGGAGTAACTCAGCAGGTCAGGCAGCATCTCAGGAGAGAAGGAATGGGTGACGTTTCGGGTCAAGACCCTTCTTCAGACTTCAGTCTGAAGTCTGAAGAAGGGTCTCGACCCGAAACGTCGCCCATTCCTTCTCTCCTGAGATGCTGCCTGACCTGCTGAGTTACTCCAGTACCTAGATTTATTGTGTTGTCAACAGAGGATGGATAAGGAATGGATAAGGAATGGAGCATCCATCAATAAGTAACCACCTTTTACATTTGAAGATATACAACAATACAGATTACATTTCTATAACATCTTCCAAATCCCTTTAGATATTCAAAACACTTTACAATGAAGTGTTTCTGGAGTGTAATTACTGTTGGAAGAAACACAATAACATCGCTAACTTACTCAAGGTCAGGTCCCACAGCCAGATTGTGATGATGATCTGAAAACTTGAATTACAGGCAGTGGGGTTTAGAATTTGGCCAAGACACAAGCAGACAGCTCCTCCGGGATTTCTAGGACTGCAGTTCTTGGAAATAATGCCTCGGGGTCATTCACATCCTGAGCCAGCAGACAGGGGCTAAGGTTAAGACAGCATACAAATCAAACCACCACGCGGTGTAGGCCACTCCCTCGCTGGAGTGCTAGCCCAGATTGCTGTGCGCAAGGGAGAATTGAACCCTTAACCTTTAAACGTGCAGTTGTGTGTGCCACCCGGAGAGACAAGGCTAAAATAATGATTAAAGGAAATATTTGTACTAATATATTTCATCAAACATGTCTAAAAGTATTTTGCAGAGTTAAAAGAATAGATCAAAGAGCTTGAGTTTTTCAATCTCCAGGGTGCATTCCAGCCAGCCGTAACTGGGAATATTCACACCAAATTGGCAGCACAGAAGATGCCATTTAGCCCGACACTTCCTCGTTGGTATTTATTTCACAAAATGCTGGAGTAACTCAGCAGGTCAGGCAGCATCACAGGAGAGAAGGAACCCCAACCCTGGGCACTTTCCCCTGCAACCGCACGAGATGCAACACCTGTCCCTTTACCTCCCCCCTCAACTCCATCCAAGGACCCAAACAGTCTTTCCAGGTGATACAGAGATTCACCTGCACCTCCTCCAACCTCATCTATTGCATCCCGCTGCTCCAGATGTCAACTTATTTACATCGGCGAAACCAAGCGCAGGCTCGGCGATCGCTTCGCTGAACACCTGCGCTCGGTCCGCATTGACCAAACTGATCTCCCGGTGGCCGGGCACTTCAACTCCCCCTCCCATTCCCAGTCTGACCTTTCTGTCATGGGCCTCCTCCAGTGCCATAGTGAGGCCCGCCGGAAATTGGAGGAACAGCACCTCATATTTCGCCTGGGCAGTTTGCAGCCCAGTGGTATGAACATCGACTTCTCCAACTTTAGATAGTTCCTCTGTCCCTCCCTTCCCCTCCTCCTTCCCAGATCTCCCTCTATCTTCCTGTCCCCACCTATATCCTTCCTTTGTCCCGCCCCCCTGACATCAGTCTGAAGAAGGGTCTCGACCCGAAACGTCACCCATTCCTTCTCTCCCGAGATGCTGCCTGACCTGCTGAGTTACTCCAGCATTTTGTGAAATAAATACCTTCGATTTGTACCAGCATCTGCAGTTATTTTCTTATACTTCCTCGTTGGTGTTTATGTTGGTGTTAAACCAGGTTTCCACTGCTCACCTGATTTTAAACAACTTTGAGCTGCGTGTTCCTCTAACTACAGTGCATCTACATGGTGCTCAGTTTAGTGTTCAGGGTGCATGCCCAGGAATGAGAGAGAGCTGATGGAGTCAGTGCTAAAAGGTGTCACTGTGGCATTATATATAGAAAGATGTATTATTGACAGCACAGCTGGTTTACATCGAAGATAGTCACAAAATGCTGGAGTAACTCAGCGGGACAGACAGCATCTCTGGAGAGAAGGAATGGGTGACGTTTCGGGTAGAGTCTGAAGCAGGGACTCGACCCTTAACGTCACCCATTCTTTCCATCCAGAGATGCTGCCTGTTCCGTTGAGTTACTCCAGCATTTTGTGTCTATCTCCTTGCGTGAACAGAGTTACGATAGGGATTGGTTACAAGCTAATCAGATATTGGATCAGGCTTTAGCAGTTAAGTGGTCAGCACCATCAGATAGGTTCACATCTGACAGTTTCTCTCTATCAGATCCTTCAACCATCTTCAGAATCTCTTAATCAATGGGCCAGTAGAGAAGAATATAAGCTTCATTATCCAGGGGAATTTCATTTCCTCATCTGTCATAGATCTAATAAGTTTCAAGCTGCTGAAGATTATGGGTTCAATCTCCAAATCAGGAACATATGCCTGGAATATGGGCCAACGTATTAATGCAGAATTGTGTTGTTGAAGGTTCTGCAGGAGCCCTGTCCCTGTAGATGAGGTGAATATTAACCATCCCCTAGATTGTTGTAAAAAGATCAGTCCTTGTAGATTATTGGTGGGCCGTCAGTGTTATTTGGTTCTCCTGGTTTAATGTTGTTTGCTTTAAGTTCACACATCGACCAGTGTTGCCACAAAGCCTGGCAGCTGCACATTGGCTGGGTGGTTGTTTATTGGGATCATGCTGTGCACTAAGTAGTATAAGAAAATAACTGCAGATGCTGGTACAAATCGATTTATTCACAAAATGCTGGAGTAACTCAGCAGGTTAGTCAGCATCTCGGGAGAGAAGGAATGGGTGATGTTTCGGGTCGAGACCCTTCTTCAGACTGAAGAAGGATCTCGACCCGAAACGTCACCCATTCCTTCTCTCCTGAGATGCTGCCTGACCTGCTGAGTTACTCCAGCATTTTGTGAATAAAATGCTGTGCACTAAAGCACCTTCAGTTTGCCACATCAGAGTGATTCGATATGTAGAAGGTGCCCTAAGGGACATTACTATAGCAACATTTCAAAGACACTTGGACAGGTACATAGATCGGAAAGGTTGAGGGGGATATAGGCCAAACACATGCAGGTGTGATTAGTGTATATGGGGCATTTTTGTTTGCATGGACAAGTTGGGCTGAACCACCTGTTTGCGTGCTGTGTGTCTCTTTTGAATTGGAGCATTAGTGTGAGCTTATCGGTGATAACTGAGAGAAGTACATAAAATAGAAACATAGAAACATAGAAAATAGGTGCAGGAGTAGGCCATTCGGCCCTTCGAGCCTGCACCGCCATTCAATATGATCATGGCTGATCATCCAACTCAGTATCCCGTACCTGCCTTCTCTCCATGCCCCCTGATCCCTTTAGCCACAAGAGCCACATCTAACTCCCTCTTAAATATAGCCAATGAACTGGCCTCAACTACCTTCTGTGGCAGAGAATTCCACAGATTCACCACTCTCTGTGTGAAAAAAAACGTTCTCATCTCGGTCCTAAAAGACTTCCCCCTTATCCTTAAACTGTGACCCCTTGTTCTGGACTTCCCCAACATCGGGAACAATCTTCCTGCATCTAGCCTGTCCAACCCCTTAAGAATTTTGTAAGTTTCTATAAGATCCCACCTAGCGAGTACAAGCCGAGTCTATCCAGTCTTTCTTCATATGAAAGTCCTGCCATCCCAGGACTTTCATATGAGAGGCATAGATAGGGTACACACTCCCTAGGTGGAAGCATCAAAGTATAGAGGGAATAGCTTAAAAGTGGCATGGGCAAAGTGTGAAGGTGATGTGTAGGTCAAGGTTTGTACACAGAGGGTTTTGGGTGCCTGCCAGGGGGTGGCGGTGAACAAGATATCAGTGCAATATGTAATTCGTTGAAAGAAACACGTCCAAAATCGTACAAGAGGTGCATAGTGTTCCATTGTTGAGGGAGGGTTAGGATTCTGTGAGTCGGTTCAATAACCTGATCGTTGTGGTTAAGTAGCTGTTCCTGAACCCTGGTGGTGTGTGACTACAAGCTTCTGTACCTCCTGCCCGATGGCAGCAGTCAGAAGAGGGATTAAAATTGTGAATCAGTGTGGCAAGATAAATGGGAAAAGTTCACCTCTATATTCCAAGTTTGTCATAATCTAAGGAGGCACAATGGCGTGGCCAGAGAATCACTGCCTTCCACTGACCTGGTTCAATCCTCAAATCCAGAAATGTCAATTTATTTTAGTTTATTGCCACAGGTAAAGTGAAAAGCTTTTGTTGCGTGCTAACCAGTCAGCGGAAAGACAATACATGATTACACAATACATAATCCTGGATTTCCTCCTGACTGGGTTATTCCACAACCCAGATACGTGTGGATTGGTAGGTTAATTGTCCACTGTAAATTGCCCTGGGTGTGTATGTGAGCGGTAGAATGTGGGAAAGATTGATGAGAAAGTGTCAAGAATAAACGAGTGTGCTTAATGGCCAGTGAAGTCCCAGTGAAAGGATTGTTTAACTCTGTGATAGAATTGAAGAATAAATCCGGATTGATTCGTTTTTGAATTAGAGATAAGAAGAAGCAATGAATTCTCTCACATGTTGTGACTTCGGGAGGCATTTGAAATCATTTGAAGATGCTCCCTAACCTGAGTCCCAAATTTGGATTGAATGGAGCTTAAAGCTAATGCGAAGTGAAGATGGGTAAAAAATATAGAGAACAGGATTTGGTGGGGAGGATTGTGAGCAAGAAAGGGCTGATTAGAGTCAGCGAGGATGGCCAACATAAAGGCAAGGAGCATGCCCAGGATTTAGCGCTGGAATTTATCTGTGCCAAAACAAGAGGTGTTTCTGCGGACAAGGTACAAGGAAGGCAATCAATGGGGGGAGAAGACTGGTGGGAGATAGAGACAAGTCTCTCCCAGGCAGTGGCACGGGGGGAAGGGGGAGGGGGGAGATTCAGGGGTAGACACAAAAAGCTGGAGTAACAGAGCATCTCTGGAGAAAAGGAATAGGGTCGAGACCCTCATACTGTTGCTGTTATGTTTGCGTGCCACTGTATGTTTCATTTTTTTCCTTAGTACCTAATCAGATGTACAGCACTTTGGTCAACGTGGGTTGTTTTTAAATGTGCTATACAAATAAAATTGACTTGACTTGACCCTTCTCCGGCTCATCGTCTTCTTCAGATTCAGAGATTCAGGGGCTTTTGCAGTGGAGCAGCCAGAGAGAGAGGGAGAGGGAAGGAGAGAGAGAGGGAAGGGGAGAGAGAGAGGGAAGGAGAGAGAGAGTGAAGGAGAGAGAGGAATAACCCAGGTAGAAGGGAAGGCGGCTGGATGTGCGAGGCGTTGATGTGTGGGTTTGTTATCTGGGGAGATACAACACGCCGGGGCTCGGCATGTGGGCTGTAGCTGTCGTGCTAAACCCGAGCGCGGCTTATTTATTTACATCCTCTCTCTCTCTCTCTCTCTCTCTCTCTCTCTCTCTCTCTCTCTCTCTTCTCTCTCTTCTCTCTCTTCTCTCTTCTCACTCTCTCTCTCTCCCTCTCTCTCCCTTTGCATGTGCAAGAATGCACTTTGATTGCGAGGATCTGAAAGGCGAGCGAGTGAAACGCAACCCCCGCTCAGGCTCAAAGTGCGAGCAAGTCCTCTGTTGATGCGACTCTCGGGGTACTGACCCCCCAACCCCCCCCGGCTGCTGTTGGACCACCTGGACTGTGAGCCACTTGCTCCATGAACCGCTGCTTCAGGTGAGACCTGCCGCTGATCTGATTAAACTTTGCAACTGACCCTGTGCATCTGCTGGATCTTTTATTTTTGTCCCCCCCCCCCCCCCCCCCTTTCAGGTCTGTGTGCTGCTTGTTATTTATAGGCAATTGTTTAATTATTTGTGTGCGTATATGTAGTGCAATGTGGTGTGCGGTGTGGTGTGCGTGTGTGATTCAATGCTAAACCCCACCGCAGATGCGCTTCGGTGAGGATTGCAGAGGTCTCCGGCAGCTCCCCGTCACCTGATGTGTGGGGTGAGTCCAGACCCACAAGGAAGGGGCAACTCCCCTGGTGCCCCCCTGTACCCAGGGGATTTGCAAAGCGCACGCACACACACTCACACACACATATACACACTCACACACACACACCCCACACACACTCACATATACATACATTCACATACACACACTAACTCACATACACACTCACACACATACATACACTCACACATACATACACACACACTCGCATATACACACATTCACATTCACATACACACTCACACATACACACATACACATTCACATATACATACATACACACACTCACACATACACACTCACACATACACACACACTCACACACACACACACACACACATACACACACACACACTCACACATACACACTCACACATACACATACACACACACACTCACATATACACACATTCACATACACGTACATACATACACATACATACATGCATACACATACATACAGTACATAAACATACACACACACACATACACATACATATATACACACACACTCACATATACACACATACACATTCACATACACATACATACATACACACACATACATACAGTACATAAACATACACTCACCCACACATACGCGCATACACACACACTCACACATACACACACACACACATACACTCACACACACAGATATGTCCTTACACATACATACATACACCCATACATACATACACTCACTCACACACACACGCACACACGCACACACGCACACACACTCACACACTCACACACACACACACATACTCACACACACACACACACACACACACAAACACACACTCACACACACACTCACACACTCACACACACACACTCACACACACACACACACACACACACACACACACACACTCACACACACACGCACACACACTCACACTCACACACTCACACACACACACACACACACACACACTCACACACACATACACACACACACACACACATACACAAATCAGACAACAGGTTGATCTCTGGACATGCAAGAGTTCCCATTTGAGCATGAGAGGAGGAAGGAGCTGCCAGGCATCTGAGCAATTCCCTGCAAAATAAAAATATGTCACTTATGTTATATAAACATTCCCTGTCCTTGGCGTTGTGATCTGGACGGATCCACACCTGGGTGCTTGTGCTTGCGTGGATGATCCCAGTTTGGCCGGTGTTAGACATGGTGATCCCTGCGCCTTTATTTAACAGACAGCTCGCATGTGCAGAGTGGCTGATTGTCCTCATGTGAATGGGCGGCCATCCCATGTCGGGCCGGCATGGCAGCTGGGGGTTTAGCTGGAGCTGCAGCTGCTCAGGTAGGTGCTTTCGTCTTGTCTGTCTGCCCGGTGGTGCTTGGACAGGGCACGGCATCAGCCCACCACCTCTCCCAGCGGGAGGTTTGCCGTGATCGGCTGGCCTTGAGGGGAAGAGGTGTTCGGGTCTCTGCTGGTCTTGGGGAAGAATCCAGCAAGAGAATCAAGATCTGAGACTCTTCTTATATTGGAGTGACTGTGAATCTGCTGCTGTTCGGAGAGAAATTCAAAGACTCTGCTCATGTTAAAGGAGAGATTCCAGGAATCTGCTGGTTTCGGAGGAAAGATTATTGTCTCTGCTGCTCTTGTGAGAGAGTATCCAGGTCTTGGAGGAAGAATATGGACTGCTGGCCGTGGGAGAGTGGCGGCAGGCCTCTCCTGGTTTTGGTGGGGAAGATTATGGACTCTGGTGGTGTTTGGAAAAATATTCCAGTCGCTTCACGTCTTGGGGTGAAAGATTCTGGACTGGTTTGATATTTGAGGGAAAGCTTCCAGTCTGTGTGGTGCTGGAGTTGGGTATCGGAGACACTGCCGATCTCGGGAGAGAGATTCCAGTGTCCAATGTTCTTGGAGATGAATAACTGAGACCTTGCGAGTCTTGGAAAGATTCTGGGTTTCAGGTTGGTGTTGGGGGGGGGGGGGGGGATTCTAGGACTCTATTGGTGTTAGGGAGAGGATTCTGGGTCCATGCTGGTCTTCGGGAAGATCATGGGTTGTCAATGAGTCATGTACTCCTTTGAAGCTATCGGACATGTCCAGTCCCCAAGCAGACCGGTGTCAGTATGCTAGCTGATAACAGTGACCATGGGGAAATCCGGAGGATCTGGAATTGTACATCCTATCTGCCGCATGAACTAGTCACGGTGGAGGGAGGGGCATGAAATCATTCATAGGCAGTTTTGCTTTACAACAGCTCTGGATGTGAAGGTCGGTTGACTTATTGAAACAGTTTTGCTGATTAATCACTGCCATCTCCTCAGCAGCCAATGGTCCCCATGTATGCCAGCACAACAATAACTGGTACTTCAAACTGATTAAAACTATTATATCCAACATGGTATTCAAGAAAAATATTGCTTTCAAATCTGAAGCTAAAACAGAATCTGCTGGTAATAGTTGATCGGGCAGCATCTGCAGAGAGAGAATAGAGTTGTAATTTCAGCCTGTTTTCCTTTCTCTGCAGATGCTGCCTGGCCTGCTGGGTATCTCCACTGCTGTCTGCTTGTATTTCAGATTTCCTACAGTTTGTCTTTTGCTTTAATAAGGAACTCATCAGGGCCTCTCCCAGTGAATAGTGAGTTGGTCAGTCTTGTTACCCCTCTGGGGAAGGGTTCTTTTTAGATTTTTTTTTAGATTTAGAGATACAGCGCGGAAACAGGCCCTTCGGCCCATCGGGGTCCGCGCCGCCCAGCGATCCCCACACATTAACGCTAACCTGCACACCCTAGGGACAATTTTTACATTTGCCCAGCCAATTAACCTACATACCTGGACATCTTTGGAGTGTGGGAGGAAACCGAAGATCTCGGAGAAAACCCACGCAGGTCACGGGAAGAACGTACAAACTCCGTACAGACGGCGCCCGTAGTCAGGATCGAACCTGAGTCTCCGGCGCTGCATTCGCTGTAAGGCAGCAACTCTACCGCTGCTCCACCGTGTCGTTCTGACGCGGAACATCACCTGTTCCTTCTCTCCTGAGATGCTGCCTGCCATGCTGAGTTACTCCAGCATTTTGTGTCTATCCTCATGCTGCCTGACCTGCTGAGTTACTCCAGCACTTTGTGTCTACCCACAGGAGACCTTCTTGGCTTTGAATTAAAACCCCTCCTAACTCCACAGACTCTGAATGTGATGGAAGGCACACATTTTCTGCACCCGACCTGATCATCACCACAAATTTAAAATTTCAAACATGTTATTGGTCTGTTTAAAGTTGAGACAGCAAATATTGATCAAGAACAGAGGAAACTGGGTATTAATAAGCAAAACACCCTGGCCTGGACAAAGTACTGAACAAGCACAACATGACCTGGTTCCACACCTAAATGTCTCTTCAGAGTGTTTTATGTACATCACTCCCCCAGATCCAACCGGGGTGGTCAGGACTCATTAGGTAGCAAGGCTCTTGTTACACCACCTCACTGATCTCTGGGGTGGAGTGTTTACTCTCGCTTGGTGGTTGAAGCAACTGTGAGGAAGCTGGAGGAGTAAACGAGGAAAGCAGGAACGGAGTGTAATGTTGCTGAGATGAGGTGAAGCAGAGTGGGAGGGACATAAACAGCAACAAAATCCGAAACACTTTCAGTTTATGTGGTGCCCAAGAATATCCCAAGGCTCCACGCATAAGAACAACATTTTCACACAGAGGGCCAAAGCCAGTCTGAATAACAGTTCCGACCCGAAACGTCACCTTTGCATGTTCTCCAGAGATGCTGCCTTACCTGCTGAGTTACTCCAGCACTTTGTGTCTTTTTTGTTTATTAACCAGCATCTGCAGTTCTTTGCTTCTACATTCTCATGCAGAAGGTGGTTTGTGTATGAAATCAGCTGCTTGAGGAAGTACTTGAGGTGGGTACAATAACAACATTTAGGGGCCATTTGGACAGGTACATGAATTGGAAAGGTTTAGAAGGATATGGGTCAAATGCAGGCAAATGGGACCAGCTTAGATGGGGCATCCTGGTTGGCAGCATGGCAATTTGGACCTGTTTCCATGTTGTATGACTCTATGACGTTATAAAAATAGGTAGCAAAAATGCACCATTTGGCCCTACATGCACAGTGTACTATTCACGGCTAATCATTTTACCTCCGTACCATTCTCCTGCACCCACCCCATACCCCTTGTTTCCCTTAATATTTAAAAATATTTGTCATGGGGTCATAGAGAAAATGTTGCCTTGAACACACTTAATGACTGAAACTTCACAGGCTTCTTTGATGGAGAATTCCAAAGACTTACTGCCATGTAGGTGAAGAAATGTCTTTATATCTTGAATATTGTATTGTGTATAACATTATATTTTGAAATTATGTGGGTGCAGACACTGTCTGTGGCCGAGGACAACCATCATTCTTTCATCCAAGCTCTCCAATGCCATTAGAATTTAGTCAATTTCTAAGCATTTGCCTAAACTCCCATTCTGATTCGTCTCTGCTCATACACTCATCCGAGGATTGAACCTTCACAAAAGATTACAGATAAAAAATTGACATGGTGCTATGTACAGTGATGATATGCAGATGACAAAGAGTTTGCTTTTATATCACATAGAGCTAGAAAAAAAGATATATTGAGATAAGGAATTCCAGAGTCGAGTGTCAAGTCATGAATGTTTAATTGCCATATAAACCAGGACCGGAACAATGAATTTCTTATTTACTGCTGATTTACAGCCACATTAAATGCAACATAACAATAAATAAATATACAATAAATTATCGGTTGTTCTAGATAAACCGACCGTGATTGTACCAGCCAAAGTACACAGTGCAATCTTACCAGTGCGCGTTCCTTATTAATTCGATGCTGAGGTAGGGGTCTGGTTAGGGTTGTGGTGGGCGATTCAAGAGCCTGGTAGTTGACCGGAAGAAGCTGCTCTTGAACCTGGAGGCAATGGATCTGTAGCGCCGGTACCTTCAGGCCATTCCTCCTGATGGCCGCAGTGATTCAAAAGTGTGGTCAGGAATGTGTGGGTCTTTGATGTTATTAGCTGTCTTCCTGAGGCAGTGCTATCTGTAGATCCCCTTGGTGGTGGGAAGATTAGTACCCATGATGGACTGGACAATGTTCTTCACTTTATCCAGCCTACTTCATTCTTGAGCTTTCAAATTCCCGAAACTAGGCCCTGATGCAGTGTGCTCCACATCGCACACCTGTAGAGGTTCTATAGAACATCCAGTGTTTGGCCAACTATGCTCAAACAGTTAATCCTGAGGCTGGAACTAGAGGAGCCATTTCCATCACCCTCTGGAGGATGATAAGGTGAAAGGAAGAAGTCCCATGGAGGAATTGGAAAGCAAGGATGGACTAGTTGGGCTAAAGGGACCAACATTATGCTATAAATTCAATTTCATTAGCTTGCGAGAGCTGGAATTGGCAGAGTCTTTATCCTCGTGAATATGTACTGCAGCCAATCCATGCCAGTCCTGCACAATTACTTGAGCTGCCTCCCTCATGTCCTCCAGGTTGTGAGACCTGGGTTCATTCTTAACTCTGTCAGAAGGAACTGCAGATGCTGGTTCACACTGAAGATAGTCACAAAATGCTGGAGTAACTCAGCGGGTCAGGCAACATCTCTGAAGAAAAGGAATAGGTGATGTTTTGGGTCGAGACCCTTCTTCAGACTGAACTGTTGTTTTTTTCTGTGTGGAGTTTGCACGTAATTCTTGTGATGAAGTGATCGCCCCTGTGCATTCCTCTCTCCTTCCACACCCTAAAGAGGTGAGGGGTTGCTCAGTGGTAGAATCTGGGGGAGAGGGGTTTGGTGGTGAGATTGTGGGGTGAAAAGGTTGGGGAAATGGAAAATGAGTGGGGAAATGGGATGGCTCCATGATGGTCTTAGTGGTTGGAATGATCAGCCATGATCACATTGAATGGCGGTGCTGGCTCGAAGGGCCGAATGGCCTCCTCCTGCCCCTATTGTCTATTGTCTATTGTCTATAATGGCCTCCTTCAATGTCATCAGGAAGTCCCAACTCTATGATGAACTGTGGGGGGGGGGGGATTATTGACGTTGGTTGATGGCAGTCAAGGAATGTGCTCTTTGTTCTGACAGTCTGAGGGGGCTTCATTGTGACTTTACCCTCTCTTCAAAGATAAAGCCTGGCAATGCTGAGCCCGTCACTGGTGGAGGCAGGTGTCCCCTGTTGGAGGATTATCTTGAATCTTGTTCTTTCGGGAACCAGCATCAGTGAGGGTGAAATGTTAATTCTAGTTATTGTCTTGTGTGGGAGTTAACATATGGGGACGGTTAATTGATCCCACCCACTCAAGTCAATGTCAGGAATTGTTTACCGGTGAAAGGTTCATCGTTGTGCAATTTCAGGCTCTGTGGTTTTCTTGTGGTTCCTGTCTGTAACTGCCTCCAGCTCCACGAACTTCTGTGAAATTTCCGGCCCTCCAAATTTGTCTCTCTTACATCCCCAAATTCCATTGATGGGCCTCAAGGAACTGTGGATGCTGGTGTACAAAACAAAGCCCTACAAAGAGCTGGAGTAACTCAGCGGGTCAGGCAACACCTGTGGAGGATAGGTGTAATTTCGGGTTGAGACCCTTCTCCAATCTGAAGAAGGCTCCCGACCAGAAACATCACCTATCCATGTCCTCCCAAGATGCTGCCTGGCCCACTGAGTTACTCCAGCACTTTGTGCTTCCAGTCTCCTTTGGTTTGACCCTGAGAGTCATGTCTTCAGAGAGCTCGACCTTGAGCCCTGGATTTCCCAATGTTCCTCCACTTTGCTTTCTCTTTATGTATGCAGCATCCCAAGGATATCCACAGGAAGACAAACCGTTGGCTCTGAGCCACACTTTGTAACAAGTTCATAAGTTCATAAGTTCTCAGAGCAGAATTAGGCCCATCAAGCCTACTCCGCCATTCAATCATGGCTGATCCATCTTCCCCTCACAACCCCATTCTTCTGCCTTCTCCCCATGACCCCTGACACCCGTACTAATCTAGAAACCAGGAACCTCATCCCTGGATACGGAGTTGGAGAGGTGGAGGGGTGGAATGCTGGTGCCCAAGGCATGAGTAAACGTAGACCTGACTATCAGTGCTGGGTTGATAACGTTCATGTGGCCATACCTAGAGGGGGAGGACTTTGCAAAGGTTGTAGAGCTGGAGGAGGTTACACATCTATGGAGGAATGAGGTCCCTGAGGTATTTGAACACAAGGATGAGAGTTATAAAATCTAGCCTTTGCTCGGTTGATATGGGATTCAGTTAGTATATGGGTTCTGGATGACCTGGAGTTTACAGTGGGTACAAAATATGATGGTTTATCCCTTTAAAATTATCTGTCTTTGATATGATGCCATGGCTCCATACAGAGGAGTATTAGTAGACCTTGGCTTGCAATCAAAACATTCCTGTATGGCAGCACCAACAACAACCAGTTTGGATTAACAATCGAGATTTCCAAGCTCACATGCCAGTTATCTCCCTTTCTGCAGTCTAATTTTCATGTAGATCCGCACAGAAATCCTTGAATTCTGGCTTGTAATTTTTCAAAATGCAGCACGGTTTTCAAGCATTTCTCCCACTCCTAAATACGCGCCTGTCTCACTCCCAACCAGCCGAATATGGAAATAAAATTCCCTCTGCTGTTAATCAGCCTAGTCTCTGGAGCTGCCTGCTGCCTCTTGATTCATCGCGTGTGCGTGTGGGTGTGATTGTGTGTGTGTGTTCTGGAGAGATGTTTTATGTGGGGGTGGGTGCGAGTGCACGTAATTTACGGCACATGAAGGCCATTCAGCCCATCGTGTCAATATCATAGAATCAAAGTTGTACAACACAAATGGAGGCCATTTGCCCCATCTCACCTTTGCTAACCAGAATGCCTATTGATGCTAATCCCATTTTTCTGTATTTAGCCCTTATCCCTCTATTTATTTCCTATCATGTACCTGTCCAAATGCTTTTTTTTAAAGCTGTGAATCTACGCATCTCCCACCTCCTCTGTTCCAGATGCCCATCTCCGTCTGGGTGAAACACCTTTCCTTCAGATTTCCTATCATTCTCGTCCCTCTCATTTTAAACACATCATCTAGTTTTAAACTTCCCTAACCTTGGAAAAAGACGGTGACTATCCACCCTAACTGTGTCTCTATAAGGTTTTACACCAATCCCACACTAACACATTTTATTCTCCTCATTATTTCAAGATCCCACAGATTCTATCATTCAACAACACACTAGGTGCAATTTACAGTGGCCAACTAATCTACCATCTTGCACATTTTGGGGATCTGGGAAGAAACTGGAGAACCAGGAATAAACCCATGGGACACAGACAGCATCGAGGTCAGAATTGAGCTCAGGTCCGGTGGTGCAGCCTGACCCGGGTTCGATCCTGACTACACTCGCTGTCTGTACGGAGTTTGTACGTTCTCCATGTGACTGCGTGGGTTTTCTCCGGGTGTCCCAATTTCCTCCCATATTCCAAAGACGTGCAGGTTTGTAGGTTATTTGGTTTCAGTACAAATTGTAAATTGTCCCTTGTGTTAGTGTATGGGGTTAGCGCTGGTCAGCGCGGACTTGATCGGCCGAAGGGCGTGTTTCTGCGCTGTATCTCTAAAGTAATCCTCTGGGACTGTGAGGCAGCATCTCTACCAGCTGCATCACCCATCTTCACTAAATGCCATTCAGATGCCTTTGAGTACATTCTTGAATCTTTTTCTCTGTTTTTCTTCTCTTCTCTTCCTGAGACAGAGTTTAGAATGAAGTGTCTGTTTAGGAAAGCTGGTGTCACACATGCAGATGGTGTGACCTGCCCAGATGCAGGTTTACTCTCCTTTATTGAACCAGAAGGGATTTTGTGGAGGCAACGTTATGGAATATTTTCTAAGTGCTTTGAGATGCCTACTGTCAGTTCTTAGACCAGGTCTTCGAAGCATATAAGAGGTCAGGGTGGAGTGGATGTGGAGAAGTTATTTCCACTAGTGGAAGATTCTACAACCAGAGGGCATAGCCTCAGAATAAAAGGATGTACCTTTAGAAAGGATGTACCTTTAGAAATGGTACCTTTAGAAAGGAGTTAAAGAGGAATTTCTTTAGTAGGAGGGTGGTGAATATGTGGCATTCATTGCCACAGACGGTGGTGGAGGCCAAATCATTGGGTATTTTTAAAGCGGAGATTGGCTGGTTCTTGATTAGTAAGGGTATCAAAGGTTAGGGGAAGAAGGTAGGAGATTGGGGTTGAGAGGAAAAGATAGATCAGCCATGATTGAATGGTGGAGTAGAATTGAAGGGCCGAATGGCCTAATTCTGCTCCTATGACAGAGATCACTTTGCTCTGTGGACCATTTCATTTGTTCTAGGTCTGAGGTCTTGATCTTCAAACACCCTTTTCCTCAGTCGACCAAAGTCTATATACAATCCAGCAGTGACAAGTTCCCAAGAGTAATTGATGGGCTGTGAAATAGTTTGGGATGTATTGAGATTATGACAGGTGCCCAGTGAAATGTGCCAAGATAGTCAGCTCTGGACTCCCCTCCCTTCTTCACCTTGTATTTGAAGAATCCTGTGGCCCAATGTGAGGAGCTGTGTGTTGGCACAATGTCCTCTTCAAGTTACAACGCCTGAGGGAGATTGACCAATCAATTATCCCACAGCTATTTATGAGTTCTTTAAAAATGGCATCTAATTTGGTTGGGCAACAGGAAAGGTATGAAATGTATGTACTGGTAAAGGCCATGTATTTGAAGGATGTGGGACATTTCTAAGAGATGCATCAAGGTGTTATATAAATGCAACCTCTTTGTTCTACTGCACAGACCATAGACATTTGGTTGGTTGCCAAATGTGACTTTCAGTACACTCCTGGCTCACCTCCTACTCTTCATAAGTTATTGAAATGTCTGCTGCCTGTACCTCATCTGTCACCAAATCCGGTTCACCCAAGACTCCTGAGCCAGGTGACAGATATTGGGTAGATACAAAAAGCTGGAGTAACTCAGCGGGACAGACAGCATCTCTGGAGAAAAGGAATAGGTGACGTTTCGGGTCGGGACCCTTCTTCACACTGAGTTACTTCAGCTTTTTGTGTCTAACTTCGGTTTAAACCAGCGTCTGCAGTTCCTTTCGACACACCACAGATATTGGGTCCCAGTCGACTCTTGCTCTGACAGTAACTCTGGCAACCTTGATCTTCAAATTCCCCAATGTCATCGTCTCTCCCTATATCTGCCACCTCCTCCACACCTTCAACCCTCCGATGTACAGTACATTCTCTCATCCAGTCCAGGCCTTCTGAACATCCTGAATTCAAAGGCTTTGCCAAGGTCCAAAACTCTGGAACTCCCTCCCTAAACAACCATCTCTCTGTCTCTTGTAAGACACTAGACTCCCTCTCCCCTGACTCTCAGTCTGAAGAAGAGTCTCGACCCGAAACGTCACCCATTCCTTCTCTCCTGAGATGCTGCCTGTCCCGCTGAGTTACTCCAGCATTTTGTGTCTATCTCCAAAAGTTCCTCCTCTTTGGCCAAGGCTTTGCTCTAACGGCTCCCTATGTATCTCGGTATCTTGGAAGGTTTTACTGCATTATTGGAGCTATGTAAAGGGAAATATTTACTGTGGTAGCTGCTTGCACAAACCTCTTCCGGCAAAGTTTTTTTGCATTAATTTTGACAAAAATTCAAAAATAATAAGTTGGAGGCGGCAGCTGCCTAGAGAAAAGGCTAATTGCTTTTCAGCATGAAGATGATAGCCAGACCTGTTACCAGAAATAATGCTGGCTGTTAAAAAATGCGCTGAGAAAAATGGTGCACAGACTACATAAACTCCATCATCTCTGCATTAATGATGCATGTTGTTATTGTTAAAGGTGAAGTCCTCAACATACTGCAGCAACATTAAAGTGTCACCAATAATTGACTGCCTATTGAAAAATAAACTGTTTGGGGCATCCGGAATAATATATTAAACTCTTTTTAATGTTTTTTTTAGTGGCTTTGAAAATAATTCCAATCCCTTCTATTGAGCTGCAATGGTTTAGCAGTATATAATTTCCTTCCCTTTACCCAAAGGATAACTATATCTGCATGCACTATACTTTGTGTGATGGTTTGTTTGGGCAATTTGCAACAATCTCAAACAGCTTGCAAAGTGATTGTAAGTGTGTAGAATGGCACGGCCAAAGTGTCAATATGTTCTTGTCATAGGAGCAGAATTAGGCCATTCAGCCCATCGAGTCTACCTCCGCCATCAAACAAGGCTGATCTATCTTTCCCTCTCAACCCCATTCTCCTGCCTTCTCCCCGACATCTTTGCCACAGCCGCCTGTGGAGACCAAGTCTTTGGGTATTTTTAAAGCGTAGATTAACAGATTCTTGATTAGTATGAGTGTCAAAGGCTTAGTCTGCACAGCCGTCTCTGGCAATGAACTCCACAGGTTCACCACCATCTGGCTAAAGAAATTCCTCCACATTTCCTTTTCCTAAAGCTACGTCCTTTTATTCTGAGGTTGCGTGCTCTGGTCCTAGAATCCCCGCACAAGGGTAACATCCTCTCCACGTCCACTCTATCCAGGCCTTTCATTATATGGTAGGTTTCTATGAGATCCCCCTCTCATCCTTCTAAACTCCAGTGAGTACAGGCCCAAGCCGGCAAACGCTCAATGGGCTATCGAGCTCAATTCGTTCCCCGACCGGTGCCCCTTCATTAACCTGGGTAGGACTTGAGGGAAGTCTTTGTAGGACTTGATTGCCTGAGCTGCAGGGGGAGATTGGGCAGGGGGCCGCTTTATTGAGCTGGATAGAGCTCTTAAGGATAGCGGAGTCAGGGGGTATGGGGAGAAGGCAGGAACGGGGTACTGATTGAGAATGATCAGCCATGATCACATTGAATGGTGGTGCTGGCTCGAAGGGCCGAATGGCTTCCTCCTGCACCTATTGTCTATTGTCTATTGATCTTACAGAGTTGTATACTGTCATGAGGGGAATAGATAGGATGAATGCACAGGGTCTTTTACCCAGAGAAGGGAAATCAAGAACCGAAGGTCATAAGTTTAGGATGAGAGGGGAATGATTTAATAGGAACCCGAGGGGCAACTTTTTCACATGGAGGGTAGTATACAGAATGAGCTGCCATTGGAGATAGTTCAGGCAGGTACTGTAAAAGCATTTAAAAGACATTTGGACAGATACATGAATAGGAAGGGTTTAGAGGTATATAGGCCAAACATGTACTGGTGATACTAGTGTAGATGGGGCATCTTGGTCGGCATGGGCATGTTGGGTCGAAGAGCATGTTTCCATGCTGTTGACTCTATGACTCTAGGCCTTAAGGAGAATCCTGAAAAATCCTTCTTCAACCCTGTGGTTGCTGGTGCTGTCTGTGTGGAGTTTGCATGACCTGATGCCTGGGATTCCACGGGGTAGTACATTTTCCTCCCTCATCCAACAGACATGGAGGGAGTTCAATCGGCTGCCTTGAATGACTGCTTTGCACAGGTTAATGCCTAAAAGAATCAAAGAGGAGTTGAAGGCCATGTGTGAGAGAGAATACGGTGCAGAGATAGAGGGGAATAAAGGGGGGGGGGGGATAGGACCGATGGGGTAGCTTCCCCCAGGGCTGCCATGGATATGATGGGCTGAATGGCTTCCTTTCTGCTCTAAGTAGATCATCTAATCAGCCATTTTTTCCTGGTATAATCGGATTTCTTTTCATTCTAATGTTTTATTTTTAAACTGCAATGTTCTTCTCTCCTGGTCTAGTTCTCTGTTGGATTTGTAGGGGTTGAAAACCAAAAGGTTAATTCCCAGGGTAATTGAAGATGGTCGGGGTAACTCCTAATTCTGCTCCACCACAACCTGGACTTGGTTCCTGTATTTTGTAGCAAGTTAAGACGTCTTTGATCAAAACTGGTACATTTGTTGCTCTCATGGCAACAGAGGATGGCCAAGATTTAAATAGACACCAGAGGTACTCGGAATTCTGTGATTGTGTTAGATGATTGTGTTAACTAACTTTTGCTTGAAATAAAAAGTGTGATTTTTTTCCCAACTCCTATCAGCTTCCATTTATACACTGGTCACAATTTACAGCGGATAATTAACCCAGTGCTTCTTAAACTGGTGAATGGTTCACCCAAGGGTGAATGAAATTATTTTGGGGTGAATGAAACTCGAGGGGTGCATGAAGGGTGAATGACTTAACAAATTATACACAAGGGAGAATAAGACGAAAATTACCACAAAACATAAGAAAATTTAGTCGAGGGTGAATGAAATGTTGTGATAAAGATTCAAGGGTGAATGACACTGAAATAGTTTAAGAAACACTGAATTAACCTACTCCAAACACACATCTTTGGAATGTGGGTGGAAGCTGGATTTTCAGGAGGGAGGGGAGGGGAGGGGAGGGGAGGGGAGGGGAGGGGAGGGGAGGGGAGGGGTGGGGTGGGGAGGGGAGATCCAATGCAGCAACAGGGAGAACCTGCAAACTCCACACAGACAGCGTCTGAGGTTAGGATTGAAACCAGGCTGCCGGATCTGTGAGGCAGTGCCTCTACTGTTTCGGCACGGTAGCGCAGCGGTAGAGTTGCTGCCTTACAGCGAATGCAGCGCCGGAGACTCAGGTTCGATCCTGACTACGGGCACCGTCTGTACGGAGTTTGTACGTTCTCCCCGTGACCTGCGTGGGTTTTCTCCGAGATCTTCGGTTTCCTCCCACACTCCAAAGACGTGCAGGTATGTAGGTTAGTTGGCTGGGCAAATGTAAAAAATGTCCCTAGTGGGTGTAGGATAGTGTTAGTTTGCGGGGATCGCTGGGCGGTGCGGACCCGGTGGGCCGAAAGGGCCTGTTTCTGTGCTGTATCTCTAAATCTAAAATCTACTCATTGTGTCAATATGCACAAATCAAGCCAAGTTTATTGTCACATGCAGAAGTGTGGAGAGTAATAAGTACAACAAACATCTTGCCTGCAGCAGCGTCCCAGGCACATAGATCCAGACAACACTTAAAAACATAAATTATACATCAATTACACATAAAATTCATATAAGAAAGAAGACTAAAGAAAGGACATCAGTGCAAAACATTAAAAAAAGCCAAATCCATGGTCGTGCAAGAGGTGGTCCTTTGGGTTCTGTTGTCAAGGTAGGATTAAGATTTTGCAGGTTGGTTCAGTACCTGTTAGTTGTAGGAAGCTAGGTGAACCTGGTGGTGTGGGACTTCAGGCTTCTGTACCTCATACCCAGGACGCAGTGAGAAGGGGGCATGGCCTGGATGGTGCAGATCTTTGAGGTTAGATGCCAACCATGGTGGATGACAGGGGAATCTTGGCTCTGGCTGGCTCATTTATCTCAGCTCTCATCATCAAGAAATATAGCCTTAAATAAAACTAATTGTGGAAGGTGTCAGTAGTTGGGGGAAAGGGGAGGGATCTCCACATCAGGAAGTGGGGAAATGGCCTTTATGTGAGAGTGGTAACGCCAGAAGAGGTGCAATGTTTAGAAGGGTCTTGACCGGAAACGTCACCTTTTCTTTCTATCCAGAGATGCTGCCTGTCCCGCTGGGTTACTCCAGCATTTTGTTTCTATCTTTGGTGTAAACCAGCATCTGCAGTTCCTTCCTACACAGGAGTAATGTTTGTCGTGGAGGAGGGGAAGGTTGTCTATAGTAGGGGTAGAGCCACACGATGACTAGAAGGGGACAATGGCCTCCATAGTAAGGTTGGGGAAGATGGACAGTATCTGCCTAGCAGGACAGGATAATGTTATACAAGTGAAGGCACTCACACCTGTGGTCCCACTAGTCCCTGTCCAACATCACCCAAGCCCACTGGTTCAAGGACCACCACGTATCCAGGTCCTGAGCAATCAAGGGCTGTACCGATTACTGGACAGTTGCCCTATAAGCCATTGACGGCCACTGCAGTAACACTGGCAACGGGATTCCTCATTCATTCCTGGCACCTGGTGCATCGTCTGGCTCCAGATCTCTACTGAAGTTAGCTTCAAGGCATCAAGGCAGGCCAGTGAAATGAAATGGTCTCTCATGGGCTGCCCAGTGGTCCCTCTAGTGCAGTGAACAAGGCCTACAGGTCAGCTGTGTCCAATTGAATTATGTGCAAGCATTGACTATGTGAAAAATTGGCATTTGGATGTAGAACCACTGGAACAGCTCGAACCTGCCCTTGCAGAAGGGGGAGGTATATTGAACATAAAACTGTACAACACAGGGATAGATCCTTTGGCCCTTAATGTCTGTGTCAAACATGATGCCAAGATAAACTAAACTCTGCCAGCCTGCACATGATTCATATCACTCCATTCCCTGCATACCCACATGAGAGGAGTTTGGGAGGAGAGGAAGTTGTTGGTGAAGGTGTGCAGACTAGGGCTCAGATAATCTCCACGCCAGCAGGAATGTTATCTCTGGAAGGAGTCAGATGAAACAAGTGCGCATTGTAATCTGCTGCAGAAAGTGCCTCAAGCAAGTGATAAATAACAGACTTGCTGAAGCTTCCTCTGACCTGTCAAGTATAAGGAATAAATAAACAATTTGCTCTTCAGCACCTCTAGAGTCATGGGGCGGTGAGAGGATAAGGCGAGAGCTTTAGAGGAAGTCAGTGTCCCAAATTGTTTTCAATTCCCACCATGGACTTCACCCCCTTGTCACCTCCATATACTCCTACGGCCCTACAACACTCAAAGACCTCCGCACTCAATTGCTGCCCTCCATTACCCCACAGTGATGTTGTGTAATTCCCCCTCTAAATTTTGCCCCTCTCTGACCTTCATTACATAGAAACATAGAAAATAGGTGCAGGAGTAGGCCATTCGGCCCTTCGAGCCTGCACCGCCATTCAATATGATCATGGCTGATCATCCAGCTCAGCAACCTGTACCTGCCTTCTCTCCATACCCCCTGATCCCTTTAGCCACAAGGGCCACATCTAACTCCCTCTTAAATATAGCCAATGAACTGGCCTCAACTACCTTCTGTGGCAGAGAATTCCACAGACTCACCACTCTCTGTGTGAAGAAATGTTTTCTCATCTCGGTCCTAAAAGACTTCCCCCTTATCCTTAAGCTGTGACCCCTGGTTCTGGACTCCCCCAACATCGGGAACAATCTTCCCGCATCTAGCCTCTCCAACCCCTTAAGAATTTTATATGTTTCTATAAGATGTTACGCTGCTTTTGTTGAGCCCTTAGGCTGCCCGCCTCAACATCTCTACCTGTGCCTCGGTGACCAAAGAGTTTTGGCGACTCCTCCTGCAATGAGCCTTGGGAAGTTTCACTGTGTCAATTATTTCATATTATTTCACATTTGTTGTTGTCAAGTTGTTGTTCCTCCTTTTTAATGCCATGGTCTTGCTTTAATGGGAGGCATCATGGAGGCCACATGGAGACAGGGGGTGGGTTGGGGATGCAGAGAACAGAAGCTCTGACACTGATGGTGAATTTGCCAGGGTTGAGGGAAGAGTAGAATATGAGATAGAAGGGCTCAGTGGGACAGATAGCATCACTGACTAGAAGGAATGCAGGCTCTCGACCCGAAACATCAACCCATTCCTTCTCTCCAGAGATGCAGCCTGTCTCGCTGAGTTTCTCCAGCATTTTGTGTCTATCTTCGGTGTAAACCAGCATCTGCGGTTCCTTCACAAGAGAAGGAAGGGTTTTGTTTGGAACAGAGGTGGGCCAGCCACAGAGGATAGATGGATCAGAGCTAGGGAGCAACTCGTAATTAACATCAGGATGTTACCGGACTAACTGTGCAGTACCTGAATTGAGTTCCATCGGCTCAGGTTGGTGAACCTCCATCATTACTATTTGTAGACATTACCTTGCCATCGCTGCAATGAAGATGCTGTCCAGAGATCAGAGTGCAGAGCAGGAAAGAGACCACAGTGCATACAGGATGGGCTGCTGCTCTCACCATTGGGAACAGAATTGGATTTTTTTACAAGGCATTATACAGCAAGGTACTTCCAGAAACTGAGATTAATGAGAAAATGCAGCCACCAAACCATGACAGCAGGTTTCCTCAAGTGTAATAATACCCAGATCATCTGTGTCAGTGATGTTGTTTGCGGGATAAATATTGGCCTTCAGATATTGGGGAAAAGTTATCTCGTGCTTCAATGAAACACCACATACAATCTTTTCTCCCCTCACTCGAAACAGTGCGTGGGTTGGGGAGTTTAACATGTCTTCTGGGAAACAGCACTGCCAACATTACTGTAGTGAGACTTTGATTTGGCAGATATTCCCAAATATTGGATATCACCCAATGCATTTTTTTAAACATAGAACACTGTAGCACACGAGCAGGCCCTTTGGCCCACATTGTCTGTGCTGAACATGATCCCAAGTTAAGCTAATCTCCTCCACCTGCATGTGATCCATATCACTCCATTCCCTGCATATCCAAGTGCCTATCTAAAAGACTCTTAAATAGCTGCCTATACCTCCAATCCTAGCAGTGTGTTCCAGGCACCCACCATGCTCATTGTAAAACAAACGCCCCACAACTCCTTTAAGCTTTGCTCCTCTCGCCTTAAAGCTATGCCATCAAGTCTTTGGCATGTCCATCCATGGGGAAAAGGTTCTGATTGTCTGCCCTATCTATGCCTCGAAGACATTTTACCTGGAACAAGCCTCCCTGAAGTGAAGTGAGGCTACCTTACGTTTGCCCAATATGAAGGAATTGATTCCATCTGCAGGGTGACTGGAACCCTCCCACATGAAGTGACAGGAATGGATGTGTGCAGTTTCACCCCCAGCTATAGATGAACACATCCACGGACACTGGCAAGGACATCTGATCTATCACAGGTCACTTAGAGGAGTGATGGGAGTAGGTTAGATGGGTCTTCTAAATGGGGTTGAAGTGGTTGTTTAGCCCAATTTGAAGAAGGCTTAATTATCTGTTTAATCTGTTGATGCCCGCAGATGTGTGTGTATGTGCGTATGTGTATATGTTTGTGTGTGTGCATGTGCGTATGTGTGTGAATGTTCGTGTGTGTATGTGCATATGTGTACATGTTTGTGTGTGTGCATGTGCGTATGTGTGTGAATGTTCGTGTGTGTATGTGCGTATGTGTATGCATGTGCATATGTGTGTGTATGTGCATGTGTACGTGCATATGTGTGTATGTGTGTGCATGTGCATATGTGTGTATGTGCGTGTGTATGCAAGTGAGTGAGTAAGATATGTCAATGCAAGAGGGCACAGGTTTAAGATGAGAGATGTGTGGGGCAGGTTTTTTACACAAAGGGTGGGCACCTGGAGCCCTCTGCCAGGGGTTTGTAGTGGAGGCAGATATAATAGTGGTGTTTAAGAGACTTTGATAGGCATATGTAGGGAAATGTTCATCAGATAGTGTGGGCTGAGGGGCCTGTTCCTGTGCTGTACTGTTCTGTGTTCTATATAAGAGTGTGCATTAGTGAGTGATTCTGTGTGTGCGTGGGTGGGTGTATGTGTATGTGTGTGTTTGTGAGTGGGTGTGATATCTTTGTGTTGATGCACAAGCGACTCTGCTTATGAGTAAGTGAGTTGGTGTGTGTGTGAGGGAGGGAGTGAGAGAAAGAAAGTGTGTGAAAGGGGGAATGTGATATTACTCTGTGAGTGGGGAATTACTAAGCAAGCTTGTGACTGAGATGGGGAGAAGGGGGGCAGCTCATGTTGTGCAGCAAGGGCTGACTCGTCAGTGGAGCTGGGTCGTCAGCTGGTTTCTTATGCAGTGTGAGTCAGTTAACACATTCATCACGATGCAACCACATTGGACAGAATGGTGAAGTGGACTCAACACGGCAGCAAATGGGAGATTATGGTTGAGAGGATGAGTCAGTGGAGAGGAACTGTTGTTTGGAATTGTTGTTTGGAATTGTTTTTAAGAGATTTTGACAATACTACCCAGTCACAGTGGAGAGGTGTGTACAGAGAGAGACACTGATGTGCACCATTAACTACTATTAGTTTTGGCACCTCTCCAAATTTCTTCTTCGCAGGCAGTTTCCAGTGCAGTACGGGAATGGAAGATGCCTTCGCGTGGTTTCTTGTGAATTTTACGTACCAGCTATCGGGCACCTTGACATGTTGAGGGGCAGGTCCAATACAAATAGGTCCATGGTGATTGAAAATAAGACTCTAAGCTCAATATGTACACTTGAACCACACACAGGCACAGGCACGCTCTACATCCACACATGCATATGTTAACAATGCAAAGGACAGACAGACACACACACACACACACACACACACACACACACACACACACACACACCATATGTACATATACTCAGATAGCACACACGTTCCACATGACCATTGGGTCACATGACAGCATATGGATATGTACACAGAGAACAAACACACCACATACATACATGTCTTGCCCATACCACCTTCCTCAGTTCTCCTCCCTTAGCCCATAGCCCTCACCTCTCTCAGTCCTCCCCCATTCCTTCCTCAATATGAGAGGAAGGATAGGGAATCTGGCAGGAAGATGTTGAGGTTGAAGATCAGCTTCTTGAATGGTGGAATGAGTTCTCGGGGTGTTTCCTGGTCTTGCTTCTCCTGCTCCAGGGACCATCCCCACCTTCTCCCACTGTCTGGCTCCCCACATCCCAGCTCCGCTGATTGTCCACCTTCAGGCACAGCGGCCGTGGTACCCGAAGCCTGATGCCCAGCATGGACCCCTCTGCCGCCACCTCCTCCAATGCCCCTCCTGCACCACCACCACCCAGACTTAATTGGGGAAAAACAGGGAAAACCACCCAGTGGAGGCACAGTGGCTCAGCGGTAGAGTTGCTGCCTCACAGCGCCAGAGACCCGGATTCGATCCTGACTACGAGTGCTGTCTATACCTAGTTTGTACATTCTCCCTGTGACTGTGTTGGTTTTCTCCGGGTGCTCCGGTTTCCTCCCACAGTCCAAAGACGTGCTGGATTGTAGGTTAATTGGCTTCTGTAAATTGCCCTTGGTGTGTGGGATAACATAGAACTAGTGTACAGGTGATCGTTGGTTGGCACGGAGATGGTAGGCCGAAGGGCCTGCTTCCATTTTGTGTGTCTAAATACTAAACGAATGTCTTGATATTGCCAGTCCCAGGACTATTGAATGGACAGAGCTGGCTGATAGACCCTCAGTTGGGATGTATAAGAAAATAACTGCAGATGCTGGTACAAATCGAAGGTATTTATTCACAAAATGCTGGAGTAACTCAACAGGTCAGGCAGCATCTCGGGAGAGAAGGAATGGGTGATGTTTCGGGTCGAGACCCTTCTTCAGACTGATCAACCTGAAGAAGGGTCTCGACCCGAAACGTCACCCATTCCTTCTCTCCTGAGATGCTGCCTGACCTGCTGAGTTACTCCAGCATTTTGTGAATAAATACCCTCAGTTGGGATGTTGCTGGTGTAGGTGTGTGGAGGTATGTAAGGTTTCCTCCGGTTTCCTCCCACATCCCAAAGACATGCGGTCTTTCAGGTTAGATGACCTCTGTGAATTGCATTGAGTGTGTAGGGAGTGGATGAGAGCGTGGGGTAGAACTAGTGTGATTGCTGGTTGGCATGGACTTGATGGGACAAAGGGTTTCCATGCTGAACGAAACCAGGGGAAACCCATGTACTCACTGGAAAAACTCACAAACCCTGCATTAACAGTACTCCGTGCGAACAATTGAACCCTGGTCCCTGGAGCTGCAAGGTAGCAGTACTAACTGCTGTGCTACCTTGCCCCTACTCCTACTCCTCCATGCCCTTAGACAGGCTTGACACCCCAAGCACACAGGGTCCAAATTATCAAGCGAGCCCTGGTTTCAAGCTAGGCTTTAGTGCCACAGTTGGGCAGCACAGGACTCAGTGGGTATGTTGCATTCAAATCTAGGCTCTCTGAGTTATAGAACTGCTTGGGCTGAAGTGCCATCAGCTTGTTACAAGCTAAGGACAGCACGATCCATGCTTTGTCCATTGTGTTTGGGATATTCACTGGCTGGGTGGTGAATCTCATTGTCGCTCAATAGATGTATGAAACAGTGGGTGTTCTGAACATCGACCAAAGCTCATTGTGTCTGTACAGTGTTCTGTGCGAAGAAAACCCCCCAGCAAAATGCTTTCAGAGAGCACTGTGGGTCTGAGAAGGAAGCCAGGTTAAGAATAAGAGATATCGGATGGTAGCTGTGTGACAGGAAGTGCTGGGTGGGGGGATTGTGGTGTTGTTGTGGGTAAGAGCTTTGCTTAAAATGGTGGAGAAAAGGAATGGGGTGAGACCGGCAATGTGGCACAAGCTGAAGATGATTGCGGAGGAGGTGGTGGGGGAGGGATGTGTGGCTTCAAGGATCCTAGCAGCGCGAAGCATTGGCTGTACCGCCTCTCGAAACAAAATATAGAGAACCGAAAGTGCACGTAAAATGCTTGGCTAAGTCAATGTGTGACATTGTTAGAAATAAAGCATCGAAGAGTCATTTCAAAGCAGCAATTGTGGCTCACTATCAAAAGGTGTTCAAACCCCATTTACAACATAGTACAGGCTGTGCCCGGATGGCGAACAGAAATCCATAAATCTATTTACTTCTCTGTATTGAATTCCATCAACAATTCCTCTGCCCACCTGGCCAATCGATCCAGATCCTGCTGCAATCTTTCACAACCATTTTCACTATCTGCCAAACCACTAACTTTTGTATCATGTTGTGTTTTGGGATATAAAATTAGGTAACACTTTCAGACTGAATGATAGGACCCTGGGGAGTGTTGCAAAACATCGGGATACAGGAGTACAAGTTCTTAGTTCCCTGAAAGTGGTGACACAGGTAGACAGGGTGCTAAGGAAGCTTTTTGCTTGCTGGCCATCATCAGTAAGGGCATTGTAAATTTCCCCGGTGTGGGACGAATAAAGGAATATATTATTATTATATTATTATTATTGGGTACCGATATTTCGATGCTATGTTGCAGTCGTAAGATATTGGTGAGGCCGCTCTTTGAGTATTGTGTTCAGTTTTGTTCACCCTGCTAAAGTTAAAAGGCAATTGATTTGGAAAGAATGCAAAAAAGATTTACCAGCATTTTGTCAGGATTCAATGGACGGAGTTATGGGGAGAAGTTGGCACACTAGGACTTTATTCCTCTGAGCATAGGAGACTTAGAGGTGATTTTACTAGAGGTGTACAAAAGCACGAGAAGCACAGGTAGGATGAGTACACACTTTGGGGAATCAAGAACTGGAGAGCGTCAGTTTGAGCTGAGAGGGGAAATATTAAATAGGAACCTGAAAGAAACCCTTCTTGCCTCGAGGGTGTTAGGTATATGAAACAAGCTGCCAGAGGAAGTGATTGAGGCAGGTACAATAACAGCATTTAAAAAAACATTTGGACATGTATATGTATGGGAAATGTTTAAAAGTATATGGATCAAACCTGGCAAATGGATCTAGTTTGGAAGGCAACTTGGTTGGTATAGAAACATAGAAACATAGAAAATAGGTGCAGGAGTAGGCCATTCGGCCCTTCGAGCCTGCACCGCCATCCAATATGATCATGGCTGATCATCACAGTTGCCTCCATTACAGTGAGGGGGTGTGTGGAGTCACTGTGATGGACGTTTGTGTTGGGGTTATGTGTCTTGTGTTCTTTTGTGTGTGACTGCTATGTAGTTTCGTTCGGTACCTTGGTACCGAATGACAAATAAAGCTCTGTTATACTGTTATACTGTTATCCAGCTCAGTAACCTGTACCTGCCTTCTCTCCATACCCCCTGATCTCTTTAGCCACAAGGGCCACATCTAACTCCCTCTTAAATATAGCCAATGAACAGGCCTCGACTACCTTCTGTGGCATAGAATTGCACAGACTCACCACTCTCTGTGTGAAGAAATGTTTTCTCATCTCGGTCCTAAAAGACTTCCCCCTTATCCTTAAGCTGTGACCCCTGGTTCTGGACTTCCCCAACAATCTTCCCGCATCTAGCCTCTCCAACCCCTTAAGAATTTTAAATGTGGTATGATCATGCTGGGTTGACAAACCTGTTTCCATTTTGTATGAGTGTGACTACTCATCTGGGCTATTAAACAATTGTGAACTCCACCCTCACTCAAGGTAAGTGAAGCTGCAACAGACGACCATCACCAGTTGTAGACATCTCTCCCGCCAACACACCACCCAGACATGGAAATATGCTGCAGCTGCTTCACCATCTCTGTCTAATTCTGAAACTGCCCACTCGCCAACACCGTGGGACCATCTTCATCACACCTCGGTCAGTGGTTCATCACCACCTTCTTGAGGCCAGTTCATGATGAGTAATAAATGCCAGCCCTTCCCACATATGTAAGAAATAAGAATGAGAAAGTGTCTTGTGGACGTAGCAGCGCAGTGCTTTGCAGGAGCAGCACCAATGCAACAGCATTCTGCAGAAGCATTTAACGCAACATGACACTCAACAGAGGTAACACCATTGCTGCCAAGCACTGCAGAAGCGGCACCAAAGCAATACCGCATTGCAGAAACCGCAGCAAATGCAGCAAGGTAACTTGTAGAAGCAGCAGCAGTGCAGCAAAACATTCTAAAGAGATAACACTGATACAGCATGGTGCAATGCAGAGGTTGTATGAATGCGACACAACGCTGCTCCAATTCTGTGCACCAGTCCACCACACCTGAACCAATGGCAAAGTGGCACCAATGATGCATGGTGAATCTGTAAAAGCAGTGCCAGTGCTAAACCGTGCACCTGTACCTTGTGCCTGGAACATACAAACACATATGGGACACAGCAGAGGTCTTGCTGTCTAGCCTGGCGACTGGGTGCGACTTGAAGTACTGTACCTACAGATGATGTCGAGGGGTGTGGAGAAAGACCAGCACAGCAGCAACAAAGACCTACCTACCACAGGCATAATGGCCTGAAATGCCTCTTTTAGGGTTCTGTCATTAGACAATAGACAATAGGTGCAGGAGGAGGCCATTCGGCCCTTCAAGCCAGCACCGCCATTCAATGTAATCATGGCTGATCATTCTCAATCAGTATCCCGTTCCTGCCTTCTCCCCATACCCCCTGACTCCGCTATCCTTAAGAGCTCTATCTAGCTCTCTCTTGAATGCATTCAGAGAATTGGCCTCCACTGCCTTCTGAGGCAGAGAATTCCACAGATTCACAACTCTCTGACTGAAAAGGTTTTTCCTCATCTCCGTTCTAAGAAAAAGTTTTTCCTCATCTCAGTTCTAAAATGCCTCTTTTAGGGTTCTGTCATTCCCTGATTCCTTGACTTTCCTTGTTCAGGTAAGATAAGGAAGATTAGTCCCATTGATTGCCCATTCATATTAAGTTCTATGTTATCCCACCTTCTCATCCACTCCTTACACACTAGGGCCAATTTCCAGAGGCCAATTAATGTACAAACCTGCACGTCTTTGCAATGTGTGAGGAAATTGGAACATCTAGAGAAACCCCATGCAGTCACAGGGAGATAGTGCAAACTCCACCCAGGCAGCACCCCGAGATCGGAATCGAACCCGGGTCCCTGGTGCTGCGAGGCAGCTGTTCTACCAGCTGCATCATTGCGCTGCCTCTGGAGATGTAAACAATGGATGACGGACTTCACTGTGACACTTAGAAGGGACAGGCTGTTGGGAATCTGTACTCTACTCCAATTTTAACCATGTCCATAACATCTATTTTAATCCCATCCCACTGGTGACTCTGCCTTGACCTCACAAAGCCCTGAGCTCTGGAATTCCCATCCGAAGCTTCACTGCCTCTCTCTTAAAATCCACTTATTATCTACTTCTTGTGTTGGTGTCACTTGCTGTGGTCGGGTGTCACGTTTCATTGGGTTTGATAACGTGCATCTTTAAATATCCTGGAACATTTTGTTACTTCAGAGGCATTATATGAATGTGTTCCCTTGTTATTGTTGGTGAAGAATTTTGGACCCCTTCACTCTCTCTCAATCAACCCACTTTATGCAGGGAGAGAGGGTGACATCCCACACAAAGTGGAAGAGACCAACTCAAGAATAAATAAAGCCACTTTGTTGTAAGTGGACCTGAGGCATATAAAACCTATTTTTAAATCCTTTCAGTGGACCAGATAGACCTGTTCTTAATCAGGTCAGAGCTGTTTTACTAGATAATTCCACATGTTGTTTTGAATATTTACGTCTTTCGGTAGTTCAAGGAGTAACAGTGCAGACACAGGGAACAGAGAATTAGAACAGCACTTGGCAAACGTACACGGAAGTCGTCAGATTGCCAGCAACTCAACAATAGTGTCATTACTGCCAAGATGTTTTCCATGTTGCTTTGCATAACTGCAGAAGATCTGCACAGAATCCAGGCACAAGGAGAAACCAATACAGTATGTCTAATCACACCAGGGTGCACAGTACTGTACAAGTTCACTGCTCTCGGTACAGTAAATAGCACGCGGTTCCTTGTACACACAGTGACACAGCAGTAGAGTTGCTGCCAGAGACCCGGGATTGATCGGAACTATGGGTGCTGTACGTTCTCCCTGTGACCTCATGGATTTTCTCCGGGTGCTCTAATTTCCTCCCGCACTCCAAAGACGTACAGATTTGTTGATTAATTGGCTTTGGTAAGAATTGTAAATGGTCCCTAGTGTGCAGGATAGTGCTGGTGTATGGGGTGATCGCTGGTCAGCACGGACTCGGTGGGCCGAAGGGCTTGTTTCCAAGCTGTATCTCTAAACTAATCTAAACTCCCATTGATATCACACTTGCCCTGGTACAATAAGGCTGACACAAAGCCCCTGATAAAGTGCACTGATACACACCATCCTTGGTACAGTAAGACTGGCATCCACCTCCTCATGTAGTGCCTCTGCAGTCACACTGCACCTGGTACACAAGGGAGGCTCCCTATACATTCATCAGTGCCACAGATAAACCACAGCTCCTGGTGTCCATCTCTACCAACAGTGCACTGCTCACATATCATATCATATATATACAGCCGGAAACAGGCCTTTTCGGCCCTCCAAGTCCGTGCCGCCCAGCGATCCCCGCACATTAACACTATCCTACACCCACTAGGGACAATTTTTACATTTACCCAGCCAATTAACCTACATACCTGTACGTCTTTGGAGTGTGGGAGGAAACCGAAGATCTCGGAGAAAACCCACGCAGGTCATGGGGAGAACGTACAAACTCCTTACAGTGCAGCACCCGTAGTCAGGATCGAACCTGAGTCTCCGGCGCTGCATTCGCTGTAAAGCAGCAACTCTACCGCTGCGCCACCGTGGCTCCCGATAGAACATAGAACAGTAAAGTGCAGGAACAGGGCCGCCACGGTGGCGCAGTGGCAGAGTTGCTGCCTTACAGTGCTTATAGGACCAGAGACCCAGGTTCGATCCCCACTACGGGTCCTGTCTGTATGGAATTTGTGACCTCGTGGGTTTCCGTACCAAACATAATGTCAAGTTAAACTAGTCTCCTTCACCTACATGTAATCTGTTTCCCTCAATTTCCTGCATATCCATGTGCCTATGTAAAAACCTCTCAAATGCCACTATCTCGTCTGCCTCCACCACCACTCCTGGCAGCGTATTCCAGATGCCCACGACTTTCTGTGTAAATAAACTTGCTCAGCAAATCTCCTTCAAAATTTGACTGTCAAATCTTAAAGCTGTGCCCTCTAGTCCTTGACATTTCCTCTCTGGGACAAAGGTTCTGATTGTCTACCCTATCTATGCCTCTCATAATTTGATATATTTCCATCGGTGTTCTCCTCAACCTCTGACGTTCCATAGAATAAGATTTGTCTACAATCCCTTGCACAATACCTTGCCATTATCGCATAGTCTGTAGAATCAAAGAACAGCAGATGATGGTTAATGCACAAAAGGACACAAAGTGCTGGAGTAACTCAGCGGGTCAGGCAGCACAGAGAATTATATAGCCTGGAAAGGGACTCTTCAGCCCCACTTGCCCACACCGACTAGGATGCCTCATCTACATTATCCCACCTGCCCCTGCTTGGCCCATAGCACTCTAAACCATGTACCTGTCCAAATATCTCTGACACGTTTTGATAGCACCAGCATCTCTGGAGAACATGGATAGGTGGCGTTTCAGGTCGAGACTCTTCTTCACACGGTCAAGGTGGAACTCCCTCCCATGTACAATAACATCACACCTCTCCTGGTACAGTAAGTCAATCTCCTCAGACTAGCACGTACCAAATAGTGAAAGGCACCGAATAGTGAAAGGCTTGTATAGAGTGGATGTGGAGAGGATGTTTCCACTAGTGGGAGAGTCTAGGACTCGAGGTCAGAGCTTCAGAATTAAAGGACGTTCCATGAGGAAGAAGGAATTTCTTTAGTCAGACTGTGCTGAATCTGTGGAATTCTGCCACAGAAGGCTGTGGAGGCCAAGTCAATGGAGATTTTTAAGGTAGAGATAGATAGATTCTTGATTAGTATGGGTGTCAAGGGTAATGGAGAGAAGGCAGGAGAATGGGGTTAGGAGGGAGAGATAGATCAGCCATGATTGAATGACGGAGTAGACTTGATGGGCCGAATGACAATAGACAATAGACAATAGACAATAGGTGCAGGAGGAGGCCATTCGGCCCTTCGAGCCAGCACCACCTTCAATGTGATCATGGCTGATCATTCTCAATCAGTACCCCGTTCCTGCCTTCTCCCCATACCCCCCGACTCCACTATCCATAAGAGCTCTATCTAGCTCTCTCTTGAATGCATTCAGAGAATTGGCCTCCACTGCCTTCTGAGGCAGAGAATTCCACAGATTCACAACTCTCTGACTGAAAAGGTTTTTCCTCATCTCAGTTCTAAATGGCCTACCCCTTATTCTTAAACCGTGGCCCCTGGTTCTGGACTCCCCCAACATTGGGAACATATTTCCTGCCTCTAACGTGTCCAATGGCCTAATTTTCTCCTAGTCTGACCTCATGACCTAGCAGCTCAGTGCTGCACGATCTGAACTTCCAGCTTTCATATGAGATTATAAACAATGGCAGCGGATGTTGTCCAAGGTGGTGCATTTCAACAGAGGGCAGGACAGGGGAAGATCATCGTCCATAGTGGAATGCATGGAGACGTCATGGAAGTGAAATGGAGAATATTGTAGAGGTTGAAAGGAGACTGTTGGAATGAGGATAACGTTTCTGAAATGGAATGTAACAAAGTCATTGTTGTGCATCATACAAAGGGCATCAAGTCCAGAATGATTTTAATTGAACTATGTGCACTTTCCTTTTCATTGAGAGCAGATCCTGTATTTGTGCTCTCCGTGTCCCTCGAGTTCCAGTGTCACAAACATCCCCAATTTTCCTCATTCCACCCTTGGCAGCCACACCTTCAATTGGCAAGGCCCCAAACCTCTGGAATTTCCTTCTCAAACATCACTGCTTCTCCAATGCTCTTGGAGAAGATCCTTAAAGCCATTCTTCTTGACCAAGCTTTTTTACTAACTAAAGTAATATCTCCTTGTCTTAGTAACAAATTTGCTTTAATCGTAATCTTCTTATAAATCCCCTGGGGAAAACATACCACACTGGAGTTATTACAGAACAGAAAATTCCTGTTGCATCACTGGTAAAGGTGAACCTTGTTTGCCAAGTAGGACACACCTTCATATTTACACAATGCTATTTATGCAATAGGTATTTATATAATGCCAGGAACTCAGGCAGAGTTAGATTCCCTGTACGTTTGAAAAAAGATCTCGTCTCTTCTTGCCCCTGAACATCCCCATCTGGTCTGGAGATCCCACAGGGGCAAGAATAGTTCACCCGCCTTGTGTTGTTGAGTTACAGGAGACCTCGGGCAGGTCTGACAGACTGGCAAACCCTCTGATTGTTCTTCGAGTGATCAACAGAGTCACGACCATCCTGTGCATTCAGCTCCTGCTCTGAGGGAAACCTCCACCTGTTCCATTTTCTCACCTCTTCTGTCAGCTTGTTGTCGGCTGCTCCATTCATCATTATCCCATTGACTTCACCCGCCTGTCTGTGTTGTGTTGGTGGGTCACAGTTAGGATGGTATCAGGGCAGAGGTGCAGAGCTGCCGCTTGGCATTAGTGACGCAAGCAGGACTTCATTGTGGAGGAGGTGACGTGTGGCTTTGGCATCCTGTGAATTTGATTGATGTTTGCCAGCTGTTACTGGAATAAATTACTGAATTAGCCGCACACCGGGCATCTGAATGTTTGCGATGTGCTAATTCTGAACATCACTGTGTTCATCCAGTGAGCGGGTCGTTGATAAGTCAGCATCGCGTGGGGAAGCTCAGGCCAGGGTTTGGATGTGAATGCTCCACAAGAAATGTACTTGTAGAGGAGTTTGGTGTGCAAGGCTTAACCATTCGATCACCAGAGGCCGCACCACAACGCAGTAGAGAGTACAGGATATCTGCTCCCCCGTGTGTTTGTGCTATTTATTTATTCATTCACAGGACCTGGACTTAACTGGCCATGACACGTTTATTGTCCTCACATATTTACCTCTGCTCTGAAGAAGATTTACTTTACTTTAGAGATACAGCACGTAAACAGGCTCTTCGGCCCACAGAGTCCGTGCCAACTTGCGATCACCCACCGCACATTAACACTATCCTACACACGCTGGGGACAAATTACAATTTTCACCAAAGCCAATTAACCTGCAAACCTGCACGTCTTTGGAGTGTGGTAGGAACCCGCAGCACACGGAGAAAACCCACGCAGTCACCGGGAGAAAATAGCCATAGTGAGGATCGAACCCAGGTCTCTGGCGCTGTAAAGCTGCAACTCCACCACTGCTCCACAGTGTCATGGTAGAGTTGCTGCCTTAAGAGTTTCCTCGGGACGGGTAAATATTAAGTTTAGGTTTATTGTTGTCATACAGTATGTGATGAGGTCAAGTGAAAAGCTATCCAAACAGATCAGATATACTACACATCAATACAATCATGACAAACTCAAATATAATAGGTAGAGCAAAGGGTAAGATACAGAGTGCAGAATATAGTTCTCATTTATTGTAGCGCATCAATTCCTTAGACAATGTCCACAATAGGTTAGTGGTGAATCGGACAGTATCCTTGCTTGTGGAAGGACCATTCAGAAGGATGATAACAGAGGGGAAGAAGCCGTTCCTGAGTCTGATGGTGTGCGCTTTCAACCTTCTGCTGGATGGGAGTGGGGGAAGGTAAGAATGACCAGGGAGAGACAAGACTTTGATTATGGTGGCTGTTTTTCTGAGGCAACGTGAAGTATAGAGGGAGTTAACAGCGGGAAGTCTGGTCTGTATGATGGACTGGGCTACAACACTGCAAAGAATATGCATTATAGCTCCGTAGGCGAGCAAAGAAAGGCAGATTTCCTTTCCGAAGAACTTTAGAGAAGCTGATGGGCTTTTATAACGATTTCCTAGATTCATGGTTACCATAACTGAGACTAGCGGTATTTTAAATTACTTGTTTAATTACTTGCATTTAATTCCCCATCCATGGGACATGTAGTCTTGCTACAATGGTCAGAAATAGAACAGTACAGAACATCCCCTTCAGCCCACATTGTCCATGACAAATGTGATGCCAAGTTAACTAATCTCCTCTGCCTGCACATGATCCACGTCCCTCCATCTCCTGCATATTCATGTACTTATGCAAAAGCCTCTTAAACCACACCGGCATATCTGCCTCCACCACCAACCCTGGCAGCGCCTTCCAGATATGCACCACTCTGTGTTAATCTGACTGTCAATTCAATAAATTAACTACTGGCCTACATTTAGCTATTCTACATATGTATGTGTATGCTTACAAGTGTGTGCGTGTGTGTGCGTGCGTGTGCGTGCGTGTGTATGCGTGTGCATGTGAGCAACGTGATTGTGTGTCGTAAGGTAATATGACAGTCAGAGAGTGGTGAAGGTGTGGAATTCTCTGCCTCAGAAGGCAGTGGAGGCCAGTTCGTTGGATGCTTTCAAGAGAGAGCTGGATAGAGCTCTTAAGGATAGCGGAGTGAGGGGGTATGGGGAGAAGGCAGGAACGGGGTACTGATTGAGAGTGATCAGCCATGGCCGCATTGAATGGCTGTGCTGGCTCGAAGGGCTGAATGGCCTACTCCTGCACCTATTGTCTATTGTCTATTGACAACAGGTCGTTCGGCCCACCATGTCCATGCCAACCTCTTTGCCTATCTACACCATTACCATTTTCCACATTAGAACAGTACTCTTCGATGTCCATCTATTTTACTAAGTATCTAAATAACTCCTAGATGTAGTCATTGTACCCAACTTGGGACAACCTACTCCGACAGTGAGTTCCATATGTGAGCTGCTCTTTGGTGTGCAGGAAGCCTTTACTCTCAGATCCCCTTTTAAAACTTCTTCCTCTCACCTTTAAACATATACCTACATGGTTTCAATACCTCTATGACAGGATAAATATTCTGTCCGTATATATTATGCCTCATAATCTTATATACTTCACTTAGGGGAAGAACAATGGAGGACCCGGCGTGGCGGGACTGCCGTGAGGGAGGGGGGAGGTTGGGGAGAACAAAGGAGGAGCTGGCACGGGATACTCTGTAACTCTGTAAGTGCCATCTATGTGACGACTATTTGCGTTCCTTGGGGAAGCAAGCAAAGAATTTCACTGTGAATTTTCACATGTGACAATAAAGTATTCATTAATTCAGGTCATCATCACTTTCCTTTACTTCATGGAAAACAAGCCCAATCTATCCATTCTCTCTCCACAACCAACGTCCTCCAATTCAGGGAACGTCCTATTGAATCCCTCTGCCCTCTCTCCAGAGTGTGTGTGTGTTCCCTTGCGTGCGTGTGCGTGCAAGCGTGCGTGTGTGCGTATGTGTGCATGTGAGTGTGCACATGTGCACACGTATTTTGATGTATGCACTCAGTTGCTTCAGGGGCCTATGTTTACTAACCTTTGCGTGCATGCGTGCATGGTTACATATCGTAAGCACCCTTGTAAAACCGCCTCGTCATACCACATTTCTGCGTGTGGATTTCACAATGCTGATCTAAGAGGAATGTTAATACGTGGTTGAAAATATTTACTGGAGGAATTTGTTTACTGCACAATGGACAATGACATTATCTGGATCAGAATTGCAGATCACAAAGAAAAGTATTGTGTTTGTACAGCAAATCATTGTGTTATTCGCCCAGCACCTTATCATATCACAACGCACTCTGAAGGGCAGCGGGTGTTGAGTGTTAAAGCATTTTGTACAAAACAAGGTCCAAAAATTAAACTGTTTCTCATTGAGAACAAAATGTTGAACATCCCGAGTGAAGTCCCCTTGGGTGTCAACATCCTTCACAAGCTCCCGTCTTCCTTGACAATGTACGTACTTGGTGCGTTTAGCCTTGTTTGTAACAGTCAGTTTACCAGTACGCCTACCCTGCCTGGAGATGAAGTAGGGGTGGGGACTTGGGGCGTTGCACAAATTAAATAATGCACCTTGGAACCACAAGACATTAACAAAAAACTTGTTAAATCTGTGCACTTTTAAAAAAGTCCAAGCTTTTCTCTTGGTCCTTCACTCAGAGGGAGGTGTGTATGTGGAATGAACTGACAGAGTTGAGACAGGTAAGCATTTAAAAGATACTTGGACAGGTACATGGATAGGAAAGGTTTAGAGGGATAAGGACCAAATGCAGGCAGATGGAACTAGTTTAGCTGGGGCATCTTATCGGAATGGACGAGTTGGGCCAAAGGGCCTGTTTCTGTGCAGTAAGACCCTTTGAGTCCATGGACAGCTCACACACACACACTGCTCCTAGTATCTTAGAATCATCGAGTCATACAGCTTGGAAACAGGCCCTTCGGCCCAACTTGCCCACAACATGCCCCATCTACACTAGTCCCACCTGCCTGCATTTGGCATATATCCCTCTAAACCATGTACCTGTCCCCATTTCCGCAGGTACCTGTGAATTTTGCCCCAGTGGAAAAGAAACCCTCCAGCAGTCAGTGTCATTTCCCACTCTGTGGCTCCATGCACCTCAATCTCCCTGCCTGTTCCACCATCTCCCCCACAATTTGTTACCGGCAGCAGGGTAATGCCCCTTGCTCCAGGCACCCCACACTAACATCAATGGGCCCAGAACTGATCGCTGAGGAGCCTGGCTTCTGTTCTGACACTGCTCAAGGAATCAACACCCTCTGCACTCGGACTCAGCTGCTTACTCACAGGTTTAAGAGTTCTGCACTTTGATCTTATAATCGTCTGTGCGTTACTGTGTCAAAGGTCATGGCTGAGGTCTAAGTGGATTAAACCTGCCGGACTCCCTCATCCCTCGTGTCAGCTGACAATGTCATATCATCAAAGCACCGGAATAGGCTTGTCGAGTGAGGTCTTACACCTGTGTGACTATGTTGACATCCCCTTCAGTCTTGTGAGGACTTCCATCTTGATTTTCTGAGTGTAAAAACCCCACATCAGATCCCCCCTCACTTGCTGGGAGCACATATCATGTAACCAAACAAGCCCACAGCATTAACAGGGAGGTCTTCAGCATGAAATCCCAGGCTGTCAATAGCCCTGGTTTGAACTCACGTCAGATGCAGAATAGACAGATTTTTAACCCTTCATTCCCTGATTTCCAATCCCATCCAACTTTGTTTCAAAACCTACATTGATTTTTTTTTCATCTTTCCTCTCTTTCAGCTCGACTTTCCTGCTCAATATTCCTCAGAAGACATGCTTCAAAGAAAGAGTCACCAATTTCACAGGCCCCTGCTCTGGTGTAGCCCAGTTTGAACCTGTAGCCCTGAATCCTGTTGGTGCTGCAATCACCACTCTGTGCTAACCTCTGCATTGATCAATGTGAATTCCTTCTTCCTGTTAATCTCCTTAACTCATTTCAATAGGGGATACTTCTCAGCTTGATTTAGAAGCATTCACACAAGGGAATCATTTAACGCATTCTCTGCTAAGACATTATCATGCCTCTCCAGACACAATAATCCAGAACTTCATTGTTCCCATCAACATCTGCTTTTTATAGGAATTTTTTACTTGCTATTTTTATACTCGCCAAGATCTTGGTCTTGTTTACCCTCTTTCATTCTTTCTTGTCTAACTATGGCCAGTGCTACAGCAACAACAAGCAAATTAGAGAGGATTTACTGGGGACTATGAGTTTTCAGCAATTGCACGATTTTCTAGTCCATAACTCCATCCTCATTCCATGATGACTGGTTTACTATCACGGAGGCACGCAGCACGGAAATGTGCCCTTCAGCCCATTGTTGTGAGGTTCGGGATGGGGATTGAGTCTTCTCAGTCCTAATATGAGGAAGCTCTGGGGAGATTGGGGAGTAGTTGTTGAATCTCTTCCACTGTGGCAAAGTTTGTTGAAGAGCAAGAAGGGTGGGGGTGTAGACCATGGGGTGGGACCACACACGCTGGCCTGTACATGGTGTCATGGCAGCGTGACCAGAGAAAAAAAACATTGCAGCTGGGTTTTCAAGGTGCTTTTGTACTTCTGAGTTCAAATGCCTGTGGCAAAAATACCTAGTGTCTATTTACAGACTAGACATTGGCTCCATGATGCTTTCCTTTGCAAATGTGAGTGGAACACAAAATCAATAAAGTCTGATGTCAGAGCCAAATGTCAGCAGCAACGTGTCAGCCTTATGGACCACGTGAAGCTCCGTTGTACACACCTCCCTGTGCGTGTGGAGGTAACCCAGTGCATATAGTCTAAGGCACCATCACAAAATTACTGGTACCTTCCTCAGGAGTTATCTCAACAACCACCTTGAATGTAAGATCATTCCCTTCCTGATTTTGCTTTGGACCAGGTGCCTGTATTGGACTTTTATTTGCCTCCTAGAATTCAATAGGGAGGAGATTAGGGGGGATATTAGACACAAGGAGAGGTTAGACACACTTGGGTTGTTTTCTTTAGAATGCCGGAGGTTGAGGAGAGATCTAAAAATAGAAGAATATAAAATGATGTGAGGTATAGATGGGATAGACAGTCAGAACTTTTTTACCAAGATGGAAATGTCAAAGACTTAAGGGTGGTAAGGTGGCACAGTTGCTGCCTTACAACGCCAGAGAACCGGGTTTGATCCTGACCACAGGAGTTGTCTGTATGGAGTTTGTACGTTCTCCCTGTGACCGCGTGGGTTTTATCCGGATGCTCCGGTTTCCACCTACATTCAAAAGAAGTGCAGATTTGTAGGTTAATTGGCTTCTGTAAATTGTCCTTCGTGTGTAGAATAGAACTAGTGTACGGGTAATCACTGGTTGGCATGGACTCAGTGGGCCAAAGGCCCTGTTTCCACGCTGTATCTCTAAAACCAAACTGAAAATTTAAACTAGATGACATAGCTTTAAAGTGAAAGGGACAAAGTTTAAAGTGAATGCGTGGGACAAGTTATTTTATACATAGGGTGCTGGGTGCCTGGAATACGCTGCCAGGGGCGGTAGTGGAGACAGATATAATGGCAGCATTTAAGAAGCTTTTAGAGAGGAGCAGGGAATGGAGGAATATGGATCACATGCAGGCAGATGAGATTGGTTTATCTGGACATAATTTCCGCCACAAACATCGTTGGCTGAGAACCCGTTGCTGTGCTGTTGTATGTTTAGAGTTTGTTTGTTTGGTGTTGGTGGGTGTAGTGGAGGAAAGGCAGGTGGATGCAGGAGATGCCTTGACTTTCCAATCTAATCCGAGCAGGCCACATTTCCATCCTGTGCAAAGACCGCACAGGAAGAATTTTTATCTAAATTTCCTGATAAAGCGTCTCTCTTTTAAGTGCTCAGCAACCCATTTTTGTCTACTTTCCCTCTTTGCATCCAGCAAGCCCACGGGCAGATTCATGAACCCTGCCCCACAGAGTAGTTCCTGCAATCAGCTTCAGGTCTTCATAAATCTTGAAAAGAGAGGAAGGGAGGAATGGCAGAGGGCCGTAACACCAGCCCAGCTCAGAGACAGGCCCTTCCGCCCATCAAGTCTGCGCAAACCATCAACACCCATTTTGTATCCTACCCCATTTTATGCCACCCACATTTCCAACACCTCCCCCTGGACCTTACCACTCATCTACACATCGGGGGTAATTTGCAGCAGCCAGTTGAACTACTAACACGCACATCTTTGGGATGTGGGAGGAGACCAGAGCGCTGGATAAACGGACACTCTTACATTGGAGATTGTGCAAAGTCCACACAGACGGCACCAGAAATCAGAATTGAACCTGTGTTATTGGAGCAGCAGTTCTGTTAGCTGCACCACCGTGCTACACACAGCGTCGCAATTCGCCCAGGCTAGCTGAGTGACGTCTTTAAGTGATCGCCCTCAATCATCCTGGGTGGCAGGGATACCAGGAACAACGGCATCCCTGAGCACTTGGAAGGCTTTTTCATTGATTGCGATGCTTCTCAATCTGCGGGCTGTGTGTGAATCTCCAAGGAACGTTTCCAATTCCGGAGTGTTAGAGATAGGAATTTACCTCTTTAAAGCATCAAGAAGCAAGCTGAAAGTAGACGCATTAAGAAGCTTAAAGTCATTAGGCAGTATAATGATGTGCACGATTCATTAATCTCAACAGAGGAGGACTTCACAGAGTAAATGCTGAGAAGCTGTATCTCACAGCTGGAGTGTTTTGGTTCCACAAGTTTGGCCACTTAGGTCGGAGCTGAAACGTCTCTTCACTTAGGAGATGATAAATTGTCCAATTCTGCTGCCCCAGAGGACCATGAATGGTCAGTTGATGGTCAGAGGTTGGAAGGGAATGGAGGGTTTTAGGATCAGGCAGGAAAGTGGACCATGCTCGATCTAATTACCGGGTGGAGCATGCCCAGAGGGCTGAATTACTAACTGCTCCTCATATTTTTCATTTTTTTAAGGCTGCATTTAAGTTCAGATGTTTTTGTGCTCTGGCGTAACATACTGTAATTTCTGTGTAAATTGTTCCAAGAAATGATGATGTCAAACACTGGGTGTTGCAGGATAGGACTGGGCTATTATTAATGTTGTTCTGCAGTTGTTAATACTTAAATCCATTGCACTCCAAGGTATACGGCATGTTATGGCAAAGCAGCATTTAGATAAGTTCACCCTCCCTCAATAAAACGCCATTCACAAAATCGGCCAGATTTACAAAATGCACTGTTGTCCAATCAGTGAAATTTGAAATATGTGGGCTTCCACTTTCTTTCCCAACTCTGTGTGGTATTATCAGCAATCTTCCTTTCACTGTCAGAGTTCTTTTGCAGAACCCCAGTCCAAAATATGCTCGAAATTCCAGGCTTAAAGTGGAGAACATAAAGTGCTTTATTCAATTCTGTTTCCCCCCAGATTGCTCCTGCCTGCATACAGGGTAGCTGACCCTTTGACTAAACATGCCTCAAAGCTTGGCGGGCACATTTAGATTTCTTTATTAAATTTACATAATGGAAAGATTAATTGGCCTAATCCAATAACATGTCATACCCAATTAGACTAACAGTTACACTTGTGCAAGTTCAGTAAGGCATCCACTTCCTGTGCTTTGCAAGAGAATTTGCTGATTTGTATTTAGTTAATGAGGGCAGTTTGCAGGTTTGTTGTATCTGATGACCTCATTTTGATGCCCCTCAAGTTTCATCAATGCCTCAGTTTGCCTCGATGTCACTTCAGGTCCAGCCCAGGAACGTTAATACACAGAAGGGTGTCATTGGTCCAGGAGAACTGCACTGTCAAAGGTGCTCAATCCTTGCAGAATGTTGCACCATAGGCTGTTTGGCCTGTCGAGTCTATCCTAGCTCCTAGGCAGAACAGCCATTGTGCATTCAACAACATTGTTTCAGTTTCAGTTAAGTTTATTGTCACGTGCACCGAGGTACAGTGAAAAACCTTTTGTTGCGTGCTATCCAGTCGACGGAAAGACAATACGTGATTACGATGGAGCTATTTACCGTGTACAGATACATGATAAGGGAATAACCTTCAGTGCAAGGTAAAGCCAACAAAGTCCGAACAAGGATAGTCCGCGGGTCACCAATGAGGTAGATAGTAGCTCAGCACTGCTCTCTGGTTGTGGTAGGATGATTCAGTTGCCTGATAACAGCTGGGAAGAAACTGTCCCTGAATCTGGAATCACACCTTTTGCCAGATGGGAGAGGGGAGAAGAGGAAGTGGCCAAGGTGTGACCCTTCCTTGATTATGCTGCTGGCCTTGCCGAGGCAGTGTGGTATAAATGGCATCAATAGAAGGGAGGTTGGTTTGTGCGATGGTCTTGACTGTGTCCACAATTTGTTGGCACAAATCTCTGTTGTAGAATCATTTGATGTTCAAATATCAGTGTAAGGCTCTTTCGAATTTTCTTTAGTTGAAGTGTTCAAACTTCTCTTAAACAGATTCTATCCGGATGTTCCTCATATAATTGCCATATAATTGCTTTGATGCTGTTTAGGCAGTCCTTTTGTGCAGGATGATCCCATAAAGAGTGCGTGAGGTAGGTAAAGTGGGATGTCTTTTTGCTGGCGGCTTGTTTGAATCATGGGCTGGTGCAGCACTATAGAAGGCCTCTTTGCCCACCGTGCCTGTAGTTGCAGATATGGGTGAGGGGGAGCCAGTGGAATGGTGACCTGGGCACCTGGAGTCACTGAGGGAATGTTCACATCTTAGTTTAGTTTCGTTTAGTTTAGCACTACAACATGGAAACAGGTTCTTTGGCCCACTGAGTCCGTGCTGACCAGTGACCCTTGCACACTTACACAATCCTATATAGATTAGGGATAATTTAAGGTATCACAAAATCCTGGAGTAACTCAGCAGGTCAGGCAGCATCTTAGGAGAGAAGGAATGGGTGACGTTTAGGGTCGAGACCCTTCTTCAGACTGATTTACATTTACAAGCTAAATAACCACCTACAAACCTGTAAGTCTTTGGAGTGTGGGAGGAAATCCGGAGCACCCGGAGAAAACTCACGCAGGTCACGGGGAGAGCGTACAAGAGAAATATCCATTCGTGCAGCAGCTTTAACAGAGCAAAATGTTTCCTCGTAGCAATTGGTTATGTGATAACACATTAAAATACTAAGCCAAAGCTGCACCAGAAAAGATGGCCAAAAGTTTGGCCAAAGAGAAAGGGTCCAATATATGTAGGAAGGAACTGCAGATGCTGGTTTAAACTAAAGATAGACACAAAAAGCTGGAGTAACTCGGCGGGTCAGGCAGCATCTCTGGAGAAAAGGGTAATCCGAAGAAGAGTCTCGACCCGAAACGTCACCTATTCCATTTCTCCAGAGATGCTGCCTGACCTGCTGAGGTACTCCAGCATTTTGTGAATAAATCTCCAGAGATGCTGCCTGACCCGCTGAGTTACTCCAGCTTTTTGTGTCTATGATATGGTCCAATAAATGTTTTAAAGGAGAAAAGAGCTACCAGGAGAGTTAGGGAGGGAAGCCTATTTTCAGTTTGACTTATTATTCCGGGAAATTTCCTGGGTTGGTAAGTGAAGCTTCAAAAAGGAGAAGTGCTACTGTGTGTACTGACAATGAGTCAAGGATTTTCCTACGCTGTTTATAACCAGGGGGATTTTGAGACTGTCCCTACCGTGGGTGTTCAGTTCTGGCTGCTGCCTGCTCTCTGGGAGGTGCTATAGAACATGATCCTTCTCAGTGAAGTACTGTTGGGTCGGTTACTTTGCAAAGGAGGCAGTAGAGAGGGGGAAATAAGAGTGGGACGGGCTAAAGTCTTATTGACAAAGTCTGAGCTGATCACACACTCACTCACACACAGTCGGTGCATCCAGAGAGAGAGATAGACGGGCCGGGTAACCCCAGCGGGGAATTTCATTTGGGGAAGTTCGATTCACTTGATCTGTGGCTCCCTGAGCCCGGCTTGTTCAGTATCTGACTGAGCCACGCAGAGAGAGAGACAGACAGACCTGCCACTGCAAAGGATGAGGGTAAGTCCTCGTTTTATTTCATTCAGTGTAAGGCTCTTTCAGATGTTCTTTAAGTTGAAGTGTTCAAACTTCTGATAAACAGATTCTATCCACAAAATGCTGGAGTAACTCAGCAGGTCAGGTCTTGCTGCCTGACCTGCTGAGTTACTCCAGCATTTCTGTGAATAAATACCTTCGATTTGTACCAGCATCTGTAGTTATTTTCTTATACAACAGATTCTTCACACAGAGAGTGGTGAGTCTGTGGAATTCTCTGCCACAGAGGGTAGTTGAGGCCAGTTCATTGGCAATATTTAAGAGGGAGTTAGATGTGGCCCTTGTGGCTAAAGGGATCAGGGGGGTATGGAGAGAAGGCAGGTACAGGTTACTGAGCTGGATGATCAGCCATGATCATATTGAATGGCGGTGCAGGCTCGAAGGGCTGAATGGCCTACTCCTGCACCTATTTTCTATGTTTCTATGTCTATGTTTCTATCCCGTCTTTTCCTCAGCACTAATGTTTGTGTCTGTGGTATACATCCCTCCTTTGGTTTCTGTGTTCCTTTGTACCAGCTCCTACATGTGTACAGTAAACATTCCCCACCCTCTAGACCTGTGTAGTCAGTGCACTTGTACAGACAGGGAAGGGTGCATCGGTCTCTCCCTTGGTAAAGAGACTTGGTTTTAACACAGAGAGTGAACTTGGACAGGTTGCAAAACAGGTGCATTGCCTCCTGATACACAAAGCTCAGAGCCGTGCTAATTCGTGAAACTGTGTGTCGTTCACTGGTTGAAGCGGGACTTGTTTATTTTGTGCTTCCCCGCTGCTAACTCCTGAATAAACACTGGGTGGATGGGGATGGGGATGGGTCTTTTCCAGCCTTCTTCTCCCGTACAGTACAGTCTGTCTCCGTTCCAACTCCCTCTACGTACGGTGCAAAGATGTGCCGGGGAGAGCCTGCGAAACCTATATCAGCGTAAAGACATGTTGATCCAAACTAATCATCCATTACAATGCTGGGGGAGCTCAGCACTGTCAGAGGTGTCATCTTCCCACTGGGACATTAAACTGAGGTGGATGTAGAAGATCCAGTGGCAGAATCTAAGGAAGATTGGGGCAGCCTAGCCTGATGTTGCTGCTAGTACTTAGTTCTGGAAACTAAAACAAAGTAACTGGCTTCTTACTGTGGTTATTGTCTGTGAATCCTGCTATACATCACATAATCTGCTACATAACAACTGTGCCTAACAACAGAGCCTACACTGGCCTTTCAAAGGGTATGACTGTTGATTCTTGCCCTATATTTAACTTGGTGCTGACGTCTTGTGTGTGTACACAAGCCCCTGTTCCCCTCAGTACTGATCGGGTAACAGGGTCAGTGGCTTGTATTGCTTTGCCATGTTACAGCTGTACTTGAACTGGTGCCTGCTGTGAGCTTCAGTAACTGTTTACTCAGATCATCAGCTGACTGCTTCACAGATTACAGACCTCCACCTTTATATAATTTTAGTACCAAACTAGGAATGCAGATCACACTTGGAGTTAATCTGATGTCGGGACAAAATTGAATTGAATTGAATTGAATAAATTTTATTAGCCAAGTATGTATGCATACAAGGAATTTGCCTTGGTGCTTTGCTCGCAAGTAACAACACGACATAGAGTAAACAAGTACTGTAATTGTACCATGCACTGCTCCAAAAGATGTGCGTTTAAGGTGCTAATCACATCCTTGGTTTGCCCCGAAGAACTTTCCATCCAAGTGAGGGGAATGCGCCCATCGTTGTAATGTAAAGAGCGTGGCTCCTGGATTGTGCTCAGAGAGTAGTGTGGTCACCAGCAGACTGTGTGAGTTGTTAGCAAAGTTGTGTTGAGTGTCAGTACCCTCATAGTGTAACAGGAACTTCACAGATCACCCATCGGCATCTTTATGGAATTGTAGTACCAAACTGGGAACACGGATCCCACTTGGAACTTAGATCCACTGATCTGATGGAAGGAAAACATCAGATCAGGTCCGAGATAGACACAAAATGCTGGAGTAACTCAGCGGGACAGGTAGCATCTCTTTGAGAGAACGAATGGGTGACGTTTCGGGTCAAGACCTTTCTTCAGACAGAGTCGGGGAGAGGGAGACTAGAGATATGGAGGGGTAAGGTGTGATCCGAGCTCAGGTTCAACAATGGAGCAGGAGTGGCGATCCAGATTCTGTGCGTGGATTTTGAATCGAAATCGACAGAGGCGAGTTAAAGCCCAAGCATGCCAACACTGGCACTCAGTCCTCTGGCTGCCTGGTCTTCTGATTATTTCCAGCGTTCTCTATTCTAGTTCAGACTTCCAGTATCTGCAGTAATTTGATTCCGGGACACTTTAGAGGGCCTGGCCACTCCTTCTACAGATGCTGCCTGACCCGCTGAGTGACTCCAAAACCCCATTCTGCACACCCTCCCACCCTAGATTGATGTGTAGACAAGCTGCAAGGGTTACAGAGCTCCAGGTGCATTGTAGTTCCATCGCCTCTGGAACAGGCTGCCTACACTCTAAGCATGTACATGTCGTTCCCTACAGCCGTATCCCCAACTTGGCCAAGATGAAGTGAGATAGTTGTGTATTTTTAACGCGGTGCATTCACAAGATGTTTGATGAGCTGTGAGCAACTTGCTGGAATGTGAATCAGGCACTCTGTCTCTTCCTGTATTGGTCAATAGATGCTTCAGGAATGATCCAACTATTTTCCTTTTGGTTTGCTCCCTTCGTTCACTGCAAGACTTGGAGCCAATCATTATCCTGAGGGTGGCCGTTGTTGCTGCTTTGTCAGCTGACGAGCGGTTTAGCCCCTCCTTGTCCCTCTTCACTGACAGCTCTGACTTCAGTCTTGGGTTTTTAGTTTAGTTTAGTTTAGAGATACATCGTGGAAACAGGCCCTTCGGCCCACCATGTCCGCGCTGACCAGCGATCCCTGCACACCAGCACTATCCCACACACACTAGGGGCAATTTACAAGTTTATCAAAGCAAATGAACCTACAAACCTGTACGTCTTTGGAGTGTGGGAGAAAATCAGAGTACCCGGAGAAAACCCACGTGGTCACAGGGAGTACGTCCAAAATCTGTACAGATAGCACCCATAGTCAGGATCAAACCTGGGTCTCTGGCGCTGTGAGGTAGCAACTCTACCATTACACCACCAGGCCGCTAATCAAATGGACTTGACTTTTCCCCAACAAACAAAAGGTTTGATATCATTGTTCACCAATTCTTTTTAGAAAAGTGTGAGCATTTTAGTGAATGGCAAACATTTTCTGGGCAACACAGAGTCAATATAGAGAGTTCTCTAGTGACTCAGGTTCAATGCTGACTTCCCGCACTGTATGTGTGAAGTTTGCACATTCTCCCTGTGATCAAATGGGCCCCCTGGTTTCCTTCTACATCTCACAGTATCAGTGGGTTAATTGGCCACTGTAAATTAGCCCCCAGTTGTAAGTGGCTGATAGGAGAATCAGAGGCAGTTGAAGGGTGTGAGAGAGGATCGGTCATGGGGAAATTAGTGGGGGGAATGGGAAGGACAGGATTGCTTTGAGACTGGCCAAGACCTGATGGGCCAAATGGCCTTGTTCTGTGTTGTAAGAAAAGATGGATGAGAGTGTTTCTGTTGGTGAGTTTGGCTTCTGAAACTGCTGCTGTCAATTTGGTGAAAGTTCTCCTGCAGTGCTGTTGTCTGACGATTTAGACACAGCCATGATGGAATGTCAATCTTTCCACAGTCACAATACGGAGGGAAAGTTGGAGAAGGCAGTGTTCTCATAAACATGTTTGTACAATAACATTGTACAGTTTTGTTTCCAGGCATCTGTGTTCAGTGCATACTCATTGTGCTTTGGAATTGGGGTGGTATGTTCTTGTTGAGCCCTGATACATCCAGATAATCCAAAATTAAATTCTGATTGGAGCAAACAATAACTCTGGTGGAAACACTGTCACAGAGAGGCAAAGAAATTTCAAATTTCAGTCATTGGCCATCAACCTACCTGAACTTTAGTTTTCAGTTTAGAGATACAGCGCGGAAACAGGCCCTTTCGGCCCACCGGGTCCACGCCGAACAGCCATCCCTGCACATTAAAACTATCCTATACCCACTAGGGACAATTTTTACATTTACCAAGCCAATTAACCTACAAACCTGTACGTCTTTGGATGTGAGATGTCACCCACGGCACAGTCCTTAACACTTGTCTCCTCCCTGACAATCGGACTGGAGACCACTCACCTGTGGAGGTTCTCTGTTGATTGATTGCAAGATACAGCATGGAAACAGGTCCTTCGGGCCTACCAAGCCCAGACTGACCATCGATCACTCGTTCACATTAGTTCTATGTTTTCCCACTTTCTCACCCACTCCCGTGCACATTCGGGGCAATTTACAGAGCTACATTAATCTAAAAACACCTTGCACCTTTGGGATCTGGAAGGAAACCGGAGCATCCGGAGTAAGCCCACGCAGTTACAGGGAGAATGTACAAACTCCACACCGGTAGCACCCGAGGTCAGGATCGAACCCAGGTCTCTGTCACTGTGAGGCAGCAACTCTACCAGCTGTGTCACTGTGCTCCAGTGCTCTGAATGTGCTGTCCAGTTAATCTCACCCTTTACTCATGGCTGTCCAACATCTTTCCGTTGTAAGGGACCTAAACAGTCCCCAAAATCAGGAGGGATTCTGCTCCCTCTGCAATGGTTCACATCTGACAATCACAATCATACTTTATTAGCCAAGTATGTTTTGCAACATGCGAGGAATGTCATTTGCCATACAGTTATAACTCCCGACCGGTCTCAACCCGAGACTGCGAGCTCCTTGATGTTAAAGTCCACAGGCCGTGTTGGAGTATCGATCCAGGCAAGGAATCGCACGCTCAGATGTTAAGTCCACGCCCTACCTGGGCTCAAAGTCAGTCCCAGGTAAGGCACTTGGACTTTGGCCAGGAAATGAAGCTTTCTTATCCACAAGGGGGAGCCCCATTCGGGTAGCAAGCTTTGTTTAGGAAGGTTTTCAAACCTCATTGTTAACTGGGAGTTAGCCTGTGCCTTTAAGATTTTCCAGGGACTTTAAAACTTTTTTTCTCAGCACTGGACCAGGGATCAGGAAGCAGCATTAATGAGGTCAGGGTTCCTGCCTCTGTATCTGAGATTGTTTTCTTTAACCTGCCCTGTGTTGGTCCTGACCACTGCTGTGTTTTGGTAGTGGGGCTTGCATCCTGCCGCGCAGAGCACACAATGCAGGGGTTAATCCAGGCTGATAAACAGGGACCTGGGAGTGGCTTGGGAAGCATTTGTTATCCAAACAGGACTTGTCCTCCTTTATCCAGACAGGGGTGCTCTGCTACTCTGCGTATTTTCTGTGAAAAGAACAGACTTGTCTTTCCCTTCGGAATTTTGGGACATGCCAGTGCTTTTCCAAATCTTTTCCCAAGCCTGGCCACAGCAATGATGCAGGAAAATAATGACGCATTTACAGAGCAAGATCCCACAACAGCAGTGAGATAAACAGCCAGATAACCTGCTTGGTTTTGAGAAAAATAAAACACAACCACAAACTGCTGGAAATATTAAAACAAAACTAAATGTTGGGAATGGTCGGCTTGCCTGACTGAATCTAATGCTTTGGATGATGTTGTTTCTGGCTTGTTTTCTTTACAAGATTGTACTTTTTCTGTTTTATAAATCCAATGAGGTTCCCTCCCCAGTTACCTACTGTCTAAATGTAGAAGACAGAACAGTACAACAGAGGAACAGGCCCTTCGGCCCACAATGTCCATGCGGAACATGATGCCAGGTTAAACTAATCTCCTTTGCCCTCGCGTGATTCCCTGCATATCCATCTGCCTATCTAAAAGCCATTGGATCAACAAATGATGCAAGGACTCATTCTCCATTGCACCTAAACAATCAGTCTGCCTTATTTTGTTTCCAGTCCATTGAATTGTCATTTTAGATAATGGATAGTCTATTTACGGGCAGCATGGTGGCCTAGCGGTAGAGTTGCTGCTGTACAGAGTTTGCAACGCCAGATACACGGGTTCTATCCCGACTATGGGTGCTGTCTGTATGGAGTTTGTACCTTCTCCCCGTGACTGCGTGGGTTTTCTCCAAGATTTTATGGTTTCCTCCCACACTCCAAAGACGAACAGGTTTGTAGGTTAATTGGCTTGGTGTATGTGTAAAAAATTGTCCCTTGTGTGTGTAGGATAGTATTAATGTGCGAGGATCACCGGTCGGTGTGGACTTGGTGGGCAAAGGGCCTGTTTCTGCGCTGTATCTCTAAACTAAACTAAAAACTAAACAGCAAGCGCTAAAAGCTTGACCAGCAAACAAGAGTTGGTAGAGAGTGAAGGAAGTATCAAAGGCAGAGACTCGGGTGTTAGGATGACCTAAGTAGGAAAGGAATAATAACACCTGCACTCCACTAGGTGTCTGCTGGTGAAGAACTAGGGATATTGATGGTGGTAGAAAAACACAGGTCATTACTGTCCCAGCCAGGAGAGAATGGCAAAAAATATGGTGGCCATTATCTGGGCCATTATCGGTAAGAGCTTGTTGTGTACAGACTGTCTGCCAGATTCCCTTACTATTCCATACTGAACATACTTGGTTATTATCTGTGGGAGCTGGCTGTATACGAATAGGCTGCCGAGCATCACTTCTTCACTTCAACGTACAGCACCGTTCAGCCCTTTGGCACTTCCCCAATTCATGAGAGATGCTTCAGAAAGGAAGGAATGTCACGATGAAATGAGAAGTGTGGCAGGTCTGAGTTGCTAACGCGTTCTCTTTCTTGTTTCAGGAAACTATGCCCCAAACACCAATCTTCCCAAGCATGCTTGGCACCAGCTGTGGCAGTCATGTGCAGCCAGACATGCAGGAGAAGTGTGGAGACCCAGTATACCAGGACGGCAGTCTGATCTCAGGATCCCTCGAGGCACTGATAGAGCACTTGGTACCCACGGTGGATTACTATCCTGATGTGAGTATTCTGCACAGGTCATTTCCCTCACTCCTTCACCAAGAAGAGGTTCTGTTAATTTAACTCAGAAGATTTAGATCAGGACTTTGGTTTTTTTGTTGGCCTTGTTAGAAATGAATCTTCCTAGCAGTGTTTGAGTTGAACATGGGTAATATTATGGATGAGAAATGGATGGTCTTGCCCAGTAAAGTCCTTTTCTCTGGGAGGGGGGGGGGACACACTAAAATCAGAATTCTGCAGAAGCTGAAAATCTGAAATAAAAACAGGAAATACTGGAAACCTTTAGCAGGTCATCTGTGGGAAGAGAAACCAAGTTAATGTTTCAGGTTGAGGAGTCTTTAAATGCAGTTTCTTTGGCCCATGTACAAGCCTGATCTTGGGTGCTGTCTGTGTGGAGTTTGCACGTTTTTGCTCCTGTTGCTCCAATTTCATCCCATTTCCCAAAGAGATGCGTGATGGTTGGTTAGTTTGTCCGAAGTGTTTGAATCTGGGAGGTTTGATGGGAGTGTGGGAAACATTAAATTGAGATGAGTGTAGTTAGGAGTTTGGTGGTTGGCGTGGACTTGATGGGCTGAACAATCCCCATCCATGCTATCTGACTCTATTTTAATTTTAGTATTTTATCCACATTATTTACCATGGGTTTGCACACCTGTTATAATCCTGCTTGTGACGTTTTGAGTTAAGTGACTGTAAGTTCAGGGCCACAGAGTGAATGAACGTTTATCTGTTCCCCTCTCTTCTGCACAGCGGACATACATCTTCACCTTCCTCCTGAGTTCGCGTGTCTTCATCCACCCTCAGGAGTTGCTGGCACGAGTCGGGCAGATTTGCACCAAGCAGCTGGAGACTGGATCGGAGGCAGATAAGGTACGAAGCTGAGAATGCCATCGTTGCCCTTCAGGCTGTGCATTTAGGTTTGTCAGGGGCAAGATAGACACACAATGCTGGAGTAACTCAGCAGGGCAGGCAGCAAGCCCTTCAAGTTGTCACCCAAAATATCAGGTGAAACCCATCTTCAACTGTCCCATGTATTACCTGCTCTGCCACTGGTGCGACATAGCACAATGTTACTGTTTACAGAATGTACAGCTGAAGCTCATTGATAACACCTCCCGAAACTCTGCCCCCTGCTGCCTGGGAGAGCAAAGTCAGCTGGCACAAGGGCACATCACCACCTTCCAGTACCGCTCCAAGTCCTGCATCATCCAGACCTGCAAATATAACGCTGGCTCTCTATCTGCACTGGGACTAAATCCCAGGACTTCTGACCCATCAACATTATGAAGACGTGACGAACTATAGATGCTGGAATCTTGAGCAAAGCAAAAAGTGCTGGAGTAACTCAGTGGTCCAGGCAGCATCTGTGGAAGGAATAGATGGGCGACGTTTACTTAGCATTTATCCGACTAAAGATGGGTCCTGAACCGAAACCTCGCCTATTCATTCCCTCCACAGTTGCTGCCCGATCCACTGCATTCCCCAGCACTTTGTCTTTAGACCATGGTGAAGATACCTTCAATTGACATGGAGTGTAGTGGTCCTATATGGCAGATCTTTAGGACCATTAGGAGGGTAACAGAGAATGTAACATATGTAACTGAAGTAAATTGACTCTTCTTCCCCCCCCCACCCCACCCACCCCACCCCGCACCCTCCACCCACTAGGGATGTTTACTTGGAATGCCCAGGGTCAGCATTTACTTTAGTTTATTGTCACGTGTACCAAGGCACAGTTAGTTAGACAGCAGTTCAGGACTGTTCTCTGGTTGTGGTAGGATGATTTTAAAAGAGAGTTAGATAGAGCTCTAGGGGCTAGTGGAATCAAGGGATATGGGGAGAAGGCAGGCACAGGTTACTGATTGTGGATGATCAGCCTGATCACAATGAATGGCGGTGCTGGCTCGAAGGGCCAAATGGCCTCCTCCTGCACCTGCTTTCTATGATTCAATTGCCTGATAACAGCTGGGAAGAAACTGTCCCTGAATCTGGAGCTGTGCGTTTTCACACTTCTGTACCTTTAGCCCCACGGAGAGGGGAGAAGTGGGAGTGGCCGGGATACACGGGCATTAGTACGCCGATGTGGCTTCTTAAAAAAATCCAAGTTCCTCTTTCCTTGCTGAAACAATTAACGCTCGGAAAACGAATGATAACTAAAGAGGCTGTGGTGTGCACAGGCTTGATGACAGGGGCGTGCGAGGAAGATTTGAAATGTGTCTGTGACAGGGGCTGGAAACGCCTGTGTCGGCAGCTCCAAGTGTGAAAGCTGTCAGTTCTGATGAAGCCGCTCACTGGGGATAATCTGTGAGACTGAAACGTGGTTTGAACAATGTCCCTGCGAAATATGGACGAGCTCCACTGGGAACAGAAGGGAGTTTTTACAGTTCTCGGGTTAGATTCGAGCCTGCCTCTGGCAGATGGCTGTGAGTCATTTGTTTGTGTCACCAGTATCCCGGCAGCATGCATAAAAACACTCGCATTTCTGTTGCGCCTTTCAGCATCCCAAATGAAGAACTTTGGGATGAGACCACGGTTGCAAAGCAGGGCACGCTGCTGCTGATTTATGCACAGCAGGCTTCCACAAGCAGCCATGGTAAGGGACAGATGGCTTCCACACTTTCTACTGTGGATAGGGTGAGCAGTTTTAAATACTTGGGAGTCCACATCAAAGAGGATCTGACATGGGCAACGCACATTGCCGCACTGGTGGGTAAGGCAAAGCAGCGCCTTTACCACCTTAGACAGCTGAGGAAATTCAGAGTGTCTCTGAGGATCCTTCATTGCTTCTACTCTGGGGCTGTAGAGAGCATCCTGTCTGGCAACATCACAGTCTGGTTTGGGAACAGCTCTGCCCAGGACAGGAGGGCCCTGCAGAGAGTAGTGCGTTCGGCAGAACGCACCATAGAAACTACACTCACCCCCCTGCAGGATCTATACATCAGGAGGTGTAGATCGAGAGCAAGCAAGATTATGAGGGACCCCTGCCACCCCAGCAACGGACTGTTCCAGATGCTACAGTCAGGCAAACGCCTCCGCTGTCACGCTGTGAAAACGGAGAGGATGAGACGGAGCTTCTTCCCACAGGCCATCAGGACTGTTAACTTTTATAACTCCAGGGACTAAATTTTGTCTTCTCTGTATTAACTTTTATTTATATTCTGTAACTGTAATTCTTTTTTTTGCACAATCCGCAGGCATTGCCACTTTCATTTCACTGCACATCGTGTATGTGCATGTGACAAATAAACTTGACGTGACTTGACTTACCTTGTAACAGTGACCACTTCTCCAGCTCCTTACTGAATGCCTTCACCAACATGCTGGCAGTGACTTCCTGATCCCAACCACCCGCTGTCTTTATCAAAAGAAAGCATTTTCCTCGCATCGCGTCCGGTTCTTCTGCCAATCACCTTCACTCTTTGTCCTCTGGTTCTTGATACTTTGGCCAATGTAACCAGTTTCTCTCCCTCTCCACCCAAAGCATTGAACCACATACAGAGATGTGGAGAGGTGATTACAGGAAGGGCGGGGGGGGGGGGGGGGGGAGGAGAGAAAGATGGGAGGGGGAGACAGAGTGAAGGAAGCTTACAGAGAGACTTTCAAAGCTTAGGATTAAATTAGGGCGGTTGATAGAGCGGCTGCCTCACAGCGTCAGAGATCCGGGATCAATCCTGACCTCGGGTGCTGGGTGTGTGGAGTTTGCACGTTTTCCCTGTGACCTCATGGATTTTCAGTTTTCTCCCACATCCCAAAGACGTGCAGGTTTGTAGCTTAATTGGCCCCTGTAAAATTGCCCCTTGTGTGTCGGGAGTGGATGTGAAAGTGGGAACTAGTGTGAATCGATAGTCGGTAGTTGATGTTTCCATACTGTATTTTTTAATCAGTCAGTTTGACGGTTCAGCCAGCTTTGTCAACAGTAACAAAACACCACATGCAACTTTAAACTCACAACGCAGTTGCAGTTGGGGTGTTGCCTTACTTATCGTTCTTTTCTTCACTGTTACTCTCATTACTGAATTTCCTTCCTCAATTGCTTTCTTCCTTCCTTCTATTCTTTTCCTTTGCTTCTCTGCCCTAAATGTTGACCCTCAGCTGGTGATCACTTGCACTCTCGGCATGTTAAAGGAAGCAAAGCAAGAAAATCGTGATTTTGAAAATCAATGTTTTTTTAATACACGATACAAAGACTAGCCGGCACATTGACAAGTTACTGATGGTCTTACTTTGGATCACGAATATCGGCAAAAACCCTTTTCTATTTACACTATGGAATCAGTTGGCCATACTTGTAACATACAGAATGACCTGCATTTACTTCGCACTGATCATGTTCATCAGATCATTTCAGTGGTGGATGCCCAGAATGCACTGCCCAGGAGATGGTAGAAGCAGCAAAGTTAAAAAACATTTAGATAGACCTATGACCAAGTGTGGATTTACTTGCCATGTGCAGGCAGATGCTATTAGTTAGATACGGCTTCATTGTCAGCACAAACTTGGCGGGCCGAAGGGCCAGTTCTTGTGCTGTTCTGCTCACTGTTTGAACTTTACAGACGGCAGAGTGGTTTATTGGAGTCTATTCATTGTGCTCATGCAAAACACATGGGAGCCAATTGGCAAACACCTTCATGTAGTAATCTAATAATAATCACTGTTTGCTAAAGTTTACCACTGCTGATTAATGGCTAAACGTTGATCACCTACTAGGCAGAAGTCCCTATTCCTTTCCTCTAGATAATGCTACAGAGACTTTTGCGTCCAACTGTGAGGTCAGACTGTGGTTGGATCTCATGTTGGACATCTCAAGTGAAAGGTAGCACCTCTGACCCTCAGTCCAACACTGGAATTTAGAAAATTGAGGGGGGATCTTATAGAAACTTACAAAATTCTTAAGGGGTTGGACAGGCTAGATGCAGGAAGATTGTTCCCGATGTTGGGGAAGTCCAGAACAAGGGGTCACAGTTTAAGGATAAGGGGAAGTCTTTTAGGACTGAGATGAGAAAGTTTTTTTTCACACAGAGTGGTGACTCTGTGGAATTCTTTGCCACAGAAGGTAGTTGAGGCCAGTTCATTGGCTATATTTAAGAGGGAGTTAGATGTGGCCCTTGTGGCTAAAGGGATCAGGGGGTATGGAGAGAAGGCAGGTACAGGATACTGAGTTGGATGATCAGCCATGATCATATTGAATGGCGGTGCAGGCTCGAAGGGCCGAATGGCCTACCTCAGCATCTATTTTCTATGTTTCTATGTAGTATCAGCCCAGATTTAGGTGTTGGCCGTTAGTGTGGAACTCAAATCCACAACCTTCGAACCATTGTGCTAACCACTGTTTGTTTATTTTACTTTCCAAAAAATATTTATTCAAATATTAAAATAATATATACAATACAATAAAATCAAAACAGAACCCACCACCAAAATACAAGACAAACAATAAACTATTAAGTACTAACCACTGTGGCTCTGCTGACATTTCAGCAGGCTTTTGTAGAATGAAAGCTGAACTGCCAGATCAAATATTTACCGTGTAGTCTGACCCTCTCTCTGGGATTGTAATTTAGTTTATTAACTTTGGTTGATTCCCAGTGCCAGTTTGTCACAAGTCAAACAAGGAGTTAAAAGCTGCTCCTCTCTGAACCCGAGATCATGCCCACATTTGGTGTTCTCATCTGCCCCTCTGGTGCTGAGTCTCGACACAGGTTGAGGGTAAATGTCCTTCTCTCCTGGCGTGGTGCCACAGCTGCCTGCGGTGACGTCAAACTGTTGAGAACAGGCAGTGCTCCACGATAGTATATCAAGGCTAGATGCCAATGTCAGGCAGCTTTATACATTGCAACAGTCCCCTTCGACCCATAACGAGCTTGGCGATGATAATAGATTTAGACAACAGCAGCCAATACCTGTGGCAGAGTGCAGTTCTTGAACCGTGTCACTGCCCATTGACCTGTTGGTAATGGGACTGACGGCACACGTTGCAGAGTCTGAAACATTGTTGTGCTTGAGTAAGCTTTGTGTGTAAATGTGTATGCACTCATTATTTCTTTCATCGCGGTATGTGTGCACAGGAATGTAGCCAACATCTCAAGGCTCGGGGATGTCTTGGACTCTTTGGCATTTATGTTCCCTCTGGGATGTTTATAACGTTTGGAAACGAGGAGTATCAATTGAATGCAATGGCTGCAAAGTTGTCGCCGGTGCACTGAAGGGTATAATTATTGTTGCTCCTTTAAGATGATTTAGTAAATCTCCACAGAACAAATTCCTCACATGCTTTGTAGTTGGCAACCACTCAAACAGAGGTTGAAAATTGTCTCGGCTAATAGACGATCGCAAATAGTTCAAAAACAAACATGGTTCAGAGAAACATATTTAAAATAGCTTTGGAAATGCAATCTTATTGCTTGTTAATCCCTTGAAATCCATTTGTGGTCCTGTCAATTCCCTCATTATCACTCCCATCTCCAAACTGTCCACATCATTGACTGATCATATCATTGTAGTATTGTATCTTCCTTAAGTCTACAGTGCACTGGCCTAGTTTCAGCTGGTTAGGCACTATATAACGTCTATGGCTTGGTACTGTACCCTCCTCCAGGATCTCTTTCATTCAAACTTCTGTCCTCCCAATGTGTGGTTTGCTATCCATTAACTCTCTGCCAGCTCCCTGAGCCATTTTACTATGTACTCGATCTGTACACATTATTCGTGTTATCAGAAGACTAAACTCCTGATTTGTTGTCCTACAGGCTCGGGTCAAGGAATTTGTCCCAAAAATCATCCAGCTTCTGACAGAGTGGACCGAAACATTCCCACATGATTTTCAGGACGAGAAATCGATGAAGGAACTCAAGGAGATCACTCACCAGATAGCGCAGTGCGATGAGGTGAGGGGGGAAGTGGCTGGTTTCTCACAGTCCATGATATGTTTCTTTTGCCACAGAATTGGAAGTCTCCAATCCAAACATCAGTCGACGCACAGAAGTATAGCCATGTAGCATGGAAACAGGCCCTTTGGCTGAACTTGTCCATGCCAAATGAGATACCCCATTTAAGCTTGCCCCATTTGACCATGTCTAGCCCATGTCCCTCTAGACCTTTTCTATCCATGTACCCTTCCAAATGTCTCTTACATCTTGTTATTGTAACTGCCTCGACTACTGTTTCTGGCAGATCATGCACTCCGTATATTCAAGGCAGAGATCGATAGATATTTGGTTATGAACAAAGTCAATGGAAATGGAGATGGATCTGGACTTGTGATAGATTAGCCCAGATCTAGTAGAGTGGCAGAACAAACTAGTGGGACCAAATAGCCTACTCCTGCTTCTTATTCTTTGAGTTCTTGCATTGTATTCCTACATTGTACGACCCTTCTGGTGGAATATTTTTTAATTTCTATCCATTCAGCGTTATTTCACATGTATCCCAGAGTAATTTTGTGGACTGTGTTCTGTGGGGAAAATGGAGATACTAGGAATATCTTCTTAAAGAAGAGGAGGAAGTCAAAGAGATATTTAATAGCAGGATTGGTGGGTGAGGTTTTGGAATATGGCAGGGAAAGGGGAAGTGGCTAACCTAAAAGTTATTGCAGTGAACGTTGATTCAACTGTAACTTTCTCGTGGAATTGGATAGATATCTGCAATAAATTGTTAGAGATATGGAGAATGGAATAGCTCATTTGTAAAGCTGTCACTGGTCCAATGGGTGGAATAGCCTTCTCCATCACACAGATTTCAGTGCTGTTGCTTCCAAATATGAAGTTCAGAGTTATGGCCCAATTTCAGACGTCCAAAGGCACAACCAGGTTTTCATTCTACTGCAGGTCGGTTGCCAATTACGTTGCAGTTTGAGCAGGACGGATCGGACAGCTACATCTGACCCCTAGTCCCTCCCCTACCACCTCCAACATCAATCCCCAAACGGCCCCTTGCTCTCTTGCAGACTGGCTGAACTTCTGCCCAGCCGCGTAGACCAGGCGGAATCCAAAAGATTCTTTTAATTCCAGCATCACTTCCAATGATCTGTGCTTAGAAGCATCTGTCTGGAGATGAGACTAAAGATTGACAAAATTGTATTTTACAAGGATGTGTTTTTCCCTAGTTTGGGTCAACATTCTTTCTCAGTACTGCACAACCTTATTCACCAAGCCCCTGGCCAACAAAAATAACATTTAATAATGAACCAGGGAAGAAGCACTATATGCACACATGTGAAAATTAAATGCATTCCCAGACAAGCCACCAAGCCTCAAGCCATAAATTGAGAACATGAAAGCAAAAGAAATAGAAACACGAGTCGGTTATTCTGTATTCAAGTCATGCTCTTCCATCCGTAAGATCATGGCTGACCTTTTTCCCTTGGCACTACTTTCCTACATAAATTCCATGCCCCTCATTTTTTTAATGTCGAAATTCTCATCCTTGTGTTCAATCCTTGCGTGGTCTAGTACTTCCATATCACCAAAACCTTTTCAAACCCTTTAATTTACTTAAATCCGTGCTTCCTTGAACTATTTCCATCATTATTTCCAGCAGTTATGCCTCCAGCTGCCAAAGCCCTAACCTCTGGAACTCACACCCCAATCCTCTGCCTCCCTCTCTTGCCTCTTTTACAGCAGGCATTAAGACTTATCTCTTTGACTAAGCTTTAGTTCATCTAAATATCCCTCCGGGGATAAATAAAAGTTCTATCCTATCGTATATCTGCGTAACTCAGTCAATTTACATTTCATAATGTGCCTGCAAATCACCTTGAGTTATTTCACTTTGTTAAAGACACTGTGTGACAGAACTATTATTGTCAAAACATTTAAAAGCAAGATAGATAAGATTTCGACTCAGTGTAAAAAATTAAGAGAGCCAAAATAACGTAGGCATGATGCAGAGTGGAGACTTTCGATGTTGCAATATCTGAGATGCTGTAAGGCTAGGATGTTAGTGTGCCTCTGGCTTCTCAAATCTCTGGAATCATTTGGTGGTGATTTCAGGATTATTGATCCAGGGGTCACTGTGAGGGCCTTTTTGGGGACGGGGTAAGGGGATAATTCTACCTTTCCCTCTTCCCTGTTTGCATCTTTAATATTCCTTAGAAATCTTCATGGCAACACAAATGAAAGAGATTCTTCAGGCTAACGTCACACACCCTAAGAGTGCAACAGTGAACCGTTTCCAACGTGTTGCTATTTGGGTTGCAACCACTGAAGGGTTAATTCATTGGCGATAATTCAAAGCTGTGTGGATAATATTTGCCCTGGTTATGCAAGGGGAATGGACAAACATCAGCTATTAGTGGAATGTTTTGGAAAGTGAAGCCAGCACATTCTGTCTCTGAATCTGAAGACACATTTCTCCCCGCTCCCCCTCCCACATCTCACACAAAGCACATAGCTCTTTCTATCTCACAATGGTCTTGCTACAATCGAAAGGAAGTGGCCTGCTCAAACCTGCCTGCTGAAGTGGTGTTTGATAGGAAATGACAGGGGCTGAGATGAAGGCGAGCAGACTGGCCTTACACTCTGCTTCCTGCCTGCATCGCCCAAGTTTTCTCTCCGCCTTCCCTCGGAGCCCAACGCGTGCAGTCAATCCCTCAACAGAAGGGATTTTCTACTAAGCAGTCAAGTCTGACATTTGTTCATAGTGTTCATAGGAGATAGGGCCAGGAGCAAGCCATTCGCTTAAGTAAGCTAACATATTACTGCAGTTAGGAAATTAGGAAGGCAAATAGTACCCTGACTGTCTATTGCAAGATGATTTGAGTACAAGAGTACCATTAGTATAACTGCAATGATACAGTAACTGAATAGGACCATCTAAGGAGCATTATATGCAATTTTGGTCTCTTTATCTACAAAAGGATGTATTTCCCAGAGAGGAAGTTTAACAAAGATCACGAGATTTGTTTAGGAAGAAATTGCAGATGCTGGTTTAAACCAAAGATAGACACAAAAAACTGGAGTAACTCAACTGGACAGGCAGCATCTCTGGAGAGGATGGATGGGTGACTTTTTGGGTCACCCAATGTCACCCAATCCTTCTCTCCAGCGATGCTGCCTGAGTTACTCCAGCATTTTGTTCCTGGGATGGATGTCTGTCACAGAAGGACCTTGTGCAGCTAGTCCTCTGTTTTTCAGGTGATTAACATGAGACTAGGAATTACTTCACTCAGAGGTGTTGTTGAAATATTTAACAAAGAATGGGATGGTCTAAAGGGAAAGCAGGAAGGTTGGAATTCTCAAATGGTGGACATCTACATTCATAAACCAATCAGATTTTCTCTGTCTGACTAAATCTTAATTAGGCATAGGTTCCAAATGATCCTGATTTGTTCTTCTGTCTTTTATCTTAATTTGGATCTGTGCATAAGAATTCTGGTGTAACTTTGCAAAGAAGTGGAACTCGTACATGGGTCCTACAATGAACAAAATGGACTTGTTTAAAGTCCGCAGTTCTTGTCTGAAGAAGGGTCTCGACCCGAAACGTCACCCATTCTTTTTCTCCAGAGATGCTGCCTGTCCCGCTGAGTTACTCCAGCATTTTGTGTTTACCTTCGGTTTAAACCAGCATCTGCAATTCCTTCTTACACAGTTCTTGATATACATCCATGTCAACTTATTGTCTATTCCTATGTGCGAAGTGGGTGGGCTATATGCTGACCGGAGTTATAGGTTGGCCACACCAGTTCAGATAACATTTGCAATTAATTTAGGCAGTTTTGAACATTCACGGATCAATGTTAATGTGTCAACCTTATACTTCCCTCACGTCGTTACTCATGACCGGGTCTTCCTTTTGCTCTCTTATTAGGAAAACTCCAGCGTGAAGAAAAGCATTAGCCAGATGACCCAAAACCTGATCCGCAACCTCACGGCCCAGTGCCAGTACCAGGAGGCACGGGAAATAATCAAACCACCAGTCACGGATAAGCAGACCATCTTGAAATCTAAGACTCAGTCGAGCCAGAAGGACATACTGAGCGTTTGCAATGATCCCTGTGTCTTAGCTCAGCAGCTAACCCATATCGAAATGGTAGGTGAATATATCTGAACTTAAAATAACTGGAAAACAGCATTGAAAGAGTTTAAAAGAAAAACTGCAACATAGGAACAATACCTTGGTCACCATGAACCAGTTGACATCTAGAGATGATGTATCTGCCACAACACTGCTCTCTCAATTCTCACCCCCCAAATCATTGCCACCATGCTGGTTTACTGTCTACTTGCGCACTAACACGATGCTTCATTCAAGAACAGATCGACGGGGAGATAATAAGGAGTTATTTGAGAACGCGAGTTCTGAGAATCCCATCACCACTATTTCCTCCATCCATTTTGCTCTGCTCTGTTCCTCCACACAATCTCCCGCTCCCCTGTTATAAAACCATCCTGTGCGCCTGATACCTTATCTTAACAACATAAGGGAATTTACGAGCATTCAGAAATGGTTTCCAAGAGTGAAATCCAAATGCTAACCCAGCCGCTGCATGTAAAATGTGTCGAGGGATTTATTTCAAATTTCCTCTTTCATTACTGTAACACTTGTTTTAAAACCTGTGCCCTTTCTATTCCATTGTAATGTAGATTGAGGGCAGTAGATCTCAGTTTACCTGTTTATCATGTATATAAAGTACAGGAGGTGTAAGTGGGATAAATCTGAAAAAAGCTCCCTACTCCCATTTCCCTCCACAGAAACTGCCTGACCCACTAAGTTCCTCCTGCATTTTATTTTTGCTGAGTGGGATAACGATTTTTATTGTGCTGCAGTATCCTTAGTATTATAATCAGCAGTATATGTTTAAGGGGATTTTTGTCTTTGATTTAGCCTCCAACCAAAGATGTGAGAGTTAGATGAGGCTATTCAGCTATTCAGCTATTCAGAGGAAGTTGGATTGGCGTTATTAATGAACTGCAAGCTAATTGTTTACTCCTTGTTGGGTACAGGATCGATTAATGCACATCACCCCAGAGGAGCTGGTGCTTATATTCAACCACATGGATTCAATGGACAATCATAAGGTAAGGGAAAGAGTAGTTTCACAAACCCTTTCTTGATCACAGACCACAGTAATTTTCCCTTGTTGGTGAACGAATGAAAACCCAATCACCCGAACTGACTTTGAGGGTTTAAAATCTTCTCCGTGCCTGACCATCGCTTTGAGTGTAACTCTCCCAATCGCGTTGTTGATCGGTTTGACAACGAAACAACAAACATTGATCGAGCAGAGGGGACATATGCGGTTTTAAAAAACCCCAGAACATGCTAGAAATACTCAGCAAGTCAGACCACATCTGTGAGAAGAGAAACAGAGTTCTCAAGTATGTGTTCTAGCAAGGGGAAGAAACGTCAACTCTGTTTCTGATCTCACAGATTCTGCATGATCTACTGAGTATTTACAGCAATTTCTGTTTTTATCTCAGAATTCCAGCATCTGCAGTGTTATTGATAGATTTATGTGGTGCTGATCTGAATCAATACCAGCATGGTGGCGCAGCGGTAGAGTTGCTGCCTTACAGCACCAGAAACATGGATCAGATCCTGACATTGGGTGCTGTCTGTGCAGAGTTTGTACGTTCTCCCTGCGACCATGTGGGTTTTCTCCGGATGCTCCAGTTTCCTCCCACATTCCAAAGATGTGCAGGCTTGTACATTAATTGGCTTCTGTAAATTAGCCCTGGTGTGTAGGACAGGATATGGGTGATTATTGGTCAGCGTAGATTCGGTGGGCCAAAGGGCCTGTTTCCACGTTGTATGTCTAAAAAAATACCGGCCCACGTCTTTTATCTCAATGTACACCCTCCCCTGCTCCAGTCAACACACATAGTTGATTTGGAGGGGCCAGGTCACTGGAGAAATGCTTTGTCGCCTTATACCAGTTAGTTAATAGTTCTACTACAGTGTCAGATGGTGTTTAAGATGTTTTGGAAGAGAGGAGAGAGGGTAGTAACAGACATTCACTCATTAGAAGTCAAAATACATTTGAAACAAAGCATATAGGGATTAATAAAAAGGGTTGGGTGGATGATTTGCAAAGTGTGTGATGTCTCTACTCTGCCTGCTATTCTAATGTGGGGGACCTGTTCACACAGGGACTTGCAGCGTGCGTTAATAATGATGTCTCACAGCTGGTGGTCCAGCTGTTTCTAAGCTCCAGTTGTTCTGGTCTGCCCGCTAAAGGGCCGATTTTGTTTGATGGATTGATGCTGAGCCTTTGTTGTGGCTCCTGGTCAGGAATGTGATCGTCCCAGAGCCCCCGATACACCAGCAAACAGCTGGAAGGAGCAGGCGTGGAACCTGAAACCACGAGACTGTCCGCAAGCATTAACACCCTCCTGGATCGGAGAACCATTAATCAAAACCCCGACTGACAGACAAACGTCTTGATGCTCAGCCTTTTATTCTAGCAAAACAATAATCTACAGGATTATGGGTTTTTTTAAAAGTACTAGTTAATATGTAGGTATCTGTTTTTTGCATACTGATTTCTTTATTGTAAGTTGGCGTATTTAGTTAGATAGTTAGATAATTCTTTGGCTTTGGGCTTGGTTTTCTTAGTTGGGCGCTTACCCTGGAGTTACAGCACAAGTACTTTGTGTTTTAATTGTAATTGTAATTTGTGTTTCTTTTGCAAGGGCTGCCGTAGCGACATCAAGAAGACCTACAACTTGGAAGCCTGTGACAACTGGTTTAATCGGCTCAGCTCGCTGGTGGCCACCGAGATATGCAAAGTGAGTTAACAGTGATGATTCCCATGGCTGACAGGCTGTTAGTCACCTCAGCTGCCATACCGCCACGCGTCAGCAGTGGTGGTGTTGCAATTGCTTGGCGTCTCCGTCTGGGGGTGGGCGATGGGAAGAGAGTCCCCGAACAAGCGACCTACTGTTCACTCTCCGGGTCTCACCACCTGTTCCACAGGCCACAAGTCAAGTCTCCGTTTAACCCAGGGCACCATATGTGCTTTGCTTCGTGCAACACATTGCATTGCATTGCCATGCTGGTGGGTTGGTGGGATAAGGAGGTGATATCCCTAACAACATCCATAAAATCCTTTTCACCATCTCTGTCTGCCCTCCCCCGCGAAATCTCACAGGTTTTTTTTTCTATCCAATTGCAGGTTGGAAAAAAGAAACAGAGGACACGTATGGTCGAATTTTTTATTGACGTGGCAAGGGAATGTTTCAACATCGGAAACTTTAATTCCCTCATGGCGATCATATGTGAGTTTTCTCTCCAAAGTCCTTTATTTTCCTCATAAGCACCTCCCATCCTAATTGTCCCACCACTCCTAGTCATGACTTCAGCTGCAAGGACACAGTGTCATACACTGTGGAAACAGGCCATTCGGCTCAATTTACCCACATCGACCAACATGTCCCATCTATACTAGTCCCACTTGCCTGCATTTCGTCCATGTCCCTCTAAACCTGTCCTATCCAAGTATCTGTCTAATTGCTTCTTAGTCCCTGCCTTGACTATCTCCTCCGGCAGCTCATTCCATACACCCACCACCTTTTGTGTGAAAAAGTTGCAAGGTTTCAAGGTCAGTTCATTGTCACATGTATCAATTAAGGTACATTTGAGTTACCATACAGCTATACTAAGTGAAAAGCAACCAGACACACAACCACATAAAAGTTAACATAGCATGCACCACAGTGGATTCCACATTCCTCACTGTGATGGAAGGCAATAAAGTTCAATCTTCTTTCGCTTGTTCTCACGTGGTCAGGGCAGCCAAACCATCCGCAGTCGGGGCGATCAAACCCCCCCCCCCCCGCAGCCGACGATCGAAGCCCCCATCAGGGTGATCGAAACTCCCACGTCGGGGCGGTTGAAACTCTCTCCGCGGCATGGAGCTCCCGAGTCAGCCTCTTCTTACCCGTGACCGCGGGCTTCATGATGTTAAAGTCCACAGGCCCCGCGGTTGAAGCAAAGGGATCGCAAGCTCCGCGATGTTAAAGTCCCGCTGACCCCCGCGGCTTGGAGCGCCCGTCGGTCTCCAGGAAAGGCCGCCAACTCCACGATGTTAGGCTGCAGTGCGGACGGAAGTACGATACGGAAAAAAATCGCATCGCCGTCGAAGTAAGAGATTGAAAAACAAAATTCCCCCAACCCAACCCCCACATAAAATAAACCAAGGAACACTAAAACATACTTTTTAACACATACTAAAAATAACAAAAAAGAAGAAAGCACAGACAGACTGACTATTGGCGAGGCAGCCACCTTACTTTCCTATAAAATCTTCCCCCCATCACCTTAAACCTATGCTCTCTGGTTCTCGATTCCCCTATGCTAGGAAAGAGATTCCTTGCGTCTTGGAATTCCATGTAAACTCATCTTTCCGCTAAAATGTTCTTTAAAATCTACCTCGAACCAGGCTCTCAGTCACCTGCTCAAGTGGCTCAAGACGTCCCTTGGTAGTTAATTTTGTCCGCTTATAAAAAAACTTATGGAACTGCATGGAGTATTTGAGTACGTTAATATGTACAGGTCACTGTAATATGAGAAGGGGCCTCTTTCACCCATTCACTGTGCCGAGAGAGAGAGAGGCGTTTATACAGAAGCTGGAAAGGGTACAGAGAAGATTTACAAGGATATTGCCAGGACTAGAGGGTCTAGAATATAGGGAGAGGTTGTGTAGACTGGGACTATTCCTTGGAGCGCAGGAGGATGAGGGGTGATCTTATTGGGGTGTATAAAATCATGTGAGGAATAGATCGGGTAGGTTCACAGAGTCTCTTGCCCAGAGTAGGCAAATCGAGGACAAGAGGACATAGGTTTAAGGTGAAGGGGGAAAAGATTTAATAGGAATCTGAGTGGTACCTTTGACACACAAAGGGTGTTGGATGTATGTAGTTGAGGTTGGGACTATCCCAACATTTAAGAAACAGTTAGACAGGTACATGGATAAGACCAATTTGGAGGGATACGGACCAAATGCTGGCAGGTGGGACTAGTATAGCTGGGACATGTTGGCCGGTGTGGGCAAGTTGGGCCGAAGGGCCTGTTTCCATGCTGTATCACTCTATGACTATAACCCACTGAGAGTTCTCTCTCTTCTCTCCTCTGTAGCCGGCATGAACCTCAGCCCTGTTGCCAGACTGAAGAAAACTTGGTCGAAGGTCAAAAAGGCAAAATTTGAAGTTTTGGAAGTAAGTACTGGGCAGGTGGAGGTGGGGAGTTTGGGCAGAAGGGACAGAATGTCTCTATAACAGTGCGAGAGCAGTTCCTGCAGATTCTACACATCCATTTGCTATTTAATCTCGTGCTATGATGTAGCACATTAAAGTTTGACCATCCAAGGCTGAACTTGTGCTACTTCCTGGGGTCACTCATGGCACCATGTCCAGTGCCACCTGATGGCCATGTCCTTCCGTCTCTATTCTGAACTCCACCCGGTGTCTCTCCATCTCCACCATTGGGAGATTCAGCTGATGCTCCAAAGAGAGATCTCTCTCCAAACAGATGATGGAGAGAGAATGGGAGGTGAGGGGGTGGGTGGGGTGGGAGTGGCAGACTGTATCCTGTGGTTTGAGAGGTTGGAGTGCGTGGGATAGGTGAGACTTCTGGTGTCTATCGCACGGAGGTAAGCGGTGGTGAGATCCACTGAGCTCAGGGTCAGCGTCCTGCTTGACTGCCCTGTGATTACAGCACCATCGTCTGGCTACGCTGGGACTGTGCTTGCCTGGGAATGTCCTGTTCCCCAAGGAAGATCTGAGACAAAACACTTCAAATGCCACACACGCGGTTTGCATTATTCATAGGACCTCTGCCCATTCCACTGGTGATGCCCAATCCCAAGCATAGACAATTCTGCCTTGCATTGTCACACTCACAGCCTCAGAGAGGATGCTCACTGCAAGTGTATATCTCCACTGCCTGTGACTGGGACTGAAACCATTTTAGTGTGTTCACCTTTGTGTGAACTTCCTGTAAATTAACTGAAGCAGTGAACTGCTTTGAATAGGTCAGTGCCTCCTTTAAATCAGCAGAGGTATAAGTTGTCATCCCCGCAATGTTGTTTTAGGAATCGAGCTGCCAAAATTCAATCTCCCGACATACATTGGCAGCCAGTGCACACCACATATGATACTCTGCGTCTTCTTGATTTTGGTGAAACATTCATGAAATCATAGACTGAGTCACAATGTTCATAGACTTACCCTCTTCCCTTATGGACTTGTTGTACAGTACATCTTCATTCTCCTCCAGTAGCTGTTCTCAGACTCACGAGAGGCAATGCAAACAGGGTGCTACCTTTGATCAAGGATCTAGTAATGAGGTAGTTGACTCTCCATCAATGTCAAGGGTGTGGGAGTTATCCAAAGTAAAGGCTGAAGGGATACAACCGTGCCATCGAGTCATAGAAACATGGAGCCATGCAGCATGGAGACAGACCATTCGACCCACCTTGTGCATGCTGACCAAGTTCTGGCTTGTCACATTTGCCTGCATTTGTGTCTCAGGTTGGGAGCTGGCTTTGGATTTTCAGCTTTGAACCTCAATGGAACATTATAGTAAAAATCTATCAGTTGTATATGTGTCTTTCCTTAACATATGCACATGAGCACATGGACACACACACACACACACACACACACACACACACACACACACACACACACACACACACACACACACACACACACACACACACTTTCACTTTTCAAACCCAAGGAAACTTGCAACTAAACACAGTTTTTTTTTGGTTCTGTGCTTTATTAAATAGAATCATATGGATCCTTCCAGCAATTTCTCTCACTACAGAACAGCTCTTCAGGGGGCAGTGCAGAGGTCCCAGACTGCGCACAGTAACCGAGAGAAGGTAAGCGATGTAGTGTAATGGAAGAATAATTGGTTGAGGGCTCCATAGGTCGATCAGATACCCCAGAGTTACCTTGAATATCCAAGTCAGAAAAGCCTCTGCCCTTTCTCACCGCTTCAATTTATCCCTTCTATTTTAGTTTAGCTTAGAGATACAGCGTGGAAACAGGTCCTTTGGCCCAGCGTGTCCGCACAGACCAGCGATCACCCACACGCTAGTTCTATCCGACACAGAGACCAATTAACCTACAAACCTGCACGTCTTTGGAATCTGGGCAGAAACCGGAACACCCAAATGAAACCCATGCGGTCACAGGGAGAACGTACAAACTCCGTACAGACAGCACTCCTCGTCAGGATCGAAACTGGGTCTCTGGTGCTGTAAGGCAGCAACTCTACCACTGGGCCACTGTGCCTTCTCTGTGACGCATGTGGCAGCATCCACTTAAATCTCAGTCTCGATCACTCACTGGCACTGTTCACTGGGTGAAGAATTTCCTCCATCTATATCGCATTTGGTAATTTAGGCTATTTAGTGGAAACACTTTTCTCTCAGTCAACCCCATCAAACCCCTTCTTTAATCAAGGAGTTGAGGAAAGCAGCTCCTCCCCAAAGACTGGAAGGCGGTCAGGGATGGGCAATGGGTTTTCCTTGCAAATGATGCCCATACCTACGTGAATACCTGGTAGAAGAACTCCAGCAAGTCACCCTTCAAACGCTCTAACAATAGGTAAAAGGAGAACAGCTTCTGAAGAAGGGTCCAGACCCAGAACTTTGCTGGTCCATTTACCTCCACAGTTGCTGCCTGACCCGCTGAATTCCTCCAGCACTTTGCTTTTTTTTTGGTCAAGATTCCAGCATCCGACACATTTCTTGTGTCTCCAGAGCACAGCTTCTCCTGATGGCTAGTGAAGGAAAGCCGACATTTTCAGACTGGGTTTTACACCACCCCACTCCACATCACTGAAACAAGAACAGATTAACTGATCCATGTCTCCATTCCTGCTTGTGGGATCTTTCTTAGCGGAGAATAGCAGCTGTGTTTGCTTTTACAATTGTGACTGAGTGAACTCCACAGCAATTTATTGTCTGAAACACTCACTGTAATAATTGAGACATAAGAAGCCACTGTGTGAAAGTGAGATAAGACAGAATAAAATATCACGATTCGCCTCTTTAAATTTCCTTTAATTAAAAAAGCTATTTTTGATTCAGCTACTCGAGGGAATAAATTGTTAAATGTTTTTTGTTTTTTTTCTTAGATTGTCATTCCAGTTTTTAATCTCTTCATCAAAGACATCTACTTTCTGAACAAGATACACGCCAACAGACTGCCTAACGGGCAAATTAACTTTAAGGTAAGGAGCGATACCAAGATCACATGTAAAGCAGAGCTGCACTAGTCAGACATTTCCTGGTTTTAAATGTTCAGAAGAACAAATAGCTCACGCTCATTGTTTCTTCCCTCTGCAGAAATTCTGGGAAATTGCCAAACAGATCAGCGAGTTTATGATGTGGAAACAGGTAGAATGTCCCTTTGAAAAGGACAAGAAGATCAAAAACTATCTCCTGACAGCTCCTGTCTTCACAGAAGAAGGTAAGTGTTTCATGGTGACCAGATTGTGTTTGAGGATTGACCGGTCTGAGATATTGGCAATGACTAACATTAGTTTTAAAGGGATAGGGGACGTGGAACATTACATGATTTAGTTCAGGTGGCACAGGTCGTCCCAGGGTTCCATTTTTACAGACGCCAATAAGCAAATTTTGACCGTAAATTGGGAAAATCCATTAAAATATCCTGATATTGTAACCATACTTCCACAGTATTGTAACGAATAGGCATCAAAAGCACATAAGACTGATAAGAGCGAACAAATCCGAGAAGTGGAAAGAGGGAGAGGAACCTAGTTTAGCTGTGGGAATGTACATATGTCAGATTTTTGAATGTAATAGAACATAGAACAATGCAGTCTGAAGAAGGGTCTCGACCCGAAACGTCACCCATTCCTTCTCTCCCGAGATGCTGCCTGACCTGCTGAGTTACTCCAGCATTTTGTGAATAAATACCGTTGATTTGTACCAGCATCTGCAGTTATCTTCTTATAGAACAATGCAGCGCAAGAACAGACCCTGCAGTCAACAAACGTCTGTGACGAACATGATGCCAATGATGTAATTTAATAACATAACCGAACTGTATCAGTCATGTTGGAAAATATCTGCAGATCAAAGGTATCACAACATGCTGGAGTAACTCAGCAGGTCAGGCAGCATCTCAGGAGAGAAGGAATGGGTGACGTTTCGGGTCGAGATCCTTTTTCAGTCTGAAGAAGGGTCTCAACCCAAAACGTCACCCATTCCTTCTCTCCTGAGATGCTGCCTGACCCGCTGAGTTACTCCAGCATGTTGTGATACCTTCGAACTGTTTCAGTCAGTCATTGGTACTTGCAGAGCTCGTACGTATTTAAGATTGTTTATAAGACACGCCTTCATAGCTTGAGACAGCCTGCAAATTGCTTTTAAATTTCCCAGGAACAGAGAGCAATGTTACATCCAATATAGAATGGTCCTACTAAAAATATTTAGTCCCATTAAAATTGAAACAGTAACTAACTAAACCTTTCTTGGAGGGACAGAGGACTGGTCCCATTTTGCTTCATTGATGAGAGCTCTCCTGTGTTGACAGATCTAAGTCTGGTTCCATGCAAAGATTGGCTCAATCTCAACCCATCTTGCACGGAGCTCACAAATCAAAAAGTTACAGGAGGTGGGCATAAAAGGTGTTGGCCTTCACCATGGTTGCTTAAAGAAAGGTTTGCATGGGGAATGAATAGGAACTAACTGCAGATGCTGGTTTACACCAAAGGTAGACACAAAAGTCAATACCATAATGGCCCATGCAAAGTCAACCACTTTCGACAGCCCACTTTATTCTTGATGTTCGAGTTACTGAACCAGGCCTCAATGCAAACAGTCAATATGCTCAGGTTAAGGTGAAGGGGAAAAGATTTAATCGGAATCTGAGGGGTAACTTTTTCACACAAAGAGAGGTGGATATATGGAAAAAGCTGCCAGAGGAGGTAGTTGAGGCAGGGACTATCCCAACATTTAAGAAACAGTTGGGCAGGTACATGGATAGGACAGGTTTGGTGGGATATGGACCATATGCAGGCAGGTGGGACTAGTGTGGGCAAGTTGGGCCGAAGGGCCTGTTTCCACACTGTATCAATCTATGATTCTGTATATGACTCTAATTCGGTGGGGCAGGCAGCATCTGTGGAGGAAGGGTGTTGACCCGAAACATCACACATTCCTTCTCTCCAGAGATGCTGCCTGTCCGGCTGAGTTACTCCAGCATTTTGTGTCTATCTTCTTGTATAGGGAATGAGATTGGTTTAATATGTTTCATTAAGAGCATCCACCCAAGATCATAACGGATCCCTGTAACCTCGGAAATGTTTGATGCAGACAGACGTGACCAATATAAACCCAGACCACTGCTGTCAAAAATGCAATGCCCAGAACATGGAGTAATATTTGAGGAGATGCAAAGCAAATATTCTATCCTGTCTCTACTCCCTGAGCAAATTTGGTTGAACTAAGTCCCCTTGTATATCACGAGTGGAAACCTGTTCTTGATATGAATAAGCAATGAATAAACAATATATCACTGGAATCATCTCAGCTTTTGATTGCTTTAGAATGGTTTAAAATTTGCAGAATGTTTACAGCATAGAAGGAATCATTAAGCCTGCTCTAGCTCCTCAGAAGAACAATCACATTCTCCCACTCGCTCAAATGCCTTCCATTCTAATACTTAACCAGCTCCCTTTGGAAACATCAAATCAGCCTCCATCACCATCGCTGGCAGTGCTTTCCAGACACTAACTCTTCACTGTGTTGCAGAAGGATTTGCTCCTGTTGCTCTGGGAGGCACGTTTCTAACTTACCCTTTCTCCTTCTCATTCCTAGCACTTTACCTGGCTTCATTTGAGAGTGAGGGACCTGAGAACCACATGGAGAAGGACAGCTGGAAGTCACTCAGGTACTGGGCCCTACTCCTGATTTGTTTTTTTAAACGGTCCCCAAACAAATGGCTCGCAACAATGTTGGATGGCAAAGTTAAACTGAATGCATCCTCTCCATCTACCGTTATGGTCTTAAGAATTCAAGGCAGAGTTAGTTCAATTCCTGAACATAGCCATGACAAATTCCTGGGTAATGCCTTTCATTTATAATGTGACCCATATGTGTTTTGGTGAAGACAATTCCTGAGGTTCTGCCCAAGTATAACTACAAGTTACTGTCTCCATATCATCCCAGGCAGAGCTCGTGTGTGCTTGACTTTAGATCTTGATTTTTGACCAATTTGGATTCTTGTAAGAGTTCTAATGAATATGAGTAAATCAAAATACCCATTCCAATGGCCACTGGTGTGAATAATTTCAAATGCACTATAAGGAATACTTAAAATGACATCAACCACACTTTATAAACCATTTTTAAGCCCAGCTGAAAGAGCAAATTTAATATCTCATCTGAAAGACAGGATTTCTGACACTCCCTTGGCATTAGATTTTTTTGCTTGAGTCATTGGAATAGAAGTTGATGTCACAACCATGTGACTGAGGCATGTAGTAGTGCTTTGTCTGTGCTAATTCTTAAGTCATGTTCTGGTAAACAGTCTAACACGCTTCTTATTTCTCTCTATTGGCAGGGCCACACTGTTAAACCGGGCATGAAGCAGCCACTTTGTACACACCGGACTCTGCAAATCATTTGCACTGCATCAGATTTTAGCTCCGTTTGGAAGAGAAGAGACTTGGTTTGGTCACTTGCTTTAAATTTGTAAATTTGGTTTAGATTCGGATTCGGATCGTGACTGTACAGAGAGAAAGAGGCCAACTCTAGGGGCTTTGGTCCCACTGGCTGGGATATGTTTATTCAATGCCTTTTACAGCAGACATTGTGCTTTGACTTAAAGTCACTTGTAAAATAAATGGAAGACTACGAGAAGGCAGAAGACCGACTTTTGCCATGGGGCCGGACCCTTTAATAAAGAGAAGCATCATGGGAGATCCCTGGCTGCTGTTTCTATGGATACTGGTAGAAATAGGACAATGGCAGCCTGTGAGAAATTCCTACTACTGTCAATTCATGCTTTGTTTTGTGACAACTTGCTGCTTCTGTTTGTGTGTGTGTGTGTGTGTGTGCGTGCGAGTGAGAGAGATTGGGAGATAGAGTGAGTTACGGGTATAAACAGAACAGAAGGGACTATATTGCACCAGCCCAGAATCCTGCTGAACTTGTGTAGGGACAGAGGAGAGGACAAACTTTAAACAGACAAGATTATCCAAGGCAGAGAATTGAACATCCAACATGGAGAATGTAACGATGTTTGTAGACCGCAGCTTCTAGACAGACCATTTTATAAAGCAACCCCAGTATGCTGCCTACTCAGAATGTGCAGATTTATTTAATGTTGTGAACTATAACTCATAGTTTCATTGCTCTTATGGATTGAAGAATATTTATTTTGTGCACCAACAACGTCCCACTTTACACACAGTAAAATGAAGGACTCATTTTCTGCCCTAATGCATAGATTGTTCAGTCACACCTAAAACCTGTCAGTCCCAAGAATGAGGAGATCCACGACTTTGCCATATTGCAGTGAATCAACAACACTGCCTCCCCAACTCAACCCCATCTTACTACCTACGGTTTACCTCCTTCATAAAAGCATTAATTCTATGAAACCTTACAAAAATGTCCAAGTTTAAAGTGCCTGACTTGCTGAGCATCTTCTACATTTTCCTGAGAGATTCCTGCACCCCCATAATATGGTTTGTGATAATCTCACTCTCCCTCCCTCCCTCAAATCCCATGGAAACAAAATCAGAACAGTGGGAGCTCTAATTATTGTACAACCTCAGCATAACCTCTCTTTAGACTCTCACATTAAACACAGTTTGGTTATGAGGCAGAGAACGAAAAAGCCATTTACGTACTTTTGAAGTACAGTCACTGGTGGTAAAGTGGTAAAGCAAAATGCCGTGATTCTTTCATCTGAAATATGTACAAAAAATGGTGAAAATCCTCAGCAGGTCAGGCAGCATGTATGAGAAGAGAAAACGAGTTGGTATTTCAGGTCGATGACTCTTCATCAAAGAGTTGATGAAAAGTCACTTTCACTTTCTTTGGGGGGTTCCTTAACCTGTTGTTTGCCTGGATGATTTAGGCCCAAAGTGCTCATACTAACGACATTCCAGTCCCACCTTCTGAATTCCCTAGCCCTCCCCTGACACATCCATTGTTTCTGTAGGTATGGGATGGCCAGTACTTAATGTTGTCATTAAAAGCTGTTCCTTCCCCATAGCCATCAATAAATACACCGACATCACACTTCTACCTTTAATGAACAACAAGAAACAAGAAAAGCTTGTTAGAGAGGCAAACCTCATGTGGAATAAAGCTGTTCGTAAAGCACATTGGATTTAGTTACATGTACAATGGCAGGAAGGTTTGCGTTCCAATTAGATCAAAGAGCATTCATCCTTATTGACATTATAACCCATTTGTGTCGCTGATACACACCTTACCTTGCCAGACCCCGGGATCCATGAATATTTACCCATAAAGTACATAAAGGAAGTGACAGCTGCATGCTTTCTTTTTAATCTTTGCAAGGACAGTGCTTTTGTCTGGATTTATTGACTCG